>NC_051084.1:74842774-75197774 GCF_004664715.2 Peromyscus leucopus
TGTTCATTAATAGAAGTTTGCCAAAAAATTTTCTTTATGTTTTCTCCTGAATTTTCTATTCTCTCTGTTTCATCATCCTGACCAGCATGATTTATTCCAACAGGCATTTGGTTATTTAATTGCTCTGATCAGGGGTTTCCTCTATGGCTGCAGGAAAGGTTTGAACTGGATTTGCTATGGGGGCCTGCATGAGGCCCCCCCTGGGAGTTTCCTGAAGACTGAGGCAAAGGATTACCCTGTCTGTCCTTTGTTGATCTACATTTGTTGGTCCAGTGTTTTCCTTTACCACACCTTCTGCATACTCCAGAAGGAAGGGCATTCTGTTGCCATTGTTCCTTGAAGAATCATTGTTTCTAGGAATGACCTGTTTACAGTCCCTTTTCAAATGTCTTTGCTTTCCACATCCAAAACATCTAACATTCCTCAAACCTTTTGAAATTGCTTCTCCTACCCACATATCATCATGCCCATGAGCCTCAACATTAACTGTGTCTTTAATCCAATCTTCCAAAGGTGCAGATATTGCCTTTAACGGCCTGATTATTCATTTGCATGCTGCATTTGCATTCTCAGAGCCCAAAGATTCAATTATTATCTTACTAGCTTATGAATCCGAGACCATTCTCTTTACTGCTGAAGCCAGTCTTTGTAAAAAAAAATCTGTGAAAGATTCTTTTGTGCCTTGCATAACCTTTGTAAATGACTCCATTTTTTTCCTGGTTCCTCAACTCTGTCCCATGCATTCAAGGCTGCCGTTCAACATAAAATTAGGGTTTGGACATCATATAAACATTGTGTTTGTACTGAAGCATATTGGCCTTCTCCAATAAGCTGATCCTGGCAAACTTGTATTCCTTTATCCCTCCATTGTTTTTCTATGTTTTTAGCCTCATCCTTGTACCAAGTTAGAAACTGAAGCCTCTGGCTGGGTTCAAGAACAGCTTGTGCCAGCTCCTGTCAGTCCTGTGGTACTATCCTATTATATGTTGACCAAGAGTTTAACATTTGCTTTACATATGGGGAATGCATGCCATAAGATACTACTGCCTCCTTAAACCTTTTTAAATCCAACATTTCAATTGGAGCCCAAATATTTTGTGTAGTCATTTGATCAGGCAACTGCTGTACAGTTACAGAATAAATTAACGGTGACTGTGTGAAAACAGGCTTTCTTTCTGTAAACTTATGATCCAAACTTGAAACAATTTCACTGTTAATTTCTTTTGTCTGAATTTTTACAGGTTTAACAAGTTTTTCTAAAGCTGTCATCCTGGCACTTAAATTGACTATCTTTTTAAATATTAAAATGAGGATAAGCATAGTGATAAACTGCATAATTCCAACAATACTAATCTTCTCATATAGTTGTTCCATTGTCAGACTGCCTAAAATTTCAAACAAAACCCAATTTTCTTCCAATGTACACATAAAACCAATTTTTTTTAATGTGGAAAAATTTTCTCTTTTAAATAGTTTCCTTTAAAATATCTGACATGTTATGACTTACCAAATCTTCGTAGAACAGTAGAAATCTGAGGGAATTTCAAAACAGCTACCTAGTGTCTGAGGTGTGAATCGAGAGAGAGAGAGAGAGAGAGAGAGAGAGAGAGAGAGAGAGAGAGCAAGAAAGCATAGCTGGCTAAAGCTTAAATCCAGCCACATGTTCCCTCTTGAGATGAGTCAAGGCTTGGCTCTGGCTTCCTTGAGCTCTGTCCTTGTGCGTTGGCTTTACAGGCAGGGGCCCTGTTCAGCAGGGCAGGACTGAGTTGTTTGTAGCACCAGCTTTAAGCAAGAAGCTCATGGTTAGTCCAGCCTGAGGCCAAGCAGACCTGAGCCTGGTCTAGGGAGCCGACCGCTCAGACTAGGGAGCTGGTGGCCTGGGCTAGGGAGCTGGCCATCCTTGCGCCAAGCCAAGCAGTTTTTAATGGATTCTTGTCACGTTGGGCACCAGATGTAGATGTAACCAACCGTCTTATTAAACAAGAAACATAGAACCAATGTAAAAGAGAAAGCCAAGAGGTCAGAGCTTAGAGCTAAAATCTCACCCTTCCTCCTGTGGTGCTCCTACTTTTCCGAAAGAGACCTACTTCCTGTGTGAATGTCTTTACATAGTCTTTCTGTTCTGCCTTCTCATTGGTTGTAAACCCAAACATGTGACTACCTCGTCACTGCCTTTATGTACAGCCCTCTAGGTCTTAAAGGCATGTGTCTCCAATGCTGGCTGTATCCCTGAACACACAGAGATCTACCTAGCTCTTCTACCAAGTGCTGGGATTAAAGGCATGTGGCACCACCACCATGCTCTTGCTATGGCTCTAATAGCTCTGACTCCTGGGCAACTTTATTAACATACAATTAAAATCACATTTCAGTACAAATAAAATACCACCATACACACACAACTGGAAAAGAAGAAAATGGAGTAATATACAAGAAAAGGAGCATTGGTAAATTTGGACAATATAAAACCTCTTAAAGTCATTTCAAGTGTCTGTCACTAGTGCCCACAGAATCATTTTCAAAACTAAATATGGCCAAGTATGCAAGCACATCCCATTAATCCCAGCCAGTAGGAGATACTGAACATTGAACAGTGGGCCACCACCTTACCATGCAACCTGAACTGCCTATCATGATCTGGATGTTATGGGATCCACAGAGTTATAAATAGGACATGCACAGCAGCAATTTGTTATCAAATGATAGTGGTATATAAGAGATCAGGTCCAAGCAGTTCCCGAAGGCACAAGCAAGCTATATGAAGAAGTTGCCCAAATGCCTATGGTTTTTACTCATGTTACAATGCCTTCTGCTGCCAAGCATACACCTATATTCTCATGGGGTGTTCCCTATGATTGGTTGACTGAAGAAAAGAAAACTAGGGCTGGGTTTACTGATGGTTCTATACATCATGCAGGCACCACAAAGATGTTCAGGTAGTACACATCATCATACAATTTGTTTGGAAGGAGAAATTGCCTAATATGCAACTATTCAATATGATTGCTAGGCTATAGCCAATGGATTGGCTGGATGGTCAGGGACTTGGAAAGAGCATGATTGGAAAATTGGTAAGAAAAGACATCTGGGGAAGAAGTATGTGGATAGATGTCTCCAAATGGGCCAAGGGTTTGAAGATAATTGTATCCCTTGTAAATGTTCACCAAAAAGTGACTTTAGCTAAGGAGAATCTCAATAATCAATTAGATAGAATGACTCTTTCTGTGGACAGTCAGGCTCTTTTCCCAGCCCTTCATGTCATTGCCCAATGGGCCCATGAACAAAGTGGCCATAGTGGCAGACATGGGGGTTAGGCATGGACTTCCACTCACCATGGCTGACCTGGCTATAGCTGCTGCTGAGTGCCATATCAGCCAACAGCAGAAACCAACACTGAGCCCCAGATATTGTACCATTCCCTATGGTAATCAGCCAGCAACCTAATGTTTGACTACATTGGGCCACTCTTTGTCCTCACTGGAGTAGATAGTTATTCTGGTTATGGATTTACCTTTCCTACATGTAATGCTTCTATAAAACCACCATCAATAGATTTTTAGAATGTCTTATCCATCAACATGATATTCCACACAGTATTGCTTGTGACCAGAGAACTCACTACACAGCCAGAGAAGTGTGCTAGTGGGCCCACAATTATGAAATCCACTTGTCTTCCCACGTTTCCTAGCATCCTGAAGAAGCTGACCTGATAGAAAAATGGAATGAATGGCCTTTGGTCTTTTGAAGACACAGTTACAGTACCAATTAGGTGGCTGCATCTTGAGGGCTGGAGCAAGGTTCTCCAGAACACAGTATATGCTCTGAATCAGTATCCAATATATGATACAGTTTCTCCTATAGCCAGGATCATGGGTCCAGGAACCAAGGGGTGGAAAAAGAAATAATTCCACTCATTATCACCCCTCGTGACCCACTAGGAAAGTTTTTGCTTCCTGTTTCTGCAACTCTAAGTTCTGCTGGCTTAGAAGTTTTGGTTCCAGAGAGGGAATGCTCCTGCTTATCATAAGCCACAGCAAACATTCCATTGAACTGGAAAGTCAGACCTCTACCTGGTCATTTTGGGCTTCAGATGCCCTTAAACTAATAGACTAAGAAAGGAATAACACCATTAAGAGGGGTGGTATATCCAGATTACTATGGGAAAATTCAATTGCTTCTCCACAATGGAGGTAAGAACGATTATATGTGGAGTGCAGGAGATCATTTAGGGCATCATTTGGTGCTAATATGCCCTACAACTAAAGTTAATGGGAAACTACAATAATCTAATCCAGGAAGGATGACAAAGGGCACAGATCCATCAGGAATAAAGGTATGGGTCGCTTCTCCAGGAAAAGATCCAAGACCTTCTGAAGTTCTTGCAGAGGATAGAAGAAATACAGAATAAGTAGTAGAGGAAAGTAGTTCTAAATACCATCTAAGGCCATGTGACAAGTTGCAGAAATGAGGATTATAACTGACATGGGTGCTTCTGTTGTATTTTGTTGACAATGTATTTGTACAGGTATTTGTATGTTCTTTCAATTTCCTCATTATATTGCAACATCAATTTAGAGAATATCAGTGGTTATCAAATATAAGTTTGAAATAGTAGAAAGATGTCCCCCAAGGGATATTGCCAGTATTCTAAATATACAATGCATTTGCAATTGTATGTGGGATAGTTATGTTATGTTTAGGCATAATTATGATGGGGTCATTGTCTCCATTTGGAAATTAATCATAATATAAGGCTATATGATTGTGTGTCAAGTTGACAGGGGTGAATTGTGATAGCTCCTCTTGGCTGTCAACTTGACTATACTGGAATGAACTATAATTCAGAAATGGAGTACACAGTTGTGATCTGGGCCTTAAGGCAAGAAGAGAACATACCTTTGATACAGATCCTGATGCTAGATGATACACACCATTAATCCAGACCTTGAGGCTGGCAGGCACACCTTTAACACTTTCTGCTGGAAGGACATTGGAAGATGAAAGGTTGTGTCTTAGTTCTTTGTCTGCTTTCCCTCACCTTGTCAGCACATCCATTCCTTCACAGGCATTGAAGCCTACTTCTTTGGGATTCCTGCATATACAAACAACCAGCTGAGGCACCTAGGCTTGTGGGACTGAGCAACTACTAGATTCTTGGACTTTCCATTCACAGATGGCCATTTTTGGATTGCAGCCTGTAAATCATTCCAATACATACATACATACATACATACATACATACACACACATATATACATATATATACATATAGATAGATAGATAGATAGATAGATAGATGATAGATACATGAGAGAGAGAGATTCAGTACATAAATTATGTGACTTTAGAAAACTCTAATACACTGGGATTCCCAGTCATTCAAATTTCTATACTTTTAGATCTTAATTTTCAATTTATACTCTGACTACACATCTGAAACACTTTTAGGAAATATTTCAGTACCATATTACATACATTTGTAGAAAATAACCTTTCCTATTGTATAAAGCTAAAGAATATGAAGTGTAGGGTTTGGTGTTATTTCTGATGAAAAATTTATAAAAGACTATGAGCCATTAGATGGCAAGCTTTGCTTATTTGTTTTGATCAAGGTGATAGGTACTTGTTACTTAGTGGAAAGCTACTTGTTTATTTATTTAATCTTGTAGGAATTAATTCTTTCAACCTATTAAAATTCAAAAATTAAGTAAATTGATGCTTAAAAGGGAAACACCATCATCAAAGCACCAATCACCAAAGAATGAGAAAGTAAACTCTGTCTCCAGTTCTAAAGCCACCATTTAGAATTGTAATTAAAAAACTAAATTATGAGGCTGGAGAGATGGCTCAGTGATTAAGAGCACTGACTGCTCTTCCATAGGACCCAGGTTCAATTCTCAGCACCCACATGGTAGCTCACAATGTCTATAGCTCCAGTTCTAGGGAAACTGACACCCTCACATAGACATATGAACTGAATGAAATTTAACATCACTTTCTAAATGTAGGTATCTTATTCTCATATCATCCTAACTGAATGGATTTCCCAGAGGTATGTTTGTATGCTTAAGTTGCTATACCTAAAGATATAAAATTGGAACATAAAAGCATTAAAAATGTGAGTTAATAATGAAGTTTCACTTTACAAAACAACATGCACAAGAAAGTTTGGGGGGGTTTTTTGAAAGTGAATGAATTAATGAAATTTACTTCACATATCATTTTACTTTGAAGATGTAAAGTAGCCAGGCAGTGGTGGCACATGCCTTTAATCTCAACACTGCAGAGCCAGGTGGATCTCTGTGAGTTCAAGGCCAGCCTGGGCTATAGAGTGAGTTCTAGGACAGGCACAAAGCTACACAGAGAAACCCTGTTTCGAAAAAACAAAAAGAAAGAAAGAAAGAAAGAAAGAAAGAAAGAAAGAAAGAAAGAAAGAAAGAAAGAAAAGAAAGAAAAGAAAGGAAAGAAAGTGTAAAGTGAGACAGGTCCAGCCATTTCCCACAGAGGTAGACAGGCGCGACAGTGGCAGCAAGCAGAGGCAAGTAGGCTGGCAACAGTCGGCAGAGGCAGGTAGGCCAGGCAGTGGTCTGCAGAGGCAGACAGGCCCAGCAGCGGCCTGCAGAAGCAGGTAGGCCCAGCAGAGGTGGCCGGCAGAGGCAGGTAGGCTCGGCGGTGGCCCACAGAGACAGACAGGTCCAGTGGCATCCCACAGAGGTAGACAGGCACGGCGGCGGCGGTGGCAGGTCAGCAGACACAGACAGGCCTGGCAGTGGCCCACAGAGACAGGTATGCCCAGCGGCGGTGGCCCGCAGAGGTAGACAGGCTTGGCAGAGGCAGGCAAGCCGGGCAGAGGCAGAGAAGCCCCATGCGGAGACAGGCAGGCCCAGCAGGCAGCAGCTGAAACACAGTTGCAATAAAGACCAGAAACTGAGCTATTATCCATTGAAGAGCTAGTGAAAACAAGCTCTTTTTTTTTTTTTTTTTTTTTTTGGTTTTTCTAGACAGGGTTTCTCTGTGTAGCTTTGCGCCTTTCCTGGAACTCACTTGGTAGACCAGGCTGGCCTCAAACTCACAGAGATCCACCTGGCTCTGCCTCCCAAGTGCTGGGATTAAAGGCGTGCGCCAACACCGCCCAGCTGAAAACAAGCTCTTAATCAAGAGCCTGGAACAGGGATGCCTTTAATCCCAACATCCAGGGAAGAAGCTATCTCTGTGGGATGCAACCAGAATGAATCTGAACACTCCGTCTGAGGTCAACTCAGGGCCCAGCTGCTGATCCTGCAAAACCCAACAACTTGGAGGTGTTCGTGAGACTACCCTGTTCAGCTGAAATCCATCCGGGAGAGGATTCAGATCCCTACAGTTTGAAGTCTGAAGAAACAAGGTCAGCTGAGGAGTCTGCAAATGAACAAAACATGACCTGAGAACACAGAAGGCACTGCCCAGCCACCAAACCAGATCACCAGAATCATAAGTATATACTTCACCGACTGAGATCAGCTGCTCCTGAAGAAACAGCCCAAGAGCACCAATTTAACCAAGAACTCCTAGTGAACCAAGACTAAAAATTAGAACAAGAGAGGCACTCTCAGACACAGGCACTGCCTGCACCGAGCAGAGGAAGAGATGAGTAGACGCCAGTGCAAAAATACAGGCAACAACATAAAGACCTATATGGCAACATCAGAACCTAGTGATTCTACACCTGCAAGACCTGAACATACCAAGACAGAAGAAACAGAAGAAATCAATCCTAAAAAAGACTTTAAAAAGATGATAGAGGCCCTTAAAGAAGAAATAAAAAATTCCCTTAAAGAGGAAATTAAAAAACTCTCTTAAAGAAATGGAAGAAAAAAAACGAACAAAAATGGGAAGAAATCAAAGAAAGCCAAGAAAAAGCAATTAAACAGATGAAAGAAACATTCCATGATCTGAAAAATGAATTTGAGACAATAAAGAAAACACATGCTGACTAAACGAACAGGAACTACAGAAACAAGCATAACCAACCAATTGCAAGAGATGGAACAGAGAATCTCTGACACTGAAGACACAATAAAGAAAATAGATTCATCAGTCAAAGAAAACACTAAAGTCAAAAAAGTCATAACACAAAACATACAAGAAATTTGGAACACCATGAAATGACCAAACCTAAGAATAATAGGGATAGAAGAAGGAGAAGAATACCAACTCAAAGGCACAGAAAATATATTCAAGAAAATCATAGAAGAAAACTTTCCTAATCTAAAGAAAGAAATACCCATGAAGATACAAGAAGCTTACAGAACACCAAATAGGCTGAATCCAAAAAAAAAGTCCCCTCACCACATAATAATCAAAACACTAAACACACAGAACAAAGAAAAAATATAAGAAAAAAATAAGAGCCACAAAGGAAAAAGACCAAGTAACATATAAAGGCAAACCCATCAGAATAACACCAGACTTCTCAATAGAGACTATGAAAGTAAGAAGGTCATGGACAAATCTTATGCAGACACTAAGAGACCATGGATACCAACCCAGACTATTATACCAAGCAAAACTCTCAATCACCATAGGCAGAGTAAACAAAATATTCCAGGATAAAATCAATACCTCTCCACAAACCCAGCCCTACAGAAAGCACTAGAAGGGAAAATCCAACCCAAAGAAGCTAAACACATCCATGAAAAATCAAGCAATAGATAATCCCACACCAACATACACCAAAGAAGGACAACACACACAACCACAAAAAAATAACAGGAATTAACAATCACCGGTCATTAATATCCATCAATATCAATGGTCTCAACTCACCTATAAAAAGACACAGCCTAACAGAATGGATAAGAAAACAGGACCCATCCATTTGCTGCATACAAGAAACACACCTTAACTTCAAAGACAGACACTACCTCCGAGTAAAGGGCTAGGAAAAGGCTTTCCAAGCAAATGGACCTAAGAAACAAGCTGGTGTAGCTATCCTAATATCTAATAAAATAGACTTCAAACTAAAATCAATCAAAAGAGATCAGGATGGACATTACATATTTTTCACGGGAAAAATCCACCAAGATGAAGTCTCGATTTTAAACATTTATGCCCCAAATACAAAACCACCCACATTCATAAAAGAAACATGTTGCTAGAGTTTTCCGCCTTGCCCACAGTCAGGACAAATCTTTGTCACCCGCCAGTCCCACAGCCGCTCAGACCCAACCAAGTAAACACAGAGACTTATATTGCTTACAAACTGTATGGCTGTGGCAGGCTTCTTGTTAACTGTTCTTATATCTTAAAGTAACCCATTTCTACAAATCTATACCTTGCCACGTGGCTCGTGGCTTACCAGCATCTTCACATGCTTCTTGTCATGGCGGCGGCTGGCTGGCAGTCTCTGGTCATGGCGGCGGCTGCAGCCAGTCCTTCTGCCTTCCTGTCCTTTTATTTCTCCTCTCTGTTAGTCCCGCCTATCCTTCCTGCCTAGCCACAGCCGATCAGGTTTCATTTATTAACCAATCAGAACAACTTGACATACAGACCATCCCCCAGCACAGCCAAGTGCAGACCATCTCAAACACCTGCACTCAGGCCCATGGTCCTAATCATCCTCTATACAGACCTGCTGGGTAACGCCACAAAGAACCCAAGAAGGGCTCCCACAGGACATACAGAACATCCCACATCAGAAACACTACTAAAGTTTAAAATGCTCATCAAACCCCACACATTAGTGGGAGATTTTAACATACCACTCTCACCAAAAGACAGATCTACCAGACTGAAAATTAACAAAGAAATAAAGGACCTAACAGATGTTATGACTCAAATGGACTTAATAGATATCTACAGAACATTCCATCCTAACACAAAAGAATATGCCTTCTTCTCAGCACCACATGGAACCTCCTCAAAAATTGACCACATGCTTGGCCACAAAACAAATCTCAACAGATACAAAAAAAAAATAGGAATAACCTCCTGTATCTTATCAGACCACCATGCCTTAAAGTTAGACCTCAACAACAACAAAAATCATAGAAAACCTACAAACGCATGGAAACTGAATAATGCCCACCTGAAACATCAATGGGTCAAGGAAGAAATAAAGAAAGAAATTAAAGATTTCCTAGAATTCAATGAAAATGAAAGTACAACATACCCAAACTTATGGGACACTATGAAAGCAGAGCTCTAAATGCACACATAAAGAAGATGGAGCAATCCCATACCAATGAATTAACAGCACAACTGAAAGCTCTAGAACAAAAAGAAACAAACTCACCCAGGAGAAATAGATGCCAGGAAATAATCAAATTAAGGGCTGAAATCAATGAAATAGAAAACAAGAGAACAATACAAAAAATCAATGAAACAAAGAGTTGGTTCTTTGCAAAAATCAACAAGATAGACAAACCCCTAGCCAAATTAACCAAAAGGCAAAGAAAGAGCACCCAAATGAACAAAATCAGAAATGAAAAGGGAGACATAACAACAGACAATGAGGAAATCTAGAGAATCATCAGATCATACTTCAAAAACCTGTAGTCCACAAAAATGGAAAACCAGGAAGAAATGGACAATTTTCTGGATAAATACCACATACCAAAATTAAATCAAGACCAGATAAACCATTTAAATAGACCAATAACCCCTAAAGAAATAGAAACAGTTATCAAAAGTTTCCCAACCAAAAAAAGCCCAGGACCAGATGGTTTCAGTGCAGAATTCTACCAGACTTTCAAAGAAGAACTAATACCAATATTCTTCAAAGTGTTCCACACAATAGAAAAAGAAGCAACACTACCAAACTCTTTTTATGAGGCTACAATTACCCTAATACCCAAACCACACAAAGATGCAAAAAAGAAAGAGAACTACAGACCAATCTCCCTCAGGAACATTGATGCAAAAATACTCAACAAAATATTGGCAAACCGAATCCAAGAATACATCAAAACAATTACCCATCACGACCAAGTAGGATTCATCCCAGGGATGCAAGGATGGTTCAACATATGAAAATCTATCAATGTAATACACCATATAAACAAACTGAAAGAAAAAAAAACACATGATCATCTCATTAGATGCTGAAAAGGCCTTTCACAAAATCCAACATCCCTTCATGATAAAGGTCTAAGAAAGATCAGGAATACAAGGAACATTCCTAAACATAATAAAGGCAATTTATAGCAAGCCAACAGCAAACATCAAATTAAATGGAGAGAAACTCAAAGCGATACGAGTAAATTCAGGAACAAGACAAGGCTGTCCACTCTCCCCATATTTATTCAATATAGTACTAGAAGTTCTAGCTAGAGCAATAAGACAACAAAAGGAGATCAAAGGGATACAAATTGGAAAGGAAGAAGTCAAACTTTTACTATTTGCAGATGATAAAATATTATACATAAGTGACCCCAAAAACTCCACCAGGGAACTTCTACAGCTGATGAACTCCTTCAGTAAAGTGGCAGGATACAAGATCAACTTAAAAAAATCAGTAGCCCTCCTATACACAAATGATAAAAGGGCTGAGAAAGAAGTCAGAGAAACATCACCCTTTACAATAGCCACAAATAATATAAAATACCTTGGGATAACACTAACTAAACAAGTGAAGGACCTTTTTGATAAGAACTTTAAATCTCTTAAAAAAGAAATTGAAGAAGATATCAGAAAATAGAAGGATCTCCCATGCTCATGGATAGGTAGGATTAACATAGTAAAAATGGCAATCTTACCAAAAGTAAATTACAGATTCAATGCAATCCCCATCAAAATCCCAACACAATTCTTCACAGACTTGGGAAGAAAAATACTCAACTTCACATAGAAAAACAAAAGACCTAGGATATCTAAAAGAATCTATATGATAAAGCAACCTTTGGAGGCATCACCATTCCTGACCTCAAACTCTACTATAGAGCTATAGTAATAAAAACAGCTTGGTACTGGTATAAAAACTGACACACGGACCAATGGAATCGAATTGAAGACCCTGACATTAATCCACACACATATGAACACCTGGTTTTTGACAAAGGAGCCAAAACTATACAATGGAAAAAAGGAAGTATCTTCAACAAATGGTGCTGGCATAACCGGATGTCAATATGTAAAAGAATACAAATAGATAAATATCTGTCACCATGCACAAAACTCAAGTCCAAGTGGATCAAAGACCTGAACATAAATCCAGTTACACTAAATTAATAGAAAAGAAAGTAGGAAGTACTCTTGAATGCACTGGCACCGGAGACCATTTCCTAAATAAAACACCAACAGCACAGACCCTGAGCACAACAATTAATAAATGGGACCTCTTGGAATTGAGAAGCTTTTGCAGGGCGAAAGACACAGTCAATAAGACAAAAAGACAGCCAACAGAATGGGAAAAGATCTTCACCAACCCCACATCTGACAGAGGATTGATCTCCACAGTATATAAAGAACTCAAGAAACTAGACATCAAAGTACTGAACAGTCCAATTAAAAAATGGGCTAAAGAGCTAAACAGAGAATTCACAAAACAAGAATCACAAATGGCTGAAAGACATTTAAAGAAATGCTCAACATCCTTAATCATCAGAGAAATACAAATCAAAACGACTCTGAGATACCACCTTACACCTGTCAGAATGGCTACGATCAAAAACACCAATGACAGTCAATGTTGGAGAGGATATGGAGCAAAGGGAACACTCCTCCACTGTTGGTGGGAATGCAAGCTTGTACAACCACTGTGGAAATCAGTATGGCGGTTTCTCAGAAAATTAGGAATCGATCTAACTCAAGACCCAGCCATCCCACTCTTGGGCATATACCCAAGGAATGCTGATTCATACCATAAAGATACATGCTCAGCTATGTTCATAGCAGCACTATTTGTAATAGCCAGAACCTGGAAACAACCTAAATGCCCGTCAACTGAAGAATGGATGAAAAAAATGTACATATACACAATGGAGTACTACTCAGCAGAGAAAAACAATAAAAGCATGAAATTTGCAGGCAAATGGATGGAACTAGAAAAAAATCATCCTGAGTGAGGTAACCCAAACCCAGAAAGACAGTCATGGTATGTACTCAGTCATAAGTGGATTCTAGATATAAAATAAAGAACAATCAGACTACAACCCATAGAACCATGGAGGCTATATATATAGCATGGAGGTCCCTAGGATGACTGTGGCTTATAATAAATTTCGGTTTTACTCAATTACTGAGAAAACCTCAATGAAACATCTCACTATTAAGATAAGAATACATATTCTATCAAGCTGATAATAGAAAAATTAATTAATTAATTAATTAATTAATTTTAAACAATAAAAAATAAAGAAAAATAAAAGAAAAAAATTGCAATATTAAATAAACATTTTACTAAAGTTTAAAAAAGGGAGAACTAGGGACTCATCATTCCTCTCCACATTCTATTCTTTCCCTTGTTTTATATATTTTAAATTTTTTTATTGATGGATTCTGCTGGAGTTTATCGGTGGATTCTGCTTGAGGATCCGATGCAGATAAGCACTGGAGGGCCCCTGTTGCAAATTACCCTCTGGAGCGATGGAAGGATCTTTCTACTATCACGTGGAGGAGACCCGATCTAGTGTTAGTGTGGCCCCGGAGTTTGGTTTATGTCTTTCCTCAGGACAATGAGGTTCCTCTTTGGATTCCTGAGCACTGAACGCGCCCTGTGGCTGCTGCTGAAGCCCAACATGACAGAGACCTAGTGGGTCTTCATGAAAAAATCTACCCTTCTGATGCCAATGGAGATTGAGAGCCCAATATGGCCAGCTTTGACAAGCATTAATGTAAGACTAGGAACTGTAGCCACGAGATTGGATTCTCCAGAAGAGCTGCCAGCTAAAGTCATGCTGGGATCAAGAAAAACGCACCTTGGCGGTTCATGTTCCTGGAGTTGTATCCATGCCAGTGGATGTCCACATAATCCAGAAGAGAATTTGACATTGCTGCTGCCACTGTTGCTGTTATAACAATGGCCCACACCACTGCTACTGTTTCTTGATTACCATTTCATAATTGCTTACTACAGCTAGTACAGTGGAGACCCTCGCAACAAAAGTAGCTACCACAGTTAATCTTTCATTCTATTGGGCATGATAAATTTAATTCAATATTTATATACATCTCGATTGGCTATGAAAATTATAAACTTATAAACTCAAGTTCCAGTTGCTTTTGGGATACTCTCTTACAAGGACTCCAGCATACAGTATGGCTCATTAAGGAAGGGAATGGCTCAGTTGCCTTTAGCCTACTGGCTATGGGTGAGATAGCACCTCTGTTGGTCTTTTCTATATCGAACACACAGATTTTGCAAGCCCAGGGCCACTTTGAGATCTTTGGCAGCAATTAACCATGCAGCTCACACATGATTGAGCCGGTATAATAATGAGTATTCAGAGATGGGTAATACCTGGGGGGCACTCACCAACCTAAGACAGAGCACCTGTGTGGCCTGGGCAGGCGTCTCCATGATGGGTAAGGTGACCTGCTGACGTCCCATGCAACCCAAGTCAGAAGCTCATTTTTTTAATAAAAGGGGGACCTGCAGGGTCCTGGCCCCGTTATGGGTAACTATTGCCTTGCTTGCGGACCTTGACCTTGATATCCTCCCAATGCTAATTCCCTGCCAGGTTCCACCCTCCTGAATGCTTAAGGGAAGTTCCTTGTCTGTGTATCCTGAATAATGGGCGTTAACAGCTTAGATGCAAGATTGTAAAACATCAGAAGCGAACTTCTGCCCTCTGGGGTCCTCCCATTGTGCTGTAAGCCTGTAGTTAACCTCCTACCCCCTTGAAGAAATGACATTCGACATTTAAAATTTATATATATATATATATATATATTTGAATGAACACTGTGAATGTAATCTATAAATACCACAAATGTGATTAATATCATGAGTGTAAGTAATGAATATCATGAGTGTAATTTAAAAAATAAATAAAAAAACAATCTAATAAAAATAAAAATTAAGGTATCTAAAAAAAAGAAAGTGTAAAGTAACTTAGACATGTTCAACACACAATCTCTACTATGTTGTCTCTCACACATAAAGCATGACATTTTAGTGAGTATTCACCGACATTTGTTTTTGTTTTATGTTTGAAATATTTTTCTGGGATTTGTGTGTGTGCATAAATTTGTAGTTGTTTGTTTTTATTTTTGTTCTTTTTATACTTTTGGGACCCACTACCCAGCGCCCAAATGTTGTTTGAATCTTAAATGGTCTAATTAATAGAAAGCTCTGAGCCAGATATTGAGATGAAAGCTGAAAGATCAGAGAAGCAGAGAAAGCCACAGCCAACCTAACCTTGCCAACTCTTCAGCTGATCCTGTTTCCATGAATCTTCAGACTGAAAGCCTCTGAGTCCTCACCCAAAACGATGTCAGCTAAACTGCCTTAGTTCCTAATTCTTTACATACCTTTTTCTAACCTGCCACTACTTCCTGGGGTTAAAGGCATGTGTGCTTCCCCATACTGGGATTAAAGATGTGTGCCACCACTGGATGGTTCTATTTCCAGTGTGGCCTTGAACTCACAAAGATCCAAATGGATCTCTACCTCCTGAGTGATAGGATTAAGGGTGTGTGCCACCATTGTCTGGCCTCTATGTCTAATCTAGTGGCTGTCTCTGTCCTCTGAGTCTCTGACAAGCTTTATTGGAGTACACAATGTATCACCACATTTCCCCTTTTTTGTCTAAAATAATAAAAGAAGGTTATAACTAATACAAGAAAAACTATATACAATAAGTACAATATGTATACAATATATATAATCAAGAGTTACATTAAAATGTCCAGTCCATGAACATTTAACAAATTCAGAGAAAATACTTCATTACCTATCCTATTTTTGTGAGTCCAAAGTGTTGTACCTAATTCACTTTCTATCTTAACTTGTATTATCAACAAAAATATTTTTGATGTCTTTCAATCTTATACACTCTACACCTCTTCAGTGAGTAACAAGGAAAATTGTAACTATAACTAGCTAATTTTCAACTCCCCCAGAGACTCAAGAAGAAAATAATATTAAGTGAGTAAGCAGGAGATGTGAACAAGTGACTTTCAAAAAATATGAAAAATGACAGAAACAACTGGATGCCTTGACAGTCATCTAAGATTTCTCTATAACATTGGGGCATCCATCTTTGGCCTACGGGCCTATCATATATGACAGATTCATCTGTGAAGCAGAATTTTCCAAAGGATCTTCCTATCTTGTCTTGGCAAGGATCAGCAGTCCTTTCTTTTGTGTCCTGCATATCCATTTTGGACAGTATACTGCCAGCAGTCAAGGCAAGGGCATTTTCTTGCCCAGTGGCTAACTTTTGCCACAATGAAAGTAAACTCCATGAGGAGTTTCTTCGATGCTCATCATCTTCTCTAAAGTATATTGGTGCTGCCAGTAGCAAACATGTCTCATTGTCATAAGAAAAAATTTCTATGTTATTAAAATATGGCATCTCAAATGCCATATTCTGTAGATCTCTGAAGTGTTTGAAGATGATCTGTCTATCTAAAATATACTTCTGTTTGACCTTGAAAACATACCTAATATGACTACAAGTTTGATTATAATGACTATTAACTTACATTTATTATATCCTAGTTAGTTGGTAATAATAACTTTCAAGAACTGGTGATTTGCATTATGTTGTTAAATGAGCTGTATAGGTACAATACCTTGAACAAGATTAGAAATATATGTACAGTATTTTCTAACAAAATCAATCTCAAATTTGTATCAATAAACATAATTTGTATACAATATAAAAAATCCAATCCAATGTAAAATATTTAAAATTAATAGTTTCTTTTTAAAAGTAGATTCAATAATCTATCTTTTTACCTTTTATCTATAGCATCCCCTTTTTGTTTTCAGAGTAGATTCAATAATCTACCCTTTATCCATCATTTCTGTATCTTTTTTTCAGAGTAGATTCAATAATCTACCTTTATATATTTTATTTATATCCTCTTTTTTCTTTGTTTTTCTTTCTTTTCTTTTCAAACAAGAACCCTAAATCTAATCTCCTTGTCTTGACCATTAACAATAACAACTTGTAACTTACTAACCTAAACAATGACAATTATACATAACCCATTGAACAACCAAAAACTGCCCATGCTACTTCTTGCAAATGTGAGCATCATGTTCTTAAAATTACTTCCTGCTGTGGGGGGTGGTGGTGAAGGCATCTTTAGGGAACCCTAAAAAATTGGGGGTTAATTGTAAAGTTCGGGGAGAGGTAGCTGTATCATTTGTCCAGTCTCTGCATAATGGGAAAGTTCAGGGCTTGTCTCAAGTTCTTGCTCAAGTAGTCTGTGAGACTGGATCATCTCAGCTAGCCATCTCAAAATTGTCCTGAATTGTTTGTAGTCCAAAGCCCATCTTTGGGTGGTATTTGTCATCTTAGTGGTATTATCCTGATGAAATTGTTGTTGTGGGGCTCCATCATCTTTTTAGAGACTTCAAAGATCACATTGTGTCAGATTATTCTTTTTCTTGGTATTTTTTTCCAGGTAGTTCTCTCTTTTTCTTTGGATGGTTATCTGTTCAAATGACTTTAAATTATTTAAGATGGTTGTTTTAATTTTCCTGAAAGACAAATATTGCTGGAGGGCTTCTCTCCAGGTTCCACCAAGCCCCGCATTTCCACAATCCAAGTATAAAATAATCACTCAGACACTTATATTACTTATAAATTGTATGGCCATGGCAGGCTTCTTGCTAACTGTTCTTATATCTTAAATTAACCCATTTTTATAAATCTATACCTTGCCACATGGCTGGTGGCTTACCGGAGTCTTTACATGCTGCTTGTCCTGGCGGTGGCTGCAGTGTCTCTCCCTCCTTCTTCCTATTTCCTCAATTCTCCTCTCTCTTTGTCCCACCTATACTTCCTGCCTGGTCACTGGCCATCAGTGTTTTATTTATATAGAGTGATATCCACAGCAGACAAAAACAAAAATCTTCCCAAATCCTAACATTGGGGAGGTTCTAGATCTAATCTTTATCAATTTTGATTTATGGTTTCTCCTGAATCTTTTGTTCTCTCTTATATAGTTGTTATATCACCCTGAGTTGTATACTTTTTTACAATAGGCATTAAGTTTTTTAATTGCTCTGGGAATGGGTTTCTTCTATGATGGCAGGAAAGGAGTGAACAGAATTTTGTCATAGAGGCCTGTGAGAGGCCCCTCAGGGAATTTCCCAATGGCAAAGGCAAAGGATTAACTTGTCTGTCCCTTGTTGATCTACATTCATTAGTGAAATGTTTGCCTTTGCCATACCTCCTGCATAATCCAGAAGGGAGGGGCATTCTGTTGCCTTTGTTCCTTGAAAAGCATTGTTTCTAGGAATGCCCTGCTTATGATCACCTTTGTAGGTGACTTTATTTATTGTATTTGAAACACCTGACCTTACTATTTTCCTTCAAACTTCTGGAAATCATGTCTCCTATCCAAGTATCATCATGGTCATGAAATTCAATGTTCATTATACCCCAAATCCACTACCCCAAGGGTGCTGATCTTGCCTTTAATGGCTCAACTACCTTTTTGTATTATGAATTAGCATTTTCAAAAGCCAGATATTTGATTACTGTCTAGCTTTTGAATTTGGTATCATTCTATTTAAAGCTAAAGTCAATCTTTGTAAGAAATCAGTGAAAGTTTTTTTTTGGGCCCTGTATAACTTTTGTAAATGACTCAATTTTCTTTCCTACTTTTTCAATTATGTCCCAAGCATTTAAGGTTTCTGGGAGGCATGAAGCTAGGGTGGTCATCATATAGAGATTGCCTTTCTACATTAATAGCATTATCTCCCTCTCCAAGAAGTTGATCCTGGGAGATTTCAATACCTCTAGCCCTACTTCATTGCTCAATAGTTTTAGCCCCATTCTTCCACCAGGTCCTCCATTGTAATTGGGGACCAACTTCTAAAACAGCTATAACCAAATCTCTCCAGTCTTGAGGGACAATTCTATTACAAGTTGACCATGAGTTTAACATCTGCTTCACAAACAGGGAATGCATACTATATGAGACTTCCTTCTTTAAATCTCCTCAAAACTAACATTTGTACAGAAGTCCAGTTAGCTCTTACACAGCCTTGAACATTTGGCAGTTCCTGTAAGGTTACTGCATAGATTAAGGTTGGCTGTTTGAAAGCCTTAGTCTGTTTCTCTGTAATGTTATAATGTAATGCTGAGATTGGTTCACCTTTAAATTCTTCTGTCTGGGTCTGAATATCTCTAAGATCTGTTTTAACATGTTTTTCTAAAACTTTTATCTTGGCATTCATATTAAACTAATGTTTTTAATGATCAAACAAATATTTATAATTGACATTACATCTATTACATCGACATTAATTATCCTCTCATTTAATTGTTCCATTTTTAGACCATTTAATGTATAGTCAAACAGAGAATAAATGCCTTCCATTTTAAAAATGTTTCTCCTCGCCCCCCCCCCCCAGGAACAAGGTTTCTCTGTGAAGTTTTGGTTCCTGTCCCAGATCTCACTCTGTAGACCAGGCTGTCCTTGAACTCACAGAGATCTGCCTGGCTCTGCCTCCTGAGTACTGGGATTAAAGGCATGTGCCATTGCCACTCAGCTTCCCTTTTTCAAAATTTTATTTATTTTATTTTACAATACCATTCAGTTCTACATATCAGCCACGGGTTCCCCTATTCTCCCCCCTCCCACCTCCTTCCCTTACCCCCAGCCCACCCCCATTCCCACCTCCTCCAGGGAAAATCCTCCCCCGAGGACTGCGATCAACCTGGTAGACTCAGTCCAGGCAGGTCCAGTCCCTTCCTCCCAGCCTGAGCCAAGTGTCCCTGCATAAGCTCCTGGTTTCAAACAGCCAACTCATGCAATGAGCACAGGACTTGGTCACACTGCCTAGTTGACTCCCAAGCTTCCCATTTTTAATGTGGAAAAAAACTATCTTTTAGCTAATTTCTCCCTTTAAGTAATCCCAATTGACTCACCAAATCTGCTGACAATGATGATTCAGATGTGAAGCGACTGTTTCTGTGTAGAACAGTAGAAGCCCAAGTTGGTTTTAAGGCAGCTAAATAATGTGATAACAACCCAAGATGGGGATCAAGGGAGAGCCCACAACCAACCAGAAGAGAAGAAGCCAAGGAGCCAGCCATCTGCATGAAGGAAAATGAGAAAATGGCTAACTCCTATGGTATTTGGAACCCCCAAAACACTATGGAGTTTGCTGCAGAGAAGCTGCAACAAAAACTTAGCCAGTGGGTTAGGGACTCTGGCCCACATGGGGTGAAGACTGTAACTTGAGTTTTTCTGCCTTGCCCACAGTCAGGACAAATCTTTGTCACCCGCCAGTCCCACAGCCGCTCAGACCCAACCAAGTAAACACAGAGACTTATATTGCATACAAACTGTATGGCCGTGGCAGGCTTCTTGCTAACTGTTCTTATAGCTTAAATTAGTCCATTTCCATAAATCTATACCTTGCCACGTGGCTGGTGGCTTACCGGCATCTTCACATGCTGCTGGTCATGGCGGCGGCTGCAGTGTCTCTCTGCATCAGCCTTCCACTTCCCAGAATTCTCCTCTCTCCTTGTCCCACCTACTTCCTGCCTGGCCACTGGCCAACCAGTGTTTTATTTATTGACCAATCAGAGCAATTTGACATACAGACCGTCCCACAGCAGAAGACTCTGACAGTGTGCAGCTCAGGCCTGAGCCAAGGCCTGCAAGGCCACAGGCAAGTGGCTTTTTCATGGATTCATGCCCCACATTGGGTGCCAGATGTTGTTTGAATCTTAAATGGTTTTATTAATAGAAAACCCTCAGCCATATATTGAGGTAAAAGCTAAAAGATCAGAGAAGCAAAGAAAGCCACAGCCAACCTAACCTTGCCAACTCCTCAGCTGATTCTGTTTCCATGAATCTTCAGACTGAAAGCCTCTGAGTCCTCACCCAAAATGATGTCATCTGAACTACCTTAGTTGCTATTTCTTTACATACCTTTCTCCAACATGCCATCACTTCCTGGGATTAAAGGCATGTCTGCTTCCCAGTACTGGGGTGTGCGCCACCATTGCCTGGTTCTTTTTCCAGTGTAGCCTTGAACTCAGAGAACCAGATGGATATCTGCCTCCCAAGTGATAGGATTAAGGGTGTGTGCCACCACTGTCTGGCCTCTATGTCTAATCTAATGGCTGGCTCTGTCCTCTGATCCTCAGGCAAGCTTCATTAGCATACAAAATATATCACCAAATTAAAATAAATACACAGAGACTTAGTCTTAATTATGAATGCCCAACCTTAGCTTGGTTTGTTACTAGCCAGCTTTTCTAACTTAAATTATCCCATTTCTCTCTCTCTCTCTTTTTGTTTTTTGTTCTTTTGAGACAGGGATTCTCTGTGTAGCTTTGGAGCCTGCCCTGGAACTCGCTCTGTATACCAGGCTAGCCTCAAACTCATAGAAATCTGCCTGCCTCTGCCTCCTGAGTGTTAGTACTAAAGGTGTGTGCCACTACTGCCCAGCTATCCCATATTACTTTATGCCTCATACTACATTTTGCCTCTGGGCTTTTTACCTTTCCTTATTCTATATCTTTCCTTCTTACTTTCTTTCCTTCTTATTCTGTAGCTGGCTGGGTGGCTGAGTGGCTGGCCCCTGTTGTCCTCCTCTCCTTCTTTTCTCACTCCTATTTTTTTAGTTGTTTTCTCCTCTTTATTATTTCTGCTCACAAGCCCCACCTATTTCTCTCTCCTGCCTAGCTATTGGCTGTTCAGCTCTTTATGAGACCAATCAGGTGTTTTAGGCAGGTAAAATAACACAGCTTTATGAGGTTAAACAAATGCAACATGTTTTTGCATCATTTAAACAAATATTTAACAGCATAAATTCATCTTAAACTAATATTTTACAACATAAATTAGTCCATAATGTACTATAAACAAGACCTGGGGTTTATGTGAAATTTACAGTGACTGAGCTATGCCTTTGTTAAGATACATATGTTCTTGTGTGAGTTGTAAATCATAGTCTCAGGAAGAGCTTGTTATAACAATCCTATGGTTGATAAACCATAATGGAACTTAAAAAAATAATTGTAATGGCATTCTGCCTTTTGCTGTTAAGTCAAATGTGTCTTGTAAACTGTTGATATGTTCTAAGTGTAATTTTAATGGCTTACAGCAATGGATAGTGAGTACTGCAGAAGTCCTATTTTGAGTGCCCAGGATCAGCAGGTGAAATGGTGCTGGCTCACAGAGTGTGTGAATTCAACCTGTGAGAAGCTTGGGGTTATTTTTGTAGTTATTTAATTAGAATAAGTTAAAGAATCAGGTGTGCTCTTGCTAATAAGTTCAGTATTTGGTAAGATAACTAATATTGTGTCTTTTAATAAAATGTAAGCACTCATTAAGGAAACTTCCTGAGGGGCCTCCCTCAGGCACCCTTGGCAAATTCAGTTCAGTCCTTTTCTGCCATCATAGAAGAAACCCCTTCTCAGAGCCATTAAATAACCAAATGCCTATTGTAAAAAATCATACTGCTTGGGGTAATAGAAAAGCTATAGCAGAGAGAACAAAAAATTCAGGAGAAACCATAAAACAATTTTTGGCAAACTTCTATAAATGAACAAAGACCAAAATTAAAATATGAATAAATGGCATTCTCATTGAAGGTCTTGAAGACACAGGTGCAGACATAACAGTAACTGCACCACAATCTTGGCATCCAAATTAGCCTCTTCAGGAGGCAAATGTTCAGCTGCTAGAGATTGGAACATTATCTCAAGTGAAACAGAGCACAATGGGTTGAATATATAGGATCAGAAAGACAGGGAGAAAAATTAAAACCATATGTGGCTAATGTAGGTATAAATCTATGGGACCTTGATTTATTATAATAATGGAATACCCAGATTAACATTCCTCCAATCTCAGAAACAAACCATAAACTAATATATGTTTCTGAAAAAAATATTAAAAGGTATTATAAAGAAGAGTCACTGACATCCATATTGTACTGGCACAGGTCACAACAGCTGCTGATCTTTCAAAAACACCAACAGCCCTACCTTTAAAATGGTTAACACACAAGCCTGTATGAGTTCAGTAATGTCCTTTAACAACAAAGAAACTACAGGCCTCAGAACAACTGGTGGAGGTTCTACCAAGATCCGAGAAAGAAGGGTCGTCACTGATGGACAACTGAGTAAGGCTGGCCAGCATTTTAAAGAAAAAAGAAGGTAAGGGAGAATTGAATTGAAATGGGTGCAGCTAGCTCACAGTCAGTTAATTGGACTGTTGAAGCAGGGGGGTACCAAAATTAAGAAGGGCAAAACAGCTAACGATTTTAAATAAAAAAAAAAATCTTCCCAGTAGAGAAGAGTGAAGGAAAGGAAATTTCCCATTAGAAAAGGGAGGAAATTTTTAATCAAGAAAAAAGGATTTTCCTGGTAAAAAGGGGAAATTTTTGAAACTAGGTCTAAAGATTTTGGGGCCCTGTAGAGGAAGGATGAAGGAAAGAAAAAAAGCCTCTTTTCAGTGGTAATGGAGAAAGAAAGGGCTCTTTCCAATTTAAAAAATTTCAGGATAAGCTAAAACTCTGAGCTCTTTCTGCCTGTCAGTGCAGAGCGGCAGCATCTGAATTAAAAAGAGTCAGAAGGTGGGATTGGTGGGACCACTGCTGGCTGAACAGCAAGCAAGCCCAGAGCTTAAAGTTTTGCTGTCTGTTTGCTTATTTTGGTTTAAATGATCCTTTTTCCCTCAGAGTGGGAATAATTCAATATTTAGGATCCCTTAGTGGGAAATGTTTTTCTGTTTTTTCCCTTATGGTGGGAATAACTCATTATCAGGTAATCCCTTCATGGGAGTAAGAGAAAGCTTAAACAGGAGTGTGCATGCCTAGCATGTACAAGATGGCCTGGAGCAGTGGGTGGACAGGTATGCACCAATGGGAGGCGGAGCTGCAATGGAGCATGGCCCAGGCAGGTGCCGGCACTAGAGGCCCAGCACCAGGCAGAACCAAAGCCGAAGCTGCAGCCTCAGCCCACACCAAGAGAGCACAGGCCCAGGGAGGGACTAGCGCTAAAAGTTTACCAACTTCTGGTGAAAAATGGTTTCAGTCAGGACATGGAATGCTAAGTCAATGCTGTTGAATTTCTGTAGTGGGTAGCCATTCCAACTTTGATCTGGAGGTTCTAACCCCCATTGAGGCTTCAGTAACTGTCACGCCTACAAGGTGGGGCCAAGAGAGGGCCCTGAAGACCCGAGATCTGGATGCATGGGCTCTCTTAGTTCCTGGACCCTGGACACTAGAGGTAGACTGAGCAGAGTTCTCCAGAGAACAACAACGGACTGCACCACACCTTTCCCAGACTCTGTAAACTATCCATTCACTTGTAAGTTACCCCACAAAATAAATCTCTAACTATGTGGAGTGGCCTTAATAATTTCACCAATAAATTTCCAGAGATATTAATCATTCATTGTATAAAGGATGTTCTGTTATTTTTATTGTCTTAATAAATGTTTGGATGAATGGTTGATTCTCATGGTAAACTAAAGGAACAGAATTCATAATTTTGAACTATATATTAGGTATGCTCTTGTCTCTTGATCATTACTGAAAATTTGGCTCTGCTCTTTAAGTTGCTTTCTATAAAATCTTGGAAATTCTATAGAAATATAACACACCTGAAATGGATTGGATTGTTAGCTTATTAAATAATGTTGTTGCTAAGATAAACCGATAAAAAATAATCTCTTACTGATAAAGAGGTTACAAAATTATTTTTCCAGTAAATAAAATGCACGTAAATTGTTTGGTCCACATTGTTAATAATTGGCTATTTGCATTAATGTGTTACTTGGGATCTATAAAAAAAAGTATCCTATTATTAAGATTTTATAAAAAAAATACTCTAGGGGGCTGGAGAGATGGCTCAGTGGTTAAGAGTGCTGGCTGCTCTTCCAGAGGTCCTGAGTTCAATTCCCAGCAACCACATGGTGGCTCACAACCATCCGTAATGAGATCTGGTACCCTCTTCTGGCCTGCAGGCATATATGCAGGCAGAACACTGTATACTTAATAAATAAATAAATAAATAAATCTTTAAAAAAAATACTCTAGAAGAGTATTACCTAAAGTTACCTTCAAATCCTATAGAGATTGCATTTAATGATTTTATAATTCGGCATATGTAAAAAGGACAATAGAAACAGAAGCTGGTGATAGAATTGCTCAATTATTATTGATTTCATATTTTAATTGCAAAATGGCACCTATATGTAGAACTGGAGGCTTTGGAAATACAGGAGAAAAGGTGTTTCGACAAACAGTTATCAATGACAAGCAGCCTAAATTAAAAATAAAATTATATGGGATTGAGATTACTGGATTCTTGTGCTAGACCTATCTATAATTTCACAAGAATCCTGAGATCCCAACTGGCCTCTACTAGACGTCAAGAGAATGGAGGCTATTACAGGATCTTAGAGCTGTAAATAAAACCATGCTTCTCATCAGAGCAACACAGCCTGGCTAGCCTGCCCCCGTGGCAATTCCTAAACATTGGCATTTAATTGTGATTGACTTATATGGATGATATTTTATTGGTTGCTAAAGATAAAAAACTTGTTTTTGATGCCTTTTCTAAGTTACAAGAGGTTCTTAGCCTGTCTAATTTACAGATAGCCCCAGAAAAGGTACAGGTATCCTTTCCCTATCATTATTTAGGTCATGAATATTTTCGGTTTTCTCATTCACCTACTGGAGTGTTTTGGCAAACAGGTCCTATTCTATTGGTACATTCCCCAGCTTCTCCAGCAAAAACCATTACTCCTTATCCTCAGGCTTTTGCTCAGATTATATTTAAGGGAATCAAGATCAGTGTTCAAACCTTTGGGAAGGAGCCAGATATTGTGGTGACCCCATACACCCAGTCTCAAATAGCATGGTTGCAAGCTAATGATAATGATTGGACCATATTGACATGCTCCATGCAGAGTCAATTTGATACTCACTACCCCTCCAATGATGTGTGTCAATTTTTTAAATTGTATCCTGTTATATTTCCCAAGATAGTATAGATGACTCCTATTCCTCAGGCCTGTGTGGTATTTACTGATGGCACTTCATGTGATTTTGCTGTGGTGGTTTCTGGTAACATAGTAAAGAGAATGAAAGTCCAGGGCATTTCTGCCCAGATGGCAGAGGTACAGGCACTGTTGCTTGCTTTACAGATGTTTTCTGATGAGAGTGTAACTATTTATATTGATAGCCAATATGTGACACATGCCATTATGCCTTTGGAGACAACAGCCTACGTACCATCTATTTCTCCCATTCATGAATATTTATTGCAAGTGCAAGGACTCATATGGTCCCACTTGCATAACCTTTATGTGGGCCATATTAGAGTGCATACTCAATTGCCTGGACCGCTAAGTGAAGGTAATCAGAGGGCTGATGCCATTATTCATATGACTGGCACATTAATTTGTTCTGCCTTTGAAAAGGCTACTCAGTTGCATCAACGTTATCATCTTAATGCTGGATCTTTTTGTCATCACACAGGCATAACCCAGGAACAAGCCATCCAGATAGTTAAACCATGTCTTCTTTGTGCTGAATTTTTACCTGTTCCTCATTTGGGAGTTAATCCCTGAGGACTTTTACCTAATCATGTCTGGCAGATGGACATCACACACATGCCTTCCTTTGGAAAATTACAATATGCCCATGTGTCTATTGATACATATTCCTCTCTAATTTTTGCCTCTGCCCATTCAGGGGAAAAAGTTAAGGATGTAAAGAATCATTTTCTTCATGCTTTTGCTTATATGGGAGTGCCAAAATGCATAAAGACTGATAATGGTCCTGCCTACAGCAGTATGGGATTTTCAAAATTCTGCCAAGATTTTTCTATTGTTAATAAGATTGGTATTCCTTATAATCCTCAAGGACAAGCTATAGTAGAACTCTGCCATCATACCTTAAAAACATATTTGGCTAAAGTTAAAAGGGGGAGCTAGGGGCTCACCTCTCCTCTCCACATTCTATTCTTTCCCTTGTTTTATATATTTTAAATTTAGTATCAGTGGATTCTGCTGGAGTATCCACTGCAGATAAGCATTGGAGGGCTCCTGTTGCAAATCATCTTCTGGTGTAATGGAAGGATCTTTCTACTGGCACTTGGAGGGGACCCAATCTGGTGTTGGTGTGGGCCTGGTGATCTGTTTGTGTCTTTTCATAGGACAATGAGGTTCCTCTTTGGGTTTCTGAGCACTGTGTGCACCCTGTGGCTGCTGCTGAATCCCACCATGGCAGAGACCTATTGAGACTTCGTGAAAAACTCTCCCCTTCTGATGCCAATGGGGATTGAGAGCCCAATACGGCCAGCCTTGGCAAGCATTAACGTAAGCCTAGGAACTGCAGCCATGAGATTGGATTCTACAGAAGGTAATGTATGGTAACTGCTTTTTCAAGTATGTTTGAGAACGTGTCACCCAGATACCTTGAAGATTAAGGATAACCCTGAAGGTCACTGACCTCCATTTGTTAACAATAGCATGCCAGCTAAACCTTTTCATTTTTGTAATCCTCTTCAAGCTGGTGTAGTATCTACTTTTCAGGAGTGGCTCTTTACAACATTTATTGGCCTCCTAAAATTCATCTATCCTCTTTTGAAGATACCTTAAAATTTATGAGCCTGAATGTAGCCATTATGAGACCATTAGTTCTGCTCCTTGTTTGCTGGGTTTTTTTTTTTTTTTCTTTTTTCTTTGTGGTCCTTAGTTGTTCTTTTGCAGAGCTGCCAGCTTAAGTCATGCTGGGATCAAGAAAAAACATGGGCCTTGGTGGTTTGTGTTCCCGGAGCTGTGTCCATGCCAGTGGACCGTGGCAGTAAGACACAGGTGATGCTCACACACTCAAAAAGAGTTTTTACATCGTTGCTGCCATTGTTGTTGTTATAGCAGTGGTGGCCACTGTTGCTACTGTTTCTGGGATTGCCATTTCATAATTAATTACTACAGCTAGCACAATGGAGACCCTGGCAGCAAAAGTAGCTACCACGGTTAATTACTCTTTTATTCTATTGGGCATGATAAATTTAATTCAGTAGTTATACGTTTTGATTGGCTTTGAAAGGTATGAAATTTATAAATTCAAGTTCCACTTGCTTTTGGGATACCACCTTATGAGGACTCCAATTTGCAGTAAGGCTCATTAAGGAAGGGAATGACTCAATTGCCTTTAGCCTACTGGCTATGAGTGGGTTAGGACTTCTGTTGGTCTTTTCTGTGTTGCACAGATTGTAAGCCCAGTGCCACTTTGAGAGCTTTGGCAACAGTTAACTCTACAGCTCACATGGTTTAGCCTGTATGATAATGAGTATTCAGAGATGGATAATGCCTGGGGGACAGTCACCAACCTAAGGCAGAGCGCCTGTGTGGCCTGGGCAGGTGTCTCCATAATGGGTAAGGTAACCTACTGACATCCCACGTAACCTAAATCAGAAGAGTACTTTTTAGTAAAAAGGGGGGACCTGTTGGGCCCTGAGCCCCCATTTTGGGTAGCTGCCACCTTGCTTGCTGACCTTGACCAGATGTCCTCTATATACTGATTCCCTGCCAGTTTCCTTCTTTCTGAACGCTCACTGGAGGTTCTTTGTTTGTGTATCCTGCATTTGGGTGTAAACAGCTTAGATGCAAGAATGTAGAACATTGGGTAGTGAACTTCTGCCCTCTGGGGATCCTCCATTGTGCTGTAAGCCTGTGTTTAAGGTTTCCCCCCTCCTTCAATAAATGGCATTTGGCATTCTGCTAGGGCAAATGACCTGCTGTCTTTTGTCTCTGTTTTTTAATCCACAGCCCGTCACTTGGACATGGTGAACGGGTGGTGGTAGCACAGGCACACCACAACAAGCTGGTATAAGAGCAGTTGAATGTTCAGCATATTAAAAAATCAACTAGCCCTTAGAATTATCCTGTATTTGTTATTAAAAAGAAGTCTGGTAAGTGAAGAATGGTAATAGATCGAACAGCAATTAACAAGGTAATTCAGCCAATGGGCTTTCTACAATCTAGAATTCCTTTCACTACTCTGGTAACTAAAGGATGGTTTCTTATAGTTATTAATTTAAAAAGACTGTTTTTTCTCAATACAAGAAAAATATCCCCTTCATAGTACCTACTTATAATAATTCCCAGCCAGTCAAGAAATATCAATAGAAAGTTCTCCCACAGGAAATGTTAACTAGCCCAACCCTATGCCAATATTTTGTACAACAGCTGTCGGAAGTAATACATAAACAATTTCCTAAATCAATAATTTAACCATTACATGCACAGTATTTTACTAGATGATTCAAATGCAGCTACCTTAGAAAGAATGCTTGAAGAAGTAAAGAAAGTTTTGCCTTGTTGGGGATTACAAATTACTCCTGAAAAGATACAAAGAGGAGATTCTATTAATTATTTAGGATATAAGATATATCTACAAAAAATTAGACCCCAAAAGGTGCAAATTAGGAGAGACTGATTATGAACTCTCTCTTTTTGTTTGTTCTTGTTTTTTTCAAGACAGTGTTTCATTGTATGCCTTTGGTGCCTGTCCTGGAACTTGCTCTATAGACCAGGCTGAGATTTACCTGCCTCTGCCTCCTGAGTGCTAGAATTAAAGGCATGTACCACCATGGCCTGGCTGATTATGAACTCTTAATGACTTTCAAAGATTATTCATAAACATTTCCTATCTATGGACCACTGCTGGGTTAAAAATTGATGTACTGAGTAATTTCTTCAAAACCTTAGAGGGTGGCAAGGACTTAAATAGTCCAAGAGAATTATTAGCTGAAGCTGAGAAAGAATTGACTTTGATGGAAAAGAAAATACAGAATTCACATGTGGATCATGTGGATCCAAAGCTTGATTGCATTTTGATTATTTTATCCTCGAAACATTCTCCTACTGAAATTTTAATGCACAGGGAAGATATTATATTGGGATGGATATTTCTACCAAATAAACAGTAAAAAATTAAAAACTTATGTGAAAAGATCTTTGAGTTGATTTTAAAAGGAAAATTGAGACTTCATCAATTAGCAGGAATAGACACAGTAGGAATTGTAGTACCTTTAACTAATGACAAAATTGACAAATTATGGGAAGAAAGCGAACCTTGGCAGAGAGCTTCCAGTAATTTTTTGGGAGAGATTAACAACAAATATCCCAAAAGCAATAGAATTAAACTTATAAAGAGAGCTAAATGGATCCTGCCTCACACTGTATAGGAAACAATATCTAGAGCCCCTACATTTTATACAGATAAAAATAAAAAACAAGGAAAGACAGGTTACAAATCAGAAAATTTAAGTAAAGTGGTTCAAAGTCCTTATAATTTGGTTCAAAAATCGGAATTATCTAATATTCTGATGTTATTAATGGATTTTTCAGAATCTCTCAACATAGTTACTGACTCTCAATATGATGAAAGAGTGGTCTTATATAGTGAAACTGCAGAGTTTATCCCTGATGAGTCAGAATTAACTTTGTTATTTACTCAGTTGCAAGAAATAATCAAGAATAGGAATCATCATATATATTATATGATATATGATATATGATATATATATATATATATATATATATATATATATATATATATATATATATAATTCACATCTGATCCCACAGAGGCCTGCCAAAACCTCTAGCACAAGGTAATGACAAGACTATAAACTATTGATAGGAAATGTGCTAGCGGTCTCAGAATGTTATAAAACAAACAAACAAACATGTCAATAGTAAGAGTTTAAAAAAGGATTTTTCTATAACTTGGCAACAAGCCAAAGAAATGATAAGAAAATGTCCTACTTGTTCTTTTTACAATTGAATTCCACTACGAGCAGGATGTAACCCAAAGGGTACTCAGAGGAATAAAATCTGGCAGGTTTCATTTTGTAGAGTTTGAAAAATTGAAATATGCACACCACACCATTTATACCTATTCAAAATTTCAATGGGTAACTGCTCTGAGTCCTGAAAAGGCTGATTCTATAATCACACATTATCTAGAAGTTATGGCCATCATGGAAACACCTGAACTAATTAAAACTGACAATGCTCCAGCATATGTCTCTGGTAAAATGAAACAGTTTTTTTTGCTTATTACAAAATAAAACATATTACAGGTAACCACAAAATTCTACAGGCCAATCAGTCATAGAAAGATCAAAAAACTCTAAAGGATATGCTAAATAAACAGAAAGGGATAACAAAATCTCCCAGAAATAGATTACATAATGCTCTATTAACTTTGAATTTTCTCAGTGTTAATGAGAAAGGAACAACACCTGTGGAGAGACATTGGATAATAGAAAAAAACTACAGAATTAAATCAACCTGTATATTTTAAAGATGCTCTGACTTCAGAATGGAAATGAGGTTTTTTCTTTTGATTCTACAGGAGAAGAAAAGCTATGGATACCATCAAAAATGATAAAAGTTCTATTTGAACCATAGAGACCACTTAATTAGAAGAGGTGATGGCTCATCAACCAGCATGACCATTCAATTTAAATTAACTTATACCACTAACAAATGCTTTCATTTATTTAGATAAAATTTGCCAAAGTGGACCTCCTCAAAGTTAGGGTTTGGAAAAGGTTTTTGTTTTTATCTTTCAGGAGAATGAAGGCTAAAGAATCTGAAGAACACCGGACAAATGGGACATCTGAAGAAAAAGGACAAATCATCCAGAAACATGTCCCAAGAAAAAGAGTAAATTGGCCTATTGGTATATCACATATAACATTTCATAAGTCTTCCTAAATATTTGTTTCTGCTGTTCTCTACAGACACATAATGCAAATTGTCTTTATGTAATCACAGTTCAATTAAAAATTAAAGCCAGCTTTGGAGTTGGAGTGTGGCTCTCTCCTTCCCTAAACCCAAGCATGCTTGTTAAAAGAAAATGCAAAATCTCTGTTTCATGTCAGAAGAGCCACCTGATTTATGTATGGAACCCAAAATTAAGGATTATTCTATTGCCACTAATCTCATAATTATTTGGTTTTATTTTGACTCTAAATTTTTTCTTAAGATATGAATTTTATATTAAAATTAATAAGATACATATATTAAACATTTGTCATGATATTAATTGTCATATAGAGTACTAACTAATCCTAGAAAAAATACTTCATCTTGCTTCCTGTATGATTTCAGGTTTGAGTCTATATCATTTTCTTGCGGGGAACCATGACCATGCCTAACAGTGACTTTGAAGTCTCCAAAAAGATGATAGGGCCCCACAAGGACTATTCCACCAGGACAATGATAATATTACTAAGCTGACAAACACTACTCAAAGATCAGCTTTGGACTATAAAATGCTCAGGACAATTTGGAGATGGCCAGCTGAGATGATCCAGCCTCACAAACTACTTGAGCAAGGACTTGAAACAAGCCCTTCATTTTCCCATTATGAACAGACTGAACAACAAATGATACAGCTACCTCTCCTAGGACTTGACGATTAACCCAAAAATTTTCTTTTCAGGAGCCCCTAAAGATACCTTTTCCCCTATACAGGAGGAAGTAATTTTAAGAACATGACACCCACATTCTCAAGAGGTGGGGTGGGTGGTTTTTGGTCATTCAATGGGTTATGGATAATTGTCATTGTTTAAGATGGTTGGTTTCAAGTTGTTAATTAGTAATGGTCAGGAAAAAAAACCTAAACAAAGGAGATTAGATTCAGGGTTCTTGTTTGAGAAAAATAGAAAAAGAAAGAAAAAAAGAGGATATAGATAAGAGGTAGATTATTGAATGTACTCTAAAAAATATAGAAATGATAGGATAAATGGGTAGATTATTGAATCTACTCTGAAGAGAAAAAAAGAGGATATAGATATGATAAGATTAAAAAGTACATTATTGAATGTACTCTAAAAAGATATAGAAATGATAGAATAAAGGGTAGATTATTGAATCTACTCTGAAGATAAAAAAGAGAAATATGGATATGATAAGATTAAAAGGTAGATTATTGAATCTACTTTTAAAAAGCAACTATTAATTTTAAATATTTTACATTGGATTTAATTTTTGTATATTGTATACAAATTTTGTTTATTGATACAAATTTGAGATTGATTTTGTTAGAAAATACTGTACATATATTTCTAATCTTGTTCAAGGTATTGTACCTATACAACTCATTTAACAATATAACAGAAATTGCTAGTCCTTGAAAGTTATTATTACCAACTAATTAGGATATAAAGAAATTCAAGTTAGCATTTTGTCACTTATTACAATAGAACTTGTACTCATATTAGGTATGTTTTCAAGGTCAAACAGAAGTATATTTTAGATAGATAGGTCATCTTCAAACACTTCAGAGATCTACAGAATATGGAATTTAAGATGTTTTAATAACATAGATTTTTTTTCTTATGACAATGAGACATGTTTGCTCCTGGCAGCACCAATATACTTTAGAGAAGATGATGTGCATCAAAGAAACTCTTTATGGAGTTTACTTTCATTGTGGCAAAAGTTAGCCACTGGGCAAGAAAGTGCCCTTGCCTTGACTGCTGGCAGTATACTGTCCAAAATGGATATGCAGGACACAAAAGAAAGGACTGCTGATCCTTGCCAAGACAAGGTAGAAAGGTCCTTTAGAAAATCCTTCTGGGTTTGGGTTACTTCACTCAGAATGATATTTTCTAGTTCCATCCATTTGCCTGCAAATTTCATGCTGTCATTGTTTTTCTCTGCTGAATAGTACTCGGTTGTGTATATGTACCACATTTTCTTAATCCATTCTTCAGTTGAGTGGCATCTAGGCTCTTTCCAGGTTCTGGCTATTACGAATAGAGCTGCTATGAACATAGTTGAGCATATATCCTTGTGGTATGATTGAGCATTCCTTGAGTATATGCCCAAGAGTGGTATGGCTGGGTCTTGAGGTAGATCGATTCCCAATTTTCTGAGAAACCACCATACTGATTTCCACAGTGGTTGCACAAGTTTGGATTCCCACCAACAATGGAGGGGTGTTCCCTTTGCTCCGAATCCTCTCCAACATTGACTGTCATTAGTGTTTTTGATCATAGCCATTCTGACAGGTGTAAGGTGGTATCTCAGAGTTGTTTTGATTTGCATTTCTTTGATGATTAAGTCTGCAACTTAATCTGAGTAAACTGCAATCCGTCTGCAACCCACAGAACCAGGGAGGCTATATAGTGTGGGGGGGGGAGGACACGACACGACACTAGAATGACTGTGGCTTATAATAAGTTTTAATTTTACTCAATTACTGGGCAAGCCTCAATGAAACATTTCACTACTGGGATAAGAATTTATACTGTATCAAGCTGATAATAGAAAAATAAATGAAAATGAAAAAAAAAAAAAGAAAATCCTGCTTCACAGATGAGTCTGTCAGATATGCTAGGTCTGTAAGCCTCCGATGGATGCCTCAACATTGCAGAATAACCTCAGGTGACTGTCCTGAAAGCCAGTTATTTCTATCATTTCTCACATTTTTTGGAAGTTGCTTGTTTGTACTTTCTCCTTACTCAGTTAATATTATTTCCTTCTTGAGTTTCTGAGGAAATTTAAGATTAGGTTGTTATATATATAGTATTCCTTGTTAACAAATCCAGAACAGAAACTCACTAAGAGGTGCAAAGTGTAAAGTTTGAAAGACATCAAAAGATAGTTTTCAGTTGGTAATACAAGTTAGGATAGAAAGTGAATTAGGTACAACATTTGGGACTCACCAAAATAGGATAAATAATGGAGTTTTTGGTCTGAATCTGTCAAATGTTAATGGACTAGACATTGTTAATGTGACTCTTGATTATGTATATTGTATATACTTATTGTACTTAATGTATATAGTTTTTCTTATATTAGGTATAACCTTTTATTATTTTAGACAAAAAAGGGGAAATGTGGTGATATATTGTGTGCTCTAATAAACTTATCTGAGGACCAAAGGACAAAGCCAGTCAATGGTGGCACATACCCTTAATCCTATCACTTGGGAGGCAGAGATTCATCTGGATCTCTGTGAGTTCAAGGCCACACTAGGAACAGAGTCAGGCAGTGGTGGCACACACCTTTAATCCCAGCCCTTGAGATCTCATGCCCTTGCTTTGAAAGCACACATGCCTTTAATCCCAGGAAGTGATGTGGCTGCGTGGAGAACAGAATATAAGGTGTGAAGAGACAGGAACTAGGCAGCAGTTCAACTGAGATGCTCAGGGGTGAGGATTCATGGAAACAGGATGGCTGAGGAGTTGGTAAGGTGAAGTTGGCTATGGCTTGTTCTATTTCTCTGATTTTTCAGCTTTTACCCCAAAATCTGGCTCTAGGTTGTTTTATTAATAAGACCACTTAGCAATTCATGTTACATTTGGATAGTTTATGCCTCCCAGGGCCAGTGGGACTGCAGTAGGGGCTGAGCCACATATCTAGCCACAGTGATTGAATACAAAGATATGGCTTATGGGCCCCAGTATAAAGATAGCTGCTCTGACCATTGGGGGCTTCAATGGGTTTCATGCATTTCCTCTTCCCTGTGCCTCTTCTTGGGACTCCACATGATCTCTCTTGGGCCTATGCCTTTCAACTGTACAAATGCACTTGTGTTTATCTACCTATAGGGACTACTGGGAAGGCTTCATCCACACCATTCTTCCTCACTGAGCAAGAACAGCAGTTGAGCAAGGTGGAAAAACTGACCCTTCAGCTAAAGATGATGATATATAAGAGGGATTACTGTGTGTAATCCTGGCCAATTATACCAACAATTATTTGAAAAATAGGTACTCATCATGCCTCATTTTCTGGTGACGGTCTTGACTCTACTGTGTCAACCCCCCATTCCTCAGGTCACTGGAGACTGTACCTCCAGGGTGTCCTATTGCCCAAACTAATTTTCCTGAGTGCATCTGAGAGGCAGAACAGAGCCTAGGTAGGGGTGACATGAGGACACAGCCTGTTCTGCTTTCTCCAAATGAAAAGCAGAGCCAGTGGCCTGAATCACAGTCTAGAGATAGGGGAAGTAGTGTATGAGCTCTCAACATGCATTTCAAGAGGCCTTGACAGGTTTTTGGCTTGTGGGAGATGCTGGGTGCTGTGATTTTATGGGGAGTCTTTGTATTTGACTATGTGATTTTTTTCTGGTTGCTCTGGGAGCAGCTTGAAGAGCCTAGACCTACTCAGTCCATCTTAATGTGTGACTGGAAGGCCTGGAGCTCATCCCTGCTCCTCTCTGGTTTTTTTCCTTATGCTATAAGACAATGTCACATACCTGCATTTCTTCGACATCTTAATTGTATGTGCGTTTATGTGTGGAAGAGCTCTCTAACAGGCCCAAACATTGCAAACATGGCAGCAGTAGGTTTTGCCCTTTTCACTTTCCTCTCCCTTGCTAAACCATTAGATTACCTTCCTGGAGTTACGTTCATTCTATGGATTACCCAGGGTCTGGGGGAGATCACTACATCTGGCATGGGATATCTAAGGGAAAAATCTACATACAATATGTTCTTATGTCTATTGACTTTATTCCTTTAAGACAAAAACTTTATCTATACAGCTACAGCTCCATCAGGCATTCAGGGCAGGAATAAATCTAGATACATCAAGCTCCTTATCCATCTACTTTATGTCTCTGGGGTGAAATCCTGTCTCCATAGCTTCAGTTTCATCCTGACACTCAGTTCCTCTTTGTCCCCTCTTTTACTGTCCTTTCATAGTCCTGCTAACAACTAAGTGTAAGGATTCTGTCCTTAATTACATCATCAGCGTGGGATGGCATCCCAGCCTAAAAAGTGGGTGGGCCCTCTGTGTGCCCCTCTCTTTCCTTTCCACTCCTTCCTTCCATCTGTCTTGTCTCTCCCTCTCTCCCTCTCTCCCTTTCCCTCCCCAATAAAGCTCTAAAAAGGTACCCATGGCTTGTGACTCTCCTCCAGCACTCTCCTCTGTTGGCATGGCCACCACAGGCAGCAGCCAACCACAAGCAGCATGCTGTTTAACCAACACTAAGCTCTTATGCTTCCAGCCTTATCTTCATCCTCTGTTTCTTCTCCACCCATCTCTACTTGCTATCTACTCCTGGCACTGATGAATTCTACAAGAGTTCTGTCTTACCATCTATGAAACCTCTGTGTTCTTCCCTTCTCCCTGGTCATGCCATTCTCTCTGCTCTACAGAAAATGTCTCTCCTTCCCCTGGCCACATGGTTCTCTCCCTCCTCAAGAATGTTGCTCCACCTACCTTCCATCTTATTATGTAAAAACCTCTTTTGTTCTCAGTCAATTGCTCTAGAGCATCACTAGGCCTCAAGGCAAGAGGATAGTCTCAGCTTCATTAAGACAAGAAACAAAGCCATGCATCTCCAGCCAGCTTGGCTCCTAGGCTCACTGGGGGAGTTAGTTACCTAGATGTTCAGCAGGTCTGAGGAGCTGAACTGTTTGCCAAATGGTCTGGGAATATTTTGGCATGCAAGAATTTCATAGCAGAAGACAGCTGAAATATTAAAAGCTGGATAATACCAAATATTCATAATAAATGCCTTGCCTTTTAACAGATCCTTGGCCAGTCAAAGTATAGCTTTAATACACAGGAAAATCTCTATAATATATTCTTATGGCTATGGTGATATTTTATTTTGTACTAAAATGTGATTTGTATGTTAATATAGTTGCCCCGGAGGGTCATAGCTGTTAGCAAGCCATAGGAAAGCTGGGTGGTGGTGGTGCACATCTTTAATCCCAGCACTTGGTAGGCAGAGCTAGGTAGATCTCTGTGTGTTCAGGGATACAGGCAGCATTGGAGACACACACCTTTAATCTCAATACCAACCATAGAAGATCTGGAGGTCTGTACAGACAGGCAGTGATGAGGTGGTCATGTGATTGGGTTTACAACCAATGAGAAGGCAAAACCAAAAGTCTTTATAAAGACTTTAACACAGGAAGTAGCTCTCTTTTGGGGAGGTAGGATCACTGCAAGAGGAAGAGTAAGGTTTTAGCTCTTAGTTCTGACCTCTTGGCTTTCTTCTTTGCATTGGTTCTGTGTTTCGTATTTAATAAGACAGTTGGTTATGTGTACATTTGGTGCCCAACGTGACAAGAATCCATTAAAAACTGCTTGGCTTGGCTTGGCAGCAGGTCCGGTTTCCGGCCTGAGCGGCCAGGCTCTCTAGCTCAGGCCCAGGTCTGAGTGACCCGCAGCTGGAGCTACTTGCTTAAAACCGGTGCTACAAACAACTCAGGCCTGCCCTGCTGAACAGGGCTCCTGCCTGTAAAGCCAATGCACAGGGTTGGGGCTTAAGGAAGCTGGAGCCCAGGCTTGACTCGGTTCAAGTGGGAAAAACATGGTTGGATTTAAGCTTTTAGTCAGAACTTGTGGCTACCCTTTCTCTCTCTCTCTCTCTCTCTCTCTCTCTCTCTCTCTCTCTCTCTCTCTCTCTGGATTCACACCTCGGACACCAGGTGGCTGTTTTGAAATTCCCTCAGATTTCTACTGTTCTATGCAGACTTGGTAAGTCAATTAAGTTATTTATTTAAAAGAGATTTTTTTCTACATTAAAAAATGGGCTTTATGTGTACATTAGAAGAAAATTGGACTTTGTTTGAAATTTTAGGCACTCTGACAATGGAACAACTATATGAGAAGATTAATATTGATCAAATTGTGCAGTTTATTACTTTTCTTATCCTCATTTTACTATTTTAAAAGATAGTCAATTTAAGTGCCAGGATAACAGTCTTAGAAAAACCTGTTAAACCTGTAAAAATGAATTATAGAGAAATTCAAATTCAGAAAGAAGAAATTAACAGTGAAGTTGTTTCAAAATTGGATTATAAGGTTACAGAAAGAAAGCCCATTTTCACACAATCACCCTTAATTTATCCGGTAGCCATACAGCAGCTACCTGGTGAAGAGAATTGACAAAATACTTGGATTCCAATTGAAATGTTAGACTTATGAAGATTTAAGGAGGCAATAGCATCTTATGGCATGCATTCCCCATATGTAAAGCAAATGTTAAACACCTGGTCAACTTGTAATAGGATTCTACCACAGGACTGGTGGGATCTGACACAGGCTGTTCTAGAACCCAGACAAAAACTCCAGTGGCAAAAGTGGTTCAAGGAGGAGGCTAAAAATATAGAAAAACAATGGAGGGATAAAGGAATACAAGTCTGCCAGGATCAGCTTATTGGAGAAGGTCAATATGCTTCAGTACAAACACAATGTTTATATGATGTTCAAACCCTAATTCTATGTCGAATGGCAGCCTTAAATGCATGGGACAAAGTTGAGGAACCAGGAAAAAAAATGAGTCATTTACAAAGGTTATACAGGGCCAAAAGAATCTTTCACAGATTTCTTACAAAGATTGACTTCAGCAGTAAAGAGAATGGTGCTGAATTCAGAGGGTAGTCAGATAATAATTGAATCTTTGGCCTTTGAGAACACAAATGCAGAATGCAAAAGAATAATCAGGCCATTAAAGGCAAGATCTGCATCCTTGGAAGACTGGATGAAAGACATGGTTAATGTTGAGGTACATGACCATAATGATATATGGGTAGGAGAAGCAATTTCAAAAGGTTTGAGAAATGTTAGATGTTTTGGATGTGGAAAGCAAGGACATTTGAAAAGGGACTGTAAAGAGGTAATTCCTAGAAACAATGTTTCTTCAAGCAACACTGGCAACAGAATGCCCCTTCCTTCTGGAGTATGCAGAAGGTGTGGTAAGGGAAAACACTGGACCAACGAATGTAGATTAACAAGGGACAGACAGGGTAATCCTTTGCCTTGGGCTTTGGGAAACTCCCAGAGGAGCCTCACAGGCCCCCACAGTAAATCCAGTTCAAACCTTTCCTGCATTTATAGAGGAAACCCCTACTCAAAGCAACAAAATAACCAAATGCCTATTGGAATAAATCATGCTGGTCAGGATGATGAAACAGAGAGAATAGGAAATTCAAGAAAAAAACATAAAGAAAAATTTTTGGCAAACTTCTATTAATGAACAAAGACTGAAATTAACAATAAAAATAAATGATGTTTTGTTGTCTGGTCTGGTAGACACAGGTGTGGACGTTACCAATATTGCACCAGAATTTTGGCATCCAACTTGGCCTCTTCAGGAGGTAAATGTTCAACTGTTAGGAACTGGGACATTATCTCAGGTGAAACAGAGTGCAAGATGGCTCAATGTATAAGTCCAGAAGGTCAGAGAGGAAAATTAAAACCATATGTGGCTAACATAGCTATGAACCTGTGGGGTCGAGACTTGTTGCAACAATGGAATACTCAGATTAACATCCCTCCAATCTCAGAAACAAATCATAGACTAGTACATGTTTCTGAGAGAAATATTAGAAGATATTATTCTAATAAGTGGTCACCAGCCATCCATGTTATACAAGAACAGGGCACAACAACTGATAATCTTCCAAAAGCACCAACAGCTCTACCTTTAAAATGGTCAACAGACAAGCCTGTATGGGTTCAGCAATGGCCTTTAACAACAGAGAAACTCCGGGCTTTAGAAGAGCTGGTAGAAGAACAGTTAAATGCTCAGCATATTGAAGAATCAACCAGCCCTTGGAATTCTCCTGTATTTGTTATCAAAAAGAAATCTGGTAAATGGAGAATGGTAACAGACCTTAGAGCAATTAACAAAGTAATTCAGCCAATGGGCTCTCTACAATCTGGAATTCCTTTGCCTACTCTGTTACCAAAAGGATGGCCTCTCATAGTTATTGATTTAAAAGACTGTTTCTTTTCAATACCCTTACAAGAAAAAGACAGAGAAAGATTTGCTTTCACAGTGTCTACTTATAATAATTCTCAACCGGTTAAAAGATTTCAATGGAGGGTCCTTCCACAGGGAATGTTGAATAGCCCAACTCTGTGCCAATATTTTGTACAGCAGCCATTGGAAGTGGTACATAAAAAATTTCCTAAATCTATAATCTATCATTATATGGATGATATTTTACTAGCTGACTCAAATTCAGATACTTTAGAAAGAATGCTTGAAGAAGTAAAGACAATTTTGCCTTGCTGGGGATTACAAATTGTTCCTGAAAAGATACAAAGAGGAGATTCTATTAATTATTTAGGATATAAAATAGAGCAACAAAAAGTTAGATCCCAAAAGGTGCAAATTAGGAGAGATCAACTACAGACTCTTAATGATTTTCAAAGTTTATTTGGAGATATTTCTCATTTAAGAACTATTGTTGGGGTAAAAAATGATGAACTGAATAATTTGTTCAAAACCTTAGAAGGTAACAAGAATTTAAATATTCCAAGAGAATTGTCATCTGAAGCTGAGAAAGAATTGGCCTTGGTAGAATAGAAAGCACATGAAGGGCACATAGATCGTATTGATCCAATGCTGGATTGCATTTTGGTTATTTTACCTTCTAGGCTTCTCCTACTGGAATATTAATGCAGAGGGAAGATATTATATTAGAATGAATATTTTTACCAAATAAACCCAATAAAAAATTAAAAACTTATGTGGAAAAAAAAAATCTCTGACTTGATTTGGAAAGGAAAATTGAGACTTCGTCAATTAGCAGGAATTGACCCAGCAGAAATTCTCGTACTTTTAACTAAGGAGGACATTGAAAAATTATGGATAGAAAGTGAACCTTGGCAAAAAGCTTGCAGTAATTTTTTTGGGAGAAATTAACAGCAAATATCCCAAAAGTGATAGAATTGATCCTAAAAAGAGATCTGATTGGATCTTGCCTCAAATTGTATGGGAAAAACCCATATCTGGAGTTCGTACATTTTATACAGATGCCAACAAACAAGGAAAGGCAGGTTACAAATCAGAAAATTTAAGTAAAGTGGTTCAAAGTCCTTATAATTCAGTTCAAAAATCAGAATTGTATGCTATTCTGTTGGTATTAATGGATTTTTCAGAACCTCTTAACATAGTAACTGACTCTCAGTATGCTGAAAGAGTGGTATTACATATTGAGACTGCAGAATTTATCTCTGATGCTTCAGAATTAACTTCACTATTCATTCAGTTACAAGATACAATCAGGAAAAGGAGTCATCCTTTATACATAACTCACATCCGATCCCACACTGCTCTGCCAGGCCCTCTAGCACAAGGAAATGATGAAACTGATAAATTATTGATAGAAAATGTACTGGAGGCCTCAGAATTTCATAAAAAGAATCCTGTCAATAGTAAAGGTTAAAAAATGATTTTTCCATAACCTGGCAACAAGCCAAAGAAATAGTAAAGAAATGTCCTACTTGTTCCTTCTACAATCAAACACCATTACCAGCAGGATGTAACCCAAAGGGTACTCAGAGGAATGAAATCTGGCAGATTGATGTATTTCACTTTGGAGAATTTGGAAAATTGAAATATGTACACCACACCATTGATACTTATTCAGGATTTCAATGGGCAACTGCTTTGAATTCTGAAAAAGCTGATTCTGTAATCACTCATTTGCTAGAAGTTATTGCCATCATGGATATACCTGCACAAATCAAAACTGATAATGCTCCATCATATGTCTCTGTTAAAATGAAACAGTTTTTTGCTTATTACAATATAAAGCATATTACAGGTATACCACATAATCCTACAGGTCAAGCAGTTATAGAAAGATCAAACAGAACTCTAAAGTATATGCTAAATAAACAGAAAGGGGTAACAAAAAACCCCAGAAATAGACTACATAATGCTCTATTAACTTTGAATTTTCTCAATGCCAATGAGAAAGGAACAACAGGTGCAGAGAGACATTGGATAATATATGGGAGCCCGTTCTTGGGTTCCTCGTGGCTTTACCCAGCAAGTCCGCATAGAGGATGATTAAGACCATGGGCCTGAGTGCAGGTGTCTGAGATGGTTTGCACTTGTCTGTACTGGGGGAGGAGGTCTTTTGCTCCACCCCTTGGCATCTCTATAAAAACCCTGGGCCAGAGACAGTCAGGGCCGGTTGGAATAGGTTCCAGGCCCTCTAGAAGCTATCCTTTTTTTTTTTCTATCTATCACCGCAAGATTCTCCACAATAAATCCTTCTATCTAATATTTCCTACTGCTCGCACTCAAGAAAACTCTGGGGAGCTGTGGGGTTGGTGAGTAAACACCCCACAATAATAGAAAAAAAAAACCTACAGAATTAAATCAGCCTATATACTTTAAGGATGTGCTGATCTCAGAATGGAAACCAGGATATATGTTACACTGGGTTTTGCTTTTGTTTTTACAGGAGAAGATAAGCTGTGGGTACCATCAAAATTGATAAAGGTTTGATTTGAACAAGAGAGATCTCTTAATTAGAGGAGGTGATAGTTCATCAACTAGCATGAACATCCAATTTAAACTAACTTATACCAGTAACACATGCTTTTTCATTTAATCAGATAATAACTTGCCAAAAAGGAACATCCCCAAAATTAGGCTTGGGGAAAGGTTTTTGTTTTTGTCTTTTAAGAGAATGAAGGCTAAGGAATATGAAGAACACTGGACAAATGAGACAACTGAAGAAAAGGGACAAATCATCTATCCCAGGAAACAGAGTAAAATGGCATATGGGTATATCATCTAAAAAATTTTATGTCTTCCTAAATGTTTGTTTCTGCTTTTCTCTAAGGATTTAACACTATTGGTCTTCTAATAGTCCCAGTTCAATTAAAATTTAAAGCTGACTTTGGAGTTGGAGAATGGCTCTCTCCTTCTTTAAACTCAAGCATGTTGTTAAAAGGAAAATGCAAACTCCCTGTATCATGCCAGAATAAAAGAGCCATCTTCTGCTATGGAACAGGAGAAAAGCTAAATTAATTAAGGGACTATTCTATTACTAATCTCAACTCTTTGATTCTATTCTGATTCTTATATTTTTGGTTGTGAGCCTAGCCTTTAACGGCTGAGCCATCTCTCCAGCCCCTATTCTGATTCTTTAAACTTTTCTTAAAGTATAAATTTTATATCAAAATTTATAAGATATATATATATATACATTTTAAACTTTGTTAAGATATGAATGGTCATATAAAGTACTAACTAATTCTAGAAAAAAGGCTTCAATTAGCTGCATATATATGTCTTTGTGTTTGAGTCTCTTATCAGTTTTCTGCAGGAAATTGAGGCCAGGCCTAACATCAACTGAAATCTCCAGGAAGAAGATGGGGCCCCACAACAACAACAATTCCTCGTGGACAATAATAATATCACTAAGCTGACAAACATCATCTACAGATCAACTTTGAACTACAAAGTGATCAGAGCAATGTTGAGAGGGCTAGCTGAAATGATCCAGTCTCAAAGACTACTTGAATAAGGATTTGAGATAAACCCTGAACTTTGGCATTATACACAGACTGGATAACGAAGGATATAGTTACCTTTCCTAGAATTTGACAATTAACCTAACATTTTTCTTTTCAGGATAAAGATACTGTCTCCCATACCCAGCAGGAAGCAATTTTAAGAATACGACGCCCGCATTCCCAAAGAGGTGGTGTGGAGTGGGTGGTTTTTTTGGTCTTTTAATGGGTTTTGGGTCTGGGGTAATTTTCATTGATTGGGGCGTTGGTTACAAGTTGTTGTCAAGGGTTAGGAAAAGGACTAAGCAAAGGAGATTAGATTTAAGGTTCTTGTTTTTCTTTTTAAAAAAAGAAAGAAAAGTAAAAGACAATTACTAGTTTTAAATACTTTACATTGGATTGGATTGTTTTATATTGTATACAAATTATATATATTAAAATTGATGTTAGAAAATGCTATATGTATATTTCTAATTGTACTTATACCGTTCATTTAACAATGTAATGCAATTTTCTGATCCTTGAATGTTATTATTACCAATTATTAGGGTATAAAGAAATGAAAGTTAGTAGTTAGGTATTATAATAGAACTTGTAGTCATATTAGGTATGTTTTCAAGATTGAGCAGATATATTTTAGACAGGTCATCTTCAAACCCTTCATAGATCTACAGAATATGGCATTTAAAATGTTTTAATAACTTAGAAAATTTTTCTTTTTTGTTCTGACTATGAGATAGGTTGGCTCCTGGCAGTACCAATCTACTTCAGAGAAAATATGGGCATTGAAAAAACTGCAATTGGAGTTAACATTCATTGTGGCAAAAGTTAGCCACTGGACAACAAATATTCTCGAATCAACTGCTGACAAACAGGATAGACAAGACACGAAACAAAGGACTATTGATTTTTGCCAAAACAAGTGTGGTTATGGCTTTATCAAAAGGCATATTCTGAGGCCAGGACAATATGGCACCATCCCTGAAGTGGCCTTCGCAATCTGGAAAAGTTACAGTGCCCTTTTCTTCTGAGGCAGCCGAACAGGCAGTGGGCTGATGGCTTCTGCTGTGCAATGGAACAGCAGCTGAAACAGTTATTCTTGAAGAGGAACTAAGCTCACACCTCTCAATAGTAGAATGGCATTTAATAGAGGGATGTGGAGAAGAACAGGATGCTAGATGAAGCTACATACACACATAGCCAAGAAGAATGAACTGCTGAATTCAAAAAACATCAACAATTTCCAGAATTTAAAATCCTGAATCATGACATGACACTAGTGGAATTCAGGTGTTTCTGGTACATGGACTGCTCTCACATCCTACTTCACAAATGAGTCTGTCAGATACGCTAAGCCTATAGGCTGAAGATGATGCCCTAACACTGCGGGGAAACCTCAGATGACTGTCCAGGCAGCTGGATGTTTCTGTCAACTCACAATTTTTTGGAAGTTGCTTGCATGCACTTCCTGTTTTTATTTTTGTTAGCTAATATTATTTCCTTCTTGGGTCTCTGAGGGAGTAGAAGATTAGTTAGTTATAGTTGAAGATTAATTAGGATAGAAAGTGAATTGGATACATTTTGGACTTACCAAAATAGGATAGATAATGAAATTATTTTCTCTGAATTTGTCAAATACAAATGTACTAGACATTGTTTAGGTATTTATTACTTGTATATACTGTATATAGTTATTGTACTTTTGTATATAATTTTTCTTATATTAGTTATAAGCTTTTTCCTTTTTCCTTTTTATTAAAATAGAAATGAGAAAATATGGTGGTATTTTATTTTGTACTAAAATGTGATTTGTATGTTAATAAATAAAGTTACCCAGGGGTCAGAGCTACTAGCAAGCCATAGGAAAGCCAGGCGGTGGTGGTGCACACCTTTAATCCCAGCACTTGGTAGGCAGAGCTAGGTAGATCTCTGTGTGTTCAGGGATACAGGCAGCATTGGAGACATACGCCTTTAATCTCAATACCAACCACAGAAGATCTGGAGGTCTGTACAGACAGGCAGTGATGAGGTGGTCATGTGATTGGGTTTACAACCAATGAGAAGGCAATACCAAAAGTCTTTATAAAGACTTTAACACAGGAAGTAGCTCTCTTTCGGGGGAGGTAAGACCACCGCTGGAGGAAGAGTAAGGTTTTAGTTCTTAGTTCTGACCTCTTGGCTTTCTTCTTTGCATTGGTTCTGTGTTTCGTATTTAATAAGACGGTTGGTTACGTGTACATTTGGCGCCCAACGTGACAAGAATCCACTAAAAACTGCTTGGCTTGGCAGCAGGTCCAGTTTCTGGCCTGGGCGGCCAGGCTCTCTAGCTCAGGCCCAGGTCTGAGTGACCCACAGCTGGAGCTACTTGCTTAAAACTGGTGCTATAAACAACTCAGGCCTGCCCTGCCAAATAGGGCCCCTGCCTGTAAAGCCAATGCATGTGACTGGGTGTGAGGCAGGGGGATGATGAAGATGACCATAAAGTGAGACTTCTGTTAACTTAAGGACTCCTGACCCCAGCACCATGACATCATTCCTTGGAGGGGGAGGAGCTTTGGAAATGTCACTTTGGAAACATCACTGATGGAATTATGGGATGGAGCCACAGGGGGCAGTACATTTCAGCTCCCAGCAGGAGGGGCTGTCAATTATGCCATTGTGGAGGGTGGGACTTCCTCTCTCTCCCATTTCCTGACTTTCTCCTGTCCGTTTCCTCTGGCCCTGCCCCTGACTTTCGCTGACGTCATTATATCGGTCCTGTCTCGCTCCTGCCCCCTAGGTCTTGCCACAGTGTAGGGACTCTGGCACTGTGACGTCCTGGGGCTGGTCCCATGATGTTTAGAGAGTCCCCATGGCAGCCTCAGTTCTCACTGCCCTGAACTCCTATTCAGTCAGCAGAACCCTTTTCTATTACGTTTTTGTCTAGTAACCAGACTAGCCTCAAACTTGCCATAATCCCCGGCCTCAGCTCAGGGTAGCCTCATATACCAATTTCTCTATGCTAGCTTGGGCTACCCTAGTAGTTACAGCAATCCCCTGTACACTCACAGTTACACTCACAGCCGTCTCCCTGCCTCAGCTCAGGCTAGCGTCACACTAAAAGCAATCCCCCTGCCTCACATCCCACTAGCCTCACACAGCAATCCCGCTTCCCTGCTGCAGCTCTCCTCATCCGTGCTGGGATGACAGACATCAGAATGACATTTTGTGTCCAATTACCTTATACTTTTCCACTCCCCATTTCCTCTGCCTCTGAGTGTCAGTCATGTGCAGGTGTCAATCATTCTCAGATGTCCATCATCCACAACTGTCAATCATCACAGTTGTCAAAAATCCAAAAACCTTCAAATGTTGATTTGCCAGTAAACTGAATTTTTGTATTTCAATTTTTTTGATATTTTTTAGGGAAGGGGGGTGTCTCTCCAGGTAGTCCCCTGACTTTACAGCTGCAGCTTGATGGCGGGTCAGTGAGGGGAGGGGCAAACGTGCTAGTTTAAACTAGGGTGTGAGGATTAAGCTGAAATGTGCCAAGTGCCTGGTGTCTCAGCTGGTAAGGCCCTGCCCCTGACCCCCTGTGACCCCAGCATGACCCCACGTGACCTTATAACCTCTCCTGGCCTGTTTACCACTCCCTGCATCTGCACTGAAGTATTTACTCTTACGTTTTGTTGGGGGGAGCGGCAGAGTGCAGTGTATTCTAGGCTGCGAATGGACACGCCCCCAGTGTAGGGGAGGGGAGGGGCCAATGTCTTGTATCATAAACAAAACATGAAGTTAAACAAAATTGATTCATGACACAGGGGGTGTCTGACCTGTCAATCATGGGTGGGCTGGATCAGACAGAACGGCTGTGGGTGTCTCCTGAGGGAGGGATGACTGACACAGGAGGGTTGTGGCCCTGTCTAAGGGATGATTGACACGGGAGGGCTATGGGCATGTCCTGAGGAATGATTGACAAGGGAGGGGATGTAGATGTGTCCTGAGGGATGATTGATGTTTATGTGAGTTGACTGACTGGTGGACAGGTTGGTGTCGGGTAGATGATTGACATGTGTTTGGGTGATTGGCAGGATTGCAGGTTGATTGGCAGGTGGGTGGATTGATCAAGGTTCAGCAGGTCTTTGGTGATCCTAAAGCTATTATTATCCACTGTGATGACATAACGGGTCACACTCCCTCCCAACCAACCGACCAGACCGAAGGGCTCGGGGTGCACAGTGGGGCCACAGTGATTTGCTAGGTGACCTGCCGCCCTCCGCAGCCCAACAATCCACGTTCCGGATCCTAGTGGATCAGTCACTCCACTGTCAGTCACGCCACGTGACTGGAGGAAAAAGGCTCCAGCCCTCAGGGAATCATGGGAGTTAACTGGTGACCTCATCCCAATGATCCTCAGTCTAAGAATGCAAATGGAGGAGGCAACAAGCCAACAACACCAGTCATCCCCCCAGCCCCCCCAACCCCCCCAACTGGAACCGGAAGTGGTGGGAGGGGAGTGAAGGATCATCGGGACAACCCATACCTCAGTCTATTGTTGCCAAAGCAACCGAGGTGTCCTAAGCCCAGCTCGCCTGCTATGTTGAGGAGAATGCTTGGCTTCCTGGGGATCACCAAGGTAGACCAAGAAGCTTCAAGAGGCAGCAGCAGGACTGGAGCCAACATGGCGCCTGTGCAGATGGAGACTGACACTGGTTTATGTTCAATTCCTTAATTTTAATTCAATTAATTTATTTACAATTGATGTATTTCAAACTAATTTATTTAAAATTGGTTTCTTTTAAATTGATTTACTTCCAACTAGTATCCTCCTTCCAAGTAATTTACAGTAAATTAATATTTCTCAAATTAATTAATTATAAAATAATTTACATCTAATTAATTTATCTCTAATTTATTGCAAATTAGTTTGTCATTAATTTGTTGTTAATAAATATATTTTATTTCTAATTAATATCTTGTAAACTAGTTTACATTAAATACATTTATTTTAAATTAATTTTTGAAATTGACTTTCAGCTAATTCATTTCAAATTTATTTCTTTAAAGTGAATTTAAAAAAACTCATTCATTTTATATCAACTTGTTTACCAATCTTTTTATTTTAATTTGCCATTTTGGCTTTTAGAGACAGATTTTTCTGTGTGTAGTCCTGGCTGTTATGAAATTTAATTTAAACGAGTTTATTTAAAATTCTAATTAATTAATTAATTTTATTTTTTTAACATTCCAAGCTTTTTGTTTAGTATAAAAAAGTGAGTGAACAGGAATAGGGGCATTATTTCTCCCAGAAAATCTGCTTCAAGCTGAACTGGGTGTGTCAGTTGACTCTTGGGCAGTAGGGAAGGGGGCTTCCAAGGTAGACAGGTGTCCTGGAATGGTCCGCTATCGTCTGCGGCCTCAGAGCTGTTCCTCTTTCTTGGCTTGGCATTCTGGCTGCTGTTGTATCTGACAGGATGCTGGTGAGACAGAGAAAAGCTTAGAAGAACGAATTATTATTATTATTATTATTATTATTATTATTATTTCCTTTGGAGAATTCCCAGGGTGATAGAGGGGATCCCATGACCAGGAAAGTTTGGGTTTGGCACTTATCTGAAGTAGGTACAATCTGTCAGAATGGCTTAAGCTAGTTTCTGGAGCCTAGGAAAAATTATAAACACATTAAGAAGCAGCCATGATGCTGGCACATGCCATCCAAGTAGCTGCATAAGGGCTCCCAGGTCCCTGTTTTAGAAGGCTACTCAGGCTAGTGTGTGCCCTGCCAGGCCATCAATTTAGCCTTGTTCAAAGTGCCACCCAGAGAGACAACTGGTCAGCTGACTGCACCCGGGCACCAAGTGGCATGGGGATAAACAACAACAACCTCCAGCAGACTCCCTAGGCTTAGCCAGGAGCTCACAGGGAACCCAGGATGCAGCATGGAGGCGATCCATTTCATTCATGTTGGATACTGAGCCACTTAATCAGTCCTGAGGGAGTTTTGGGGTCTCACCTCTCCTCATTTCCCTATTGTCAGGATAGGGGGACAGTCTTACCAGACTTAATTGTACTTTCAGGGTTACTTAATGTGAAAAGATTTTCCAGCTAAGGTAGGAGCTTTCGTTTCATTTGCTCCCTCCATGTGCCTCACTCCAGACCGGTCAGCAGTGCTTCCTATGCACAGTGACACAGACAGGGCCCTGCTCTCTGCCTTGTCCCCAATTCCAGAAGAATAATTAATTTATTTTAATGTATTTGTATTTTTTTAAGCAGGGCTGTTAGTACCTGTTGTGCCCAGATCGTAACCCCCAGAGAGACCACCAAGGATGAGCATGCCAGAATGCAAAAGCAAGGTTTATCTGTTACAAGTCATGACAGGGAACTCAACTCAAGTGAGGCAGGGAAGAGTTACTCTTTCTTGGAGAAGTTAGTTTTTATAGGCAAAACCCATAAAATTTCTTAGAGGGGAGGGGGTTAGTACGGGTCTATCCTTGATTGGTCCAGTTTTTCCCGGGCCTGGACTTTATCTTATTCTAGCTTGTCTGTTTGCCTTGTCAGGAGTTTTACAACTCCTCTCCAGGGTCAGGTCATGTTATCTCTGGAGAGGGGCATCTCGTGGTTAATTGGTTACCATCAGACATCCTGACTCTGTTCTTTTGTTCCTGGGGCTGGCGCCATCTTTTCTGGGGACTTGAAACTGGCCTGGGTCTATCTATATTGAGATATCTTTGTCTAAGGCCCCCTTTTTGAGACAATAGAGTGAGGGTCTTGTTGTGCCTAGATCACGTCCCCAAAGCCACCACTGGAGACTTTAGGTACAGAATGCAAAAGTAAGGTGTTTTCTAAGTTTACAAGCCTCCAGGGAGGCTCTTCCAAATCTCTCACTCACAGCAGGGAGGTTGGAAGGAGTGCTCCCCTTTCTTTGTGAGGCTAGTTCTTAAAGGCACAGACCATATAATTTATTTTAACCCGCCTCCCTTTTTAGTCTTTTGGTCGAATATTCTGACTGTGTTTTCCAAAGTCCCTGTAGCAGATACAGCCACCTGGGGAAAAGGGGTCTAAGTTCTTATCTATACTTGGGAATCCTGGTTTAAGCTTCTCTTTGTCTGTAGGGGATAGAGTTGGGGGGTTTTACTGAGGTATCACAGTACCCACGGCAGCCGACAGAGAGCGTGGCGTCATGGGCCGCCCCGGCGAATTATCCACTTCCGATGAACCGCTTCAGGGCCAAGCAGGACCAGGGATTCCTGTGTCACCTACGGGAACCTGAATGGCCAGTCCGAGTTGATTTGGGTGGGAACAAAATCCGACCGCGGTGGCCCGGGCGCAGGGGAAGATATCGAGGTCACTGGGACAGGGTCTGCAGGGTGATGGGCAGGACCGGCAGACGTGATTGACAGGACTAAGGGGAATTTAGAAGGAGTAAGGAAGGGGCGGGACTCGGAGACACGATTGACAGACCGGGAGGGGATCAGAAGGGAAGAGAGGGAGGGGCATGGAGGGGAACGGAAAGCTACAAGACAGAGGAGGGGCGGGAGATGTGATTGACGGGACCAGGAAAGGAATGGAAGGGGCTGAGAGAGGGGAGGGCCAAGATCTGAAGACGTGATTGACAGGACAAGGAGGGGAACGGAAAAGAAGTAAGGGAGGCAGGGGGACGGGGGCGCGGGGGGGGGGGGACGGACAGGAGACGTAATTGACAGGACTAGGGAGGAGACCGAAGGCGACAAGACGTGAAGGAGCTGGACCTGGAGACATGATTGAAGGAGGCCCGGAGGCCTGGCAGAACCGGGGAGCATAATATGGGATGCGGTCAAACCATCAATAAAAGGGTCACGGGCCAGGTGGAGGTTAAGTGGTGACCTGGTGGGGTTGCAGTGGCCCCAGACATTTTTTAGCTACAGATTTGGTGGGCTTGGGTGCAGGGACCAAGTGTGCAGGTGCCCATCCCCCATCCCAGCCTCCCCTCTCCTCCCCCACCCGGGACCCACCTCCTCACAGCGATCCCCTGTGGGAAGCTATCTATCTGGTTTAGTACGGTTTATGCTGGTTACTCTGCCACCACCCCCACAACCTCACCTCTAGAGTTCTACTCAGTTGCAAGCTGGTTTGGCTTGGTTGGCAGAAAAATCTGTGAGAATCTGGATTAAGGCCCGCCAGGAGAATCCCAATATCTGCTCTTGTAACAGACTGTGGGGGTGGACAGTGTTATGATGTTGCATGCAGAGGGTAGAGCCAAGGTGTCCTGTGGCTGGTGAGAGATAGAGATGCCATGCAGACAGGGCTCAGTGAAGCTTTATTCTTTGGGGGTTGGGGGGAGAGAAAGAGGGAGACAGAGAAAGGAGAAGGGTGCACACCTCGTGGGAGAAAAGCAGAAGAGAGAGAGGAAGGGGTGGGATCAGATATTAATGAAAGACCCTAACCCTTCAGGCTTACACCCCCCAAGCCCCAGGAAATGAGAAACTAAAAAAACTAGTTCCAAGGGCCACCTGACTCAGTCATTATTCAACCTGTGACAATGTAACAATGTAAAAATATTTCTGTTAAGAGATGTGCTCAGCTGTGACTCGGATAGTTGCAAGTGTTCCAGGAAGGACCACCATGACCTGTATGTAAACTCCACTCCCGCCCTGATACCCCCCTTGAGGTTTCAGGAAGAATACCAGACCATGATCTTAGGAAATTAGCCTCTAGAAACAAACCAATCGGAATGACATTATATGGAGATTGTAATCTTGTGGGGTTTATGGGTTTTTCCTTTAAAAGCACCTATATGACTGTAGTGCAATGCGACTCTTGCTCTTAGGAGCAGAGTTTGCCCGTCTGTACAGACGTTCAATAAACACCTCTTGCTGCTGCATCAACTGGACTGGAGTCTGGGTTCTTGGGGTGCCCCCTCGAGAAGGTAGTACCCTAGGTCTGGGGTCTATCAATTAACAGACATAGATCCATGGCACCCAGGCTTGGATCATGTCTATGGCAGGGGGATGATGATGAGAGAGAGGAAGAGAGGGGAGAAAGACAGGGGGTGGGGGTGGGGGTAACAGACATCTGGTTCTCCAATAGTTTTTGTTATTCTATAAGTCAGTTTAATAACAGTTGGCCCATACGCAATACACTGTGGGCCGGAGCTTAGCCCCTGCACTGCTAAATTTCAGGTTTGGTACATAGAGCTAAGTCCCCCTTACCAAAATAAAAGACTCCCTCTATGTTCACCTCAGCACTCACTGAGGTGGCATCACTAGTCAGGTGGTTTCAATAAAGGTCAAGTGGGTATGACATCACACACACAAGTTCCAAATATAGTTCAACATGTTTGGTCTTGATCCGAAACATTCCAACTCTCTTTGGACTTGGAGTCTGTCTGGGAATTTTAAATTTTATTTCTGTATTATTTTGGGAAATTTCGATGTATATTTTGGGGTGAAAATTCCAATTTTCCACCCCACCCCACCCCCCAGTGTCTGTGTCCTGTGAGGGAAGTCAGGCATGAATGTCACTCGCAGTCACACCTGCACCCTGGGAATGCCCAGCACGAGCACCCACAATGAGTTGTAGATCTGGTGTGGGCTCATGTGGGTCCTTGGAAAGGAAGACCAGAGGCACCTTAAGGATGATTTTAACCTTTCCAGCTGCAGGGGGACTTAGCCTCTAGCAGACTGAGACCTCTCCCTTAGCCAAGGGCTTTTTTATTGTTATCCAGTTTACACCTTTAGCAAGTTGATTTCCACATTCCAAAGTATCTTATCTAAGCATCTCAAAGGGATAATGCCCAATGCAAGTTCTCCATCAGGAATACCCTGGTTTGCCAGGTTTTTCCCAACCAAGCTTTGCGTAGGCTTTACACCCTAGTAAACTCCCAGGGAGCTCTCACAGAAGGCAGATCACAGCTGGCTGTTAACACTCTAGACTCGAACCTGGAGGAAGCCCAACAACAATGGTTGCTATGGACATGATTCTGACAGTGATGGACAGGCAAAGCCCCACACCTCAGCCCTGCGTGGTGTCACGAGCATCACTCCTATCGGCCACACCCCACCCTGACCCTGAGTACCCAGTGGGCTTCATGTGAGTATCACTCTTCAAGGTCGCACCCACGCAACATCCCGCAACAGCACCCACAGTGCATTGTGATGGCCTTAATACCCAATCCTGAAGGTGATGGACATGCAGAGCCACCTCTTGGCCTCACGAGGGTGGGGCCTTGTGAGGGTGTCATGTGGGCGTCACTCCTCAAGCTCACACCTGCACCAGTGGAACACCCTGCACCAGCACCCACAATGCACCTCACCACAGGAACTCCCCAAACCCGGACCTACAATGCATTGCAATGGCGACAACTTCCAGTTCGGAAGTTGCTGGAAGTGCAAGCCCCACCCCTTGGCTCCACGTGGGCGCCACATGGGTGTCACTCCTCAAGGTCACACCCGCAGCGTGGGAACTCTCCGCAGCACGGCTGCAGCCATGGGCGCCAGATGTTGTAGATGGAGCCCAGCTGCTGGTAGACCTGGCTCAGTGAGTACCGTGCTGCCTCCCGCCGCAGTCTACCCACTACCGCGTGGAACTCGGGCTCCGAGTCAGGCGTCAGGGGGTGGGTCTCTCCAGGGTCTGCAGAGAGGTCGAAGAGCAGAGGCGGGTCATGCTCTGTCACGTCCCCGATGCACGGGCACACCTTGCTGCCGTAGCAGGCACCTGCCCCTTCCGGGTGGAAGTTCGGGGTCATGAAGTGAACCTTCCAGACTCTTCCTCCTGTCGGTTAAATGGGTGATTGACTGAATGACAGTATGTCTACTCAGGGGGAGGGGAATAGTACATAGCCCCAAAGAGTGACTTCATTGACTGATGGATGCCAAAAGGGGAGGAGCCTAGCCCATGGCCACTCTTAACCAGAAGTACTGCCTTCCTATGGGGAGGGGCTATGCATGTACTCACGGTCACGCTGCACCCAGCGCGCGGCATGCAGGAACACCTCACAGTAGTGCAGCAGGAACTCATGGTCTGAGTGTGGGGTCTCCCCTTGCAGCAGGGGCATCAGATTCTTCCCATCAATCACCCTGGGGGGTTGGTGACACATTGGCTGTCAATCAAACGTGCTCCACAGTGCTAGTATGGAGGCCTATAGTACCACCTGTCATTCAAGTCCTATGCTATCCCCCTCCCCCGCCCCCTTATTGTACCACGTGACATCACATCTGTCACTCAAGTCCTCTGCAGCCCTGTCCCCCCTATTGTACTAAGTGACAGCCCCACCTGACATTCAAGGTTATTTCCGGTGTGACGTCATTGCTCATCCACCCTTCTGCCCTGCACCCACCATGCGCCCACATAACCGCAGCCGTCACTGACGTCTGGTGTGACGTCACTGCTCACTGGTTCCATGGTTTCCCTCTCCCTCAGCCCATGTAACAGCCGCTGCCACTCAGGATCACTTCCTGTGTGACGTCATTGCTCACCTGTCCACCGTGCTTGACCCACCCCAGCCCGCACCTTTGTGGCAGCAGCTGTCACTCAGGCTCACGTCCTGTGTGACGTCATTGCTCACCTGTCCGTTGGCTCCGCCCCGCCCCCCAGGAGGACCACGGTGGGGAACACGTCCATCATGCTCGTGGGCGCATCAACCACCCGGCCTGCGGGCAGCACCCCGGGCCAGCGGAAGATGCCGGGAACACGGATGCCGCCCTCCCAGCCGCCCATGCCTTTGCCGCCTGCCAGGGAGGAACCAGAATTCAGGCTGGGACCGGAAAGTCAGGCCAGAGCTGGAAGGTGCTGGGAACCGGAAGTAGCAATAAATAGAGGAGGGGCGGGGAACAGTGAGGGATCACGGGAAGTAGGAGGGGCCAGCAGCTGGGACAGCTGTCACCCCAGGAACAGGAAGTGTGGGAAGAGAATGAAGGGCCATGGGGTGGAGGGGCAGGGCCGCTCCTGTCACCCGGGGTCTTGAAGTAGGGAGGAGAGTGGAGGGGAGAGGGAGAGGCAGGGTCAGCCCACAAGAACACCTGTCACTCAGGGACCCGGAAGAGATGAGAGTGAAGGATCACGGGAGGAATGCATGGTCGGGGCATGGAGAGTGCTCGTGTTAAGTACTGGGCGGGGCACCGCTCACCTCTGTACGGCCCGTTCCAGCCCCCGAGCTGCACGGGACCCGCGCGAGACTCGAGCGAGCCGCCATGGTCGGACGCGAAGTACACGAGCGTGTTGTCCGTCAGTCCCTCCCGCTCCAGCGCGTGCAGGACGCGGCCTGCGTGTGACCGGGGCAGGGGACGTGTGACCGGGGACGGCACTGATGGGCGTGTGACCCGGGCAGGGGACGTGTGACGGGGGCGGCACTGATGGACGTGTGACCGGGGACGGCACTGATGGGCGTGTGACGGGGGCGGCACTGATGGACGTGTGACCGGGACCGCACCGCCCCCACCCGCGCCGGCCCCGTCACTCACCCACCATCCAGTCCAGCTCCTCCACGTTGTCCCCGTAGGGCCCGTGCAGGCTCCGCCCCCGGAAGTCCGCAGTGGTCACCAGGGGCACGTGCACGTGCAGGAAAGACATGAACAGCAGGAAGGGGCGGTGCTTGTGGCTGGGTGGTGGTGACGTCAGCGGCAGAAGCAGGAGAAACTCCGTGAAATCCTTGCCTCTCACCCACTCCCTCCCTGATTTCCCGTCGTGGTGCCTCTTGGCCTGTCATTCCCGCCTGGAGCCTGACGACATGAGTATTGGCTTTTCCATCTCTTCTTTCTGTCTATCCACTGTCATCTGTCAATCATCTGTCAATCAATCTATACTTCTGTCAATCATGTTTCAGTCAAACTACCTATCATCTGTCAATCATGTGTGTCCATCAATCTGTACCTATAAATGTTAATCATGTTTCTGTCAATCATTCTGTATTTATATCTATCAATCTGTATCTATACTTGTCAATCAATCATATACCTGTAAGTCAATCTGTACCTATTGCCTGTCAATCAATCATGTATCTGTCAATCAATCTGTATCTGTCATCTATCAACCATCCTTTACAGACCTGTCAATCACGTATTTCTGTCTTGTGTGTGTATTCATCGATCATCTCTTAGTCACTCTCTGATCAGGCCTTCAGCTACCTATCAGCTGTCAGTCAGTCCCTCAATGTCCACTATCTGTCACCCATCGATGACTCACCCGTCAATCATGCACCTGCCTAGTCTCCATCCATCAGTCAATCAACCAATCGATGCCCATCACCCAGCTCCTCATTTACTGATCACATGGACGTTGTTCTATGTCCAGGTTGTCGTCCATCCCGCCACCCTCCCTGCCTCCACTTACTCTCTGGCAGTCATGGTTGGGGACACCCCACCAACGGTTACTGTCTTTCTCCTCGCCCCGTTCCCATAAGTCTACTTCAGACAACTAGGCCCTTCCATGACTCCCCGCAGGGCACCACGGGAGGGAGGGAGGGATGGGGGGTCAGGGTTTCCCACCGTGCCCTGCACTACTCACCGCTGCAGAAAGGTCTCCGCCTCCCGGAGCATGAGGCCTGTAACCCGCTCGAGGCGCAGGGGCTGCTGGGTCACGGTGTGGTTCCTCATGAGGAAGCAATCTGCGTAGATGATGAGGTCACCCACGTGACGCGAAGCAGCGAGGAACATGGCGGCCACCGCGGCCAGGCCGAGGACCAGCATCCACCGCGGGGTCCGGAGGAGCCGGGTGAGTCTCCCGACAGCCAGGGTGAGCGCAGCGAGCGCGGATGCTTGGCCCCAAAGGTGCAGGCGGCGCTGCAGAGCCACGCGCTTCTCCGAAGGCTCTGCCCCTGCGCAGTCCCCCATCATGCCCAGCGGCATGCCCAGGAAGTGCTGGAACCCGTGACTCAGCGGGTGGTGGCAGTGGTCGGAGGACGAGTGACAGTTCAGACCCAGGTGCCACTTCCCTGGAGGGGGAGAAACCGCATGGGCGGTGGCCCAGTGACGTCACCACCTGCTTGACATCACATGGTCTCACCCCTACTGAGTCAGGTGACGTCACCGCCCACCCCGGGTCGGGTGACATCACCATCACCAGATCCATGTGTGATGACACAACCAGCTCCAAGTCTGGTGACATCACTACCCACCCAGGTCAGATGACGTCACCACCCCCACATCCTAGGACATCAGAGAACACACCGATGAGGCCCGTGACGTAGCCTTGCTCCTTCAGGATTTTAGCGAACGTGATCTCCTCTGCAGGAAGGCCACCGGAGCCCGCGGCCCACTGGAGGACACGGTGGCCATTACCGGAAGTCATGCCTGCACCGGAAGGACGATAAATCTGGAGAGTGTACACACAGTAGGACGTGGGGCACACGGCAGGATTCCCCCAGAGCGGCTTCCCACAGCTCCCAGCATGCCCCTGGCCCTGCCTTTCACAGAGGAACTCAGGAGTGCAGAATAGAGGGAGGGAGTGACGTCAGCAGTGGGGTCATACATGGATGGCATCATAGGTCGGTGGGAGGGACTTAGGAATGGGGCTTAATGAGAGGAAGTGACATCATCAGTGGGATCATCCACGCATGTAGTCATAGCTCAGTGGTGCTAATGGGAGGAGACCAACAGTGGAACCAGGCAGAGGAAGTGACGTCATCAGTGGGATGATCCAAGGCTGGAGTCATAGGTCAGTGGGAGGGACTTAGGAACATGCCTATCCGGAGGAAGTTGTGTCATCAGTGAGGTCTAGTGGAAGAGTGACATCCTCGGTAGTCCGTGGAGTCACTGCCCGGTGGGCCATTGTGGGGGACTTACGGGTGGGACTGAGCGGAGGAAGTGACATCAGGGGCATGTGGGCCACCCACCTGAGCGGATGGGGTACCTCCCGGTGAGGAAAGCTGCCCGGCTGGGCGTGCACACAGCTTCAGCCGCCAGGTGCTGCGTGAGTCTCACCCCACCTTCTGCAAGTCGGTCGATGTTCGGGGTCCTGGTGGGGAGGGGCAGGGCCGTGGATCATGGCATGCGGGGCCAGCACACCCCCGTGACACTGGCACACCCACATGACCCCAATGTCAGCCTCACTGGGCAAGGTTGGCCTGGTGAGGCTCACTTCACTATCTGGCCCTAGGCATCATGGGAAATCCTGAACTGACACCTTGGGCCAATCAGTGTCCAGCAATGGCATCATGGGAAGGGCAGATCCTGATGCATTATGGGTACCATTGTGTGGAGTATTTTGGGTCTCCTGGTGAGGAGCATTATGGGTACCCGGGGCCCTCCCCCGTGGTGATATTTTGTTTGTGCTCTAACAAATAAAGCTCGTCTGAGGATCAGAGGGTAGAGCTAGCCATCAGCTAACCACCGAGGACTGGAGGTCTTCACAGACACCAGACAGAAGTGACAAGCCGGGGCAGGGACAGTAGACACCCTCTGGGTCTGCGGATCAGCAGAGGCAGACAGTCTGGTGGCGGCTGCTCTTTCGCTTCTCGGGACTTTTAGCGTTGACCCCCATCTGACGCCAGGTTTTCATTATTAAGACAAATTAGAATTCATGCCACACTCTCCTCTCTCACCTGATGGTGCTGTTGCCATAGCAGCCGACATCCCCGATGCCCAGGTCGTCTGCCAGGAGCAGGAGGAAGTTGGGTCGAGACTGTGCTGTGTCCAGGCACGTGACCGGCTCCAGGCTGAGGAAGACACCCAGTAGGGCAGCAAGGCGGTTCCTGAAACACATGTGACATGTCATTCATGGATCCTGCTTCTTCTATCCCTGTCTCTGAGGCAGTGAGTGTGTACGTCATCACTGCAGTGCATGCTGGGCAGCTACATGTGGGTCCAGGGATCCAGTGGAGACTTCCGGCTACCATGGTGTGTACGGGATTAATTTTCAAATAAATATAAACTGTCAATTAAGTTTCCACAACAAGGACTTCTGGGAGATTCTCTTACCAGAAATGTGGGTGATGGGGCATGATGCTTCTGGCCTGAGAATTCCTGAGAAGTAAACACGTGACAAGTGAGCATGCGACAAAAAGGACACCTGCATAGTTCCTGCCCCTCCATCTGCCTGCATGATGGTGCTGCCCACAGTGGAAATGCCCCCACCCCATCCATCATCCATAAAGGACACGCCCACAGCCCTCCTGTGTCAATCTTCCCTCAGGACACGCCCACAGCCCTCCCTTGTCAACCATCCCTCAGGACACACCTATATTCCTTCCCTACCAATCATCCTTCAGGACACGTACAGTCCTCATGTCAATCATCCTTAAGGACACACCCACAGGCCATACCCCTCACTGAGACCCTTCCAGGGGATTCTGGGTAATGACAGTTGACAGAGCTGTCAATGACCTCACTGCTGCCCACTTGCCCAGCCCCCACGTGGCCCTAATGGATCAACTGTGACATCATCAGCGTGACCCTTCCTAGAGCTGCAGGTCAGGAAACTTGTTGGAGAGGACTGCTGGAGACCTGACCTCACCGGAAACGGAAATAGAGGGCCCTGTGTGTTTCGGGAGAGACCCGCCAGCGCGTCCATGTTTAACGTCGGCTGAAATTGAATTTAGAGATAAATTTCATCCTTTAGTTACCGACCCCTGTGCACTCCGTGTGTAAATATTTTGATTTTTGAGGATTTTCCCATCCTGCGCGAGGCTGGGATTTTGCCAGGGCCTGTGGGACGGGAGCTTGGTAGAGTCGTGATAAAACCATTAGAAAATCTTTAATGTTCTAAAACTTTAAAAATCTTTTCATATTTGGGAATCTCGCTCTGTCATAGGCTAAAAACTCACAGAAATAGTGGCTTTGCCAGTTTCCCACTTTGTTTACTTATTTTTCATACGTGCCACGCTGGGACAGGCGCCACACAGCGGCCCAACAAGTGTTTTGTTTGTTTTTTTAATTTTAAATTTAATTTTAAAATTTTTCTTTATAATTTTACTTTAATTCAACTTAATTTTTATTTTCATTAAATTTCGACTAATTTTCAATTTTATTTCTAGTTTAACTTTCGCCTCAGTGTGCTTTCAAATTGCATTCTGTTTAGATTTCTTTTAAATGCCATTTCCATTTTCTTATTCAACTTAATTTCTTAATTTAGCTTTTGATTCTCATCCATCTTAATTCAGTTTAGTTTTCCCTCCTCGTCTTTCCTGTCTCCCTCCAAGCTCCTTTTCTGCAAAAAATAGCTTTTGTTTCGTTTTGTTAACCAACTTTTTCCACCCCAAGGTTTCCCACGCAGAGCTACACCAACCCGCCGTGACGGACCCTCCCACGTGCACAGAAAGGAGCCTCTGGAGGACTTTCGGGTTTCTCCCGGGGGGGGGGGGTGAGCGTCCTCTGCTGTCCCCCGCTCCGCTCCCGCTCCACTCCCGCTCCACTCCCCGCTCCCGCTCCTTTTCCCGCCGAATTCCCGCCTAGATTCCCCAGAAGACAAGGATGCCAGTCCTGGGAGGCAGCCCCCTCCCTCTGCCTCTCCCCCTCCTGCCCAGACTCACTGTCGAGGCCGAGCAGCGGGATCCGGTCGGTTACAGCCGGTTCTGTCCTAGCTCGCCACTGTCTCCGTGGTGTCCCCCAACCCCCACACGGAGGAACTGGTCTGTCTGGTTGGGCGGGGTCGACAGGGATCACGCTGGAACCCGTTTTTAGTCTACATGGGCCTGGGCAGCCACCTCAGCCACCCCAAGTCAGATGCTGTAAGTTTCTGTAGAAATAGCTACAGGGGAGGAGGTTAGAGCAGCAGGAGCCGCAGGACTCCCCGACTCCCTTAAGGTGGTCTGTACAGCTAGCTTGCTGTCGCTGGGACCGTAGCAGCAAGTGTAGGAGCCTGAGTGTGCATGGCCAGTGTGGGGCGTGCCCAGCAATGACCAAGGCTCTCCCAGCATGCACCAAGCTCCTCCCCAAATACAGAGACCCCTTCCTGCATGTACCAGACCACTACCATAATACACAGGCTCCTCCCATAATACATAAGCCCCTCCCACAATCCACAAGCCCCTCCCGTAGTACACAAGCCCCTCCCACAGTACACAGGCTCATGATACACAGACCTATCCAGTAACACACAAGTTACACCACAACACACAAGTCCATCCCAGCATGCCCCTGCCCCTCCCTGTTTATTCTTCACTAATTCCCACCCTAAATCCCCCACGCTGGTGATGGAAATGTGGGCAGCTGAAGTCCCGTGAGACCTGTTGCTTGACCTCTGTGTGACCGCAGCTTCATTTCTTCCAGGTTATCATTAAAACTCTGTATAAAGAGCTCGGATTTGGGGGGGGGGTAGTCCAGACTCCCTAATTAATATGTAATTATGGTAATGAGGACATGGGTACTTAATTATGCTAATGAGGCAGGGGTACCAGGATATGCTAATGAGGTCTGACCATTGTACCAGCCTGACAGGAATGACTCTCCGCATGTAGGAGCCGCAGCAGGAGCTCAGGGTGAGTGCGGTAGATTATTCAGTTTATTATCACGATACTGGGGGGGTCGATTGCTCTCTGTGACCCTTGACCTTGGCAGGGGGGAACCCCAGGGTTGGTGGGAGCAGGAGACAGGTGTTGAGGGAGTTTCTGGAGTGTTGTCTGCTTCGGCACAGGAACTGTCTGTCCTTCCATTTGTCTGTCGTGATGAGAAATGGTGTTTGATTGACAGCTGAGACTGGGGTCCAGGCCATGATGGGAAATGATCCGTGTTTGATTGACAGGGGTGACTGGGTCTGGGTCATGGTGGGAAGTGATCCGTGTTTGATTGACAGGGGTGACTGGGTCTGGGTCATGGTGGGAAGTGATCCGTGTTTGATTGACAGGGGTGACTGGGTCTGGGTCATGGTGGGAAGTGATCCGTGTTTGATTGACAGGGGTGACTGGGTCTGGGTCATGGTGGGAAGTGATCCGTGTTTGATTGACAGGGGTGACTGGGTCTGGGTCATGGTGGGAAATGATCCGTGTTTGATTGACAGCTGTGAGTGGGTCTGGGTCATGGTGGGAAATGATCCGTGTTTGATTGACAGGGGTGACTGGGTCCGGGCCATGGTGGGAAATGATCCGTGTTTGATTGGCAGGGGTGAGTGGGTCTGGGTCATGGTGGGAAGTGATCCGTGTTTGATTGACAGGGGTGAGTGGGTCTGGGTCATGGTGGGAAGTGGGAAGTGTTAGATGGCTGTGACTGGGGTACCGATCATGACAGGAAATGATGTGTTTGTGGGGTCCGGGTCACGGTGGTAATGGCGTGCGTTTGATTGACAGGAGTACGTAAATTTGTGTGTTTGTACATTATCCCACGGTGACGGGGGAATCACGGAAGGTCACGTGGTCCTATGTGACGTCATGCCGTCCCAGCACACCCCCGTTTTCTGCGGTACCCTGTCTGACCCTGCCTGGCTGGCTAAGTAATTAAGGGTGCAGGGAGTGGTGGGAAAATTTAACAACTGCCCAAGTCCCCTTTGAACTTCACCCTTGACCCTGAGCGACTCCAGGTTCCCGCCCACATCACAATTAGGACAGCATAGCTGCTTCTAGGCGATTGGGGTCACCCCGGGGTGACCCCGTGACATCAAAGACCCCGGAAGTATAATTACTGCTCACGGCTCTGCCTCTCCCGGCCCTGGAAGTGTCTGTAATGAAGCCGCAGGGACTCTGGGCGCACGGCATTCTGGGAGTTAATAAGGAATCCGTGGTTACATTGGTTTTAGCCCAGGATATCCCACATCCTTTGCCATGTGTGCACGGGGTCTTCTCCCCATGTCCCCACGGGCTCATCTTCAGGGAGGGTCTGACCTGGGGTCAGGGGTCAGGGCCGCAGGGAGTCTGGGGAGGGGTCGGAGTGGACGGCATCAGGGATGTGGGCACCTTTTTCCTCCTCCACGTCATTCCCTGCCATCCCAGCATGCCTTGCAACACTGGCCTGTGCTGCTTCCCGTCCGCTTCCGCTCCCCGTTATACATGGGAGCCATTTCTCGACGTCCCATGGTGCTGAGTGAAGGAGGGGGTGGAGTTGGTGACCCGGAGCATCATGGGAGGCCGTGAGACAGCAGGGCATCCCGGGAGCAGGGGTGGAGCAGGGGTGGAGCAGGGCATCCTGGGAGCAGGGCGTGGAGCAGGGGGTGGAGCAGGGCATCCCGGGAGCAGGGCGTGGAGCAGGGCATCCTGGGAGCAGGGGTGGAGCAGGGGGTGGAGCAGGGCATCCTGGGAGCAGGGGTGGAGCAGGGTGTCATGGGAGCAGGGGTGGAGCAGGGGGTGGAGCAGGGCATCATGGGAGCAGGGGTGGAGCAGGGGGTGGAGCAGGGCATCATGGGAGCAGGGGGTGGAGCAGGGCATCATGGGAGCAGGGGGTGGAGCAGGGCATCCCGGGAGTAGGGGGTGGAGCATGGGGTGGAGCAGGGGATTGAGCAGGGGGTGGAGCAGGGGTGGAGCAGGGCATCATGGGAGCAGGGGGTGGAGCAGGGCATCCTGGGAGCAGGGGTGGAGCAGGGGTGGAGCAGGGCATCATGGGAGCAGGGGGTGGAGCAGGGCATCCTGGGAGCAGGGGTGGAGCAGGGGTGGAGCAGGGGGTGGAGCAGGGCATCATGGGAGCAGGGGTGGAGCAGGGGGTGGAGCAGGGCATCATGGGAGCAGGGGTGGAGCAGAGCATCCTGGGAGCACATGCTGACACCCTGCTGCTCATATCACAGTGGACCGGAAGTAAGAAGGCTTCCTGTGTCCGTTTGAAGGAAAGGCCTGCAGTGACGTAACTCCCTCCTCTAGGCTCCGCCCCTTACTGGTGGCCCCACCTCTTACTAGTGTCACTTGCCGGGAAACAGGACACTCAAGGATCTCAATAGAAAGCCACGTCACTTCCGGTAAACCTGAGAAATATTTCCCACCTGGCGTTGAAATAAGCCCCGCCGGGCAGCCATGTTGTCCCAGTTGATCTAATAGTCTATCAGAATGACATCAGCATGACGACATGACAGGTCACATGCAGGTGACACGTGATCAAAATTACATTTTTTAAATTTATTTTTGTGCTTTGCTTCCCAAAACAGAAGAAGATGCCCCTGCAAGGTGCATGGTGAGAAGATACATTATTTCCTGTGTGTGGGCGTGTCTGAGGGATGATTGACAAGGGAGGGCTGTAGGCGTGTCTGAGGGATGATTGACACGGGAGGGCGGTGGGCGTGTCTGAGGGATGATTGACACAGGAGGGCTGTGGGCGTATCTGAGGGATGATGATTGACACGGGAGGGCTGTGGGCGTGTCTGAGGGATGATTGACACGGGAGGGCGGTGGCTTTGCGGCCACCTTTCCCCAGGACCCTCCGTCTGTGGCTGTCCGTCTGCTTCACCTTCACGGGTGGCGAGTTTGTGACCCGGAACTCGCGCCCCAACATCGTGCTGCTCATGGCGGACGACCTCGGTGTGGGGGACCTAGGCTGCTATGGAAACACTTCCGTCAGGTAAAAGCAGTCCCGCCCTCAGCCCGCCCCCTTCCGTGACGTCACCCCAGCGGTGGCGGCCATCTTGCAGAAGCCACAGGAGAGCCGGCCGCAGAAATCACAGTAGCTCGTGCTGCTGTGATGTGGGCAGTGACACATGCAGCTACCCTCCCCCTCTCCCTCTCCTCTCCCCCCTCCCCCTCTCCCCCTTCTCCTCCTCTCCCCCTCCCCTCCCCCCCTGCTGTCAAGTCTTGATTGACAGCTGGGGGCATAACATGTTGCCCCACTGCCACCACGTGACCTCCCTGTGACCCCGCAGCACCCCAAACATCGACCGTCTGGCCAGCGAGGGCGTGATGCTCACGCAGCACCTGGCAGCTGCGTCCATGTGCACACCGAGTCGCGCAGCCTTCCTCACGGGGCGCTACCCCGTGCGCTCAGGTGGGTGTTCTGCATCAGCTGACATCACTGCGGCAACTCCAGAACCAGCATGCACTGCACGTGTCCCTGATGTCACTGTGGGCAGCCTGCTACCCAGCATGCACCCCCAGAGTGCTCAGACATCGTCACTGGCAGCTCCCTACCCAGCATGCACTGTGTCTGCCACTACCTGACCTGATGTCTCTGCAGAGACAATGTTGGTCGCTTATTTCTAGTAATATGTGCTAATTGGCACTCAAATGAATTTGCATATGTGTACGTATACTTCCACGTCACTCTTCCTTGTCGCGGGAAGTCCTGGGGTGCTGACATCATGACAGAGCCCCGAGGGTGCTGAGGTCAGGGTACTATACTGTACTATAGTACTGTGTATAGTGATGACATATGACGTCATGGCATCCTCCTGAGAGTGCTGACATCGTCCTGTGGTGCTGACGTCATGATAGCCTCCCGAGAGTGCTGAGGTCAGGCGGACGAGTTCAGATGGCAGCTCCATGACCCCCTGACCTCTGCTACCCTAGGCATGGCATCACCCAACAACATGTACCGTGATGTCACGTGGCTGGGCGGGTCAGGCGGACTCCCGAGCAACGAGACGACGTTCGCCAAGATGCTGCAGCACCGCGGATACCGCACAGGGATCATAGGTGAGGAGTGGGGGGGTCAGAGAGAGGAGGGGGAGGGGAAGGAGGTCATAGGTGAGGGGTCAGGGTCACAGGGAGGAGGCATGAGAAGTCATAGGTCAGAAAGGAGAAAGGTGAGGGAGGGAAGTGTAAGCGTCGCGGCTGGGATGGAAAAGTATTCTGGCCGTGGGGAGCCGAGGAACACACGTCACGTAAGCGTGCAGCACTTAGAGCCCCGCTCCAGGGAACGCCTCCCCAGTGGGGCAGCGGGAAAACGGCGGCAGCAAACTGAGCAGGTGCAGGGTTTATATTTTCTCCTTAGGGCGGAGTTTTTCCAGGGAGAAGATTTTCGGGGTGAGGATTGGTCAGTCTTCAGTCCTTGAGCTCAGATTGGCTAGATCTCGTGCTCCGGGATTGGTTACTTTTCTGCTTAGTTGGTCAGGGGCAAATTTGGCCCTGGTTTCAGGGCCAAAGGATGTTTCTTTCACTGTTCACTTTTGGCCTTTTGGCTCTAATTTCAGGGCCAGGGCATATTTCTTTCGCTGGTTCTGATTCTAGGGCCAAAGAGTGTTTCTTTGGTTTCAGGGTCAGGGTATGTTTCTTTGGTTCTGGGGTCAGGGCTAAAGTGTTTCTTTCACAGGTGGGACTTAGGGAGTGGGACTTCTTACCCAGGATGATACCAGGATGCCCTGTGATTGACACCTGTCAGTTATCAACACCCACATGTCCCGACAGAACTCTAGCCTCCTCCTAGAGGGAAAGGTTCATTTAGTTCTCAATCCTGGGGTCACAGCCCAGCACTGAGGGGAAGTTAAGGCAGGATTGGAAGTTAGCTGGTCACGTGACATGTGCAGTCAGCTGCAGTGATGGGTTCCACGCTGGAGGCCTGGCATGGAGGAAGGTACCACCCAGAGTGGGCGGGGCTTCGGCTGTCCCTTACCCATTGGGACACTCATGCAAAGCCCTTAGGCTGTGTTTCCATCGAAGATGGTGCATGCCAGGAATATTATACACATGTGAAAAAGGGGCGTTTCCTGCCTAGGATGACACAAGGGCGTGACATCGCTAACATGACTCGTGCCAATGACCTCACCCTCACTCTCCCCTCCCCGACACAGGGAAGTGGCATCTGGGCATGAGCTGTGCATCCCGTGGCGACCACTGTGCGCACCCGCTCAACCATGGCTTCAACTTTTTCTATGGGATGCCGCTGGGGCTGCTGGGGGACTGCGGTGCCAGCTCCTGGCCGGAAGTGCACCGTAGGCTGCGCATCCAACTGTGGGTGACATCAGCAGCACTGGCCACCCTCCCCTTCCTGCTGCTGGTGCCCCGCCTGGCACGCTGGTTTTCTGTCCCCTGGACACTTGTGGCCGCTTCCGGCTTCCTGGCCGCGCTCTTCTTCCTGTCCTGGTTCAGCAGCTATGGCTTCGTGCGCAGGTGGAACTGCATCATCATGCGTGACCACGACATTGTCCAGCAGCCAGCCGAGGAGGCCCGGGCATCTGGGCTGATGCTGAGGGAGGCACTGGCCTTCATCGACAGGTGATATCTGTCCTGCGCAGGGCCTAGGGGCAGGGCCTGAGGGTGATTGACATGGGAGCGCTGTGGGCGTGTCCTGAGGGGTCATGTGACCCCCTGAATTCCCACCACAGGCATAAGAGAGGCCCATTCCTGCTGTTCCTGTCCTTTCTGCATGTGCACACGCCCCTGCCTACACGCGGGAATTTCGTGGGGCGCAGCAAGTTTGGGGCATATGGGGACAATGTGGAGGAGCTGGACTGGATGGTGGGTGAGTGTCATGTGACCGAGTGCGGGAACTGCATGTGTAAGGAGCACAGTTCAGTCATCACATATGATACCCCCCATGGCAGAGGGCGCTCGTACCCCAAGCAGGCACTGAGGGTGCTCCCTGCAGGCCCCCATCAGGCGTTTATCATGCCCCGCCCCTGAGTGTTCACCCTAGGCCCCACCCCTACAAGCCCACCTCGGGCCACCACCGCCCTCACGCTCACCTTAAGCCTTGCCCGCTGTCCGTGTGCTCAACCTTGGCCCCTCCTGATGGGTGATGTCATTCTGTACGCTGTGAATATGTGTCACTCTGATTGGTTGATAAACAAAGCTGTTTGGCCAATGGCGAGGCAGAATAGGGTTAGGTGGGACATCCCAACCAGAGAGGCCGCTGCCAGCCAGCGCCGTGAGAAGCAAGATGTAAAGACACCGGTAAGCCACGAGCCACACGGCAAATACCGATTCCTAGAAATGGGTTAGGATGTAAGATCCAGGAGCGAGAAGCCTGAGCAGGCGGGCGGGACACAGGAAAACTTTACACCCTCCCCCTCCAGGGAAGGTCCTCGCTGCCCTGGACCGGGAGCGCCTGACCAATCAGACCCTGGTTTACTTCACGTCGGACAACGGCGGCCGCCTGGAGGCCAAAGAGGGCAGCGCCCACGCGGGAGGCTGGAATGGGGTCTACCGGGGTGAGTTGGGCTCCCAGCATGCGCTGGGGTCGCCCCTGCTCGGTGTGGAAGTCAAAAGCTACCTACACTGTGTTCCCCGCCATTCCCGGAAGGGGGGCAGGGCGCAGGATTCGAACCCGGGACCTGGGGCTGGGCTGCAGTCGCCCCGCCCGTGTTCAGCCCTCTCACCACCCCTGCTCCGTGTTGCTCACGTGACAGGAGGCAGTGGCACCGGTGGCTGGGAGGGCGGAGTGCGTGTGCCTGGCATCTTCCGGTGGCCCACGGTGCTGGAGGCAGGACGGGTAGTCGAGGAGCCCACGAGCCTCATGGACCTGCTCCCCACGCTGAGTCACGTGGGCGGCGGGATCCTTCCCCACGACAGGTGCTGAGGGGGCGGGGCGGGTGGGGGCGGGGCCTGAGGGATGATGGACGCGGTGGAGGTGATTTGTACTGAAATCCCGCCCCCCTCCCTATGCCCCCTTCCCACCCCTTCCCACCCCCACCCCACCCCTGTGCTTCCGGTTGTTTCTCTGCATGAAGAGTGATTGATGGCCGGAATCTGATGCCGCTGCTGGAGGGCCGCGTGCAGCGCTCGGACCACGAGTTCCTGTTCCACTACTGCGGCGTTTTCCTGCACAGTGTCCGGTGGCACCAGAGGGACTGTGAGTGGGCTCAGGGGTGGGCAGAAGCAAAGGGAAAATGGAAATGGGAAGAGGAAGGGGAAATGGAAGAGGAAGAGTTAGGGGAAGAGGAAGTGGGAGGCAGAGGGAATGAGGAAACAGAAGAGGAAGTAAAAAGAGGAAGGGAAATGGAAGAGGAAGAGGGAGCAGGAGAAGTAGAGGAAGTGGGGGGGATGAAAAGGAAATAGGAAGAGGAATAGGAAGTGGAAATGTAAGAGGAAGTAGGTGGGGAAGAGGAAGGAGGGGTATCAGAAGTGAGGACAGAAAGGGGAAGAAGTTGGGAGGAAGAGGGAGAGTAAATAGAAGAAGGAATGGGGAAACTGAATTGTGGGGAAGAGGGAGGGGAAACGAAGAGGACAGGATGAGGAAGTGAGGGAGAGGAAGAGGAAGAGGAAGTGGGTGAAGAAGCCTCTGAAGGTATCTTGAGATAACTGTCCTGGTCCCGTGACCTTTGCACGACCTTTCGATCAAGCATCGCTCATGCAGTCAATTATGCTCATCTCACAATGAGGTCACCTAGTCTCGTGCCCCACCCCCCCCCACCCCACCCCGGGGCGGTTCCTGGGGTCCCGCTCCATGAGGTCTTGGATTAATATGGAAGGAAGGCCATGGGGTCACGCTGTCACGTGGTTCTTCCCCTGTGCAGGCAACACCGTGTGGAAGGCCCATTACATCACCCCCCACGGCTCCCCCGAGGGCGTGGATGCCTGCCATGGCAGCGGCGTGTGTGCGTGCTCAGGTGACGTCACCCACCACGACCCGCCACTGCTGTTCGACATCTCACGAGACCCCGCCGAGTCTCGGCCGCTCAACTCAGAGAACGAGGTGCTGTTTGAGGCAGTGCTCAGCAAGATGACCGCGGCCGTGAGGGAGCATCGCGCCACCGTCACCCCTGTGCCCCACCAGCTCTCGGCCTTCAATGCACTCTGGAAGCCCTGGCTGCAGCCCTGCTGTGGCGCTGCCTTCCCGTTCTGTGGCTGCTCAAGGGAGGACGCTTGAGTGTGGTGCTCCCCAAGGGCTACATGCTCCCCATGAGGTGCTACCTGATGGCAGGGTGCTCCTCACATGGTGCTCACAGATGGCAGGGTGCTCCCCACGTGGTGCTCCCTAAGAATCTGTGCTCTCAACACAGTGCTCACTGACAACTAGGTGCTCCCCACACAGTGCTTGCCAAGAGGCATTGTCCTCACGGTGCTCACTGACTGCAGGGGTGCTTGCCAGGTAGTGCTCCCTATTTGTTGCACCAAATGATGACCTGGCTTCTCATATAGTGCTCCCTCAGTGGAAGTGCTCCTTAAAGAGTGCTCTGTGGCGATATATTGTGTACCCTAATATATTATGTACCCTAATAAACTTATCTGAGAATCAGAGAAAAGAACAAGTCACTAGATTAGACAGAGGCCAGGCAGGGGTGGCACACACCGTTAATCCTATCACTGATCTCTGTGAGTTCAAGGCCACACAGGTAACAGTCAGGTGTGGAGGCACACACCTTCAATTCCAGCACTTGAGATCTTGTGCCTTTGCTTGGAGGCACACACGCCTTTGATCCCAGGAAGTGACATGGTTGGGTGGAGAATGGTATATAAGGCCTGAGGAGACAGGAACTAAGCAGCAGTTCAACTGAGACCCTCAGGGGTGAGGACTCAGAGGCTTTCAGTCTGAGGATTCATGGAAATAGGATCGGCTGAGGAGTTGGTAAGGTGAGGTTGGCTGTGGCTTGTTCTATTTCTCTGATATTTCACCCCAATACCTGGCTCTGGGTTGTTTTATTAATAAGACCTTTTAAGATTCATGTTACGGTACTCACCGACTTGCACTGAAAGGGAAAAATCAGTAGCTCTCTTGAGAAACGCTATTCCTCCCCCGCAAAGGTATTTGCTGACCAGCAGTTTTAGAGCTGACCGGAGACTGAACTCATGGGAAAATAAGACTGGAACAATAAATCTGAATTTATATGTCCTGGGTTCAGCAAAAACAGGATATAGGGAGTTAAAAAATAATTATGTCTCTGTAGATACCCTGTATCCTGTTAGCAACTAGTAACCTCATGCTCATATTCAGCCAGTAACTTCAAAGAACTACCTCACCCCTAGCCCCCTCATCCAATCATGAGAAGTGAGTGCTCAGGGCTGTCCTCCTCCACTGCTGTGTCGTTGGACAGGGACCAAGCCGGGGCTTGCTTTGTTATTAATAAACCCCTGTGTGCTTGCATCGGATATCGGCTCTGTGGTGGTCTTGCTGGGGGGCGGGGAGGGAGGGTCTTGTGACACCAGTACAACAGCACCAACCTCCTGGGTGCACCTCCTGTGGTGCTGACAGCAGGGTGCTCTTCACACAGTCTTCCCTGAAAGTGGGATGCTCCTCACACAGTACTTTCTGTCCATCATCCATCCCTCAAAAGGTGTGGGTTACAGGTGATGTCACAGGAGACTGGAGCCTCAGTTTCCCCAGCAGGTCCTCTCTGTTTTCCTAAAAATAGAGAAGACCCAGAAGATGGTTCCGATTCCAAGCTCAGCGCAATGAGCCCACGTGCGGGACGCTCCGTCTGCCTCGCACCCAGAACAGCGGCGGGCGGCGTGGGTGGCGGGATGGTCACACGGAACGGACGTGGACGGGTCCGTCACTGTCACTAGCTCCCAGGCCGGGCCTCTCCGCCCTAGTTTCCGCGTGATGCACTCTAGACGCCCTGCGGTCTCCAGCGTTCAGTCCCCGTGGACCGACGTGCACTGCCCCACATACGGTGCAGGAAGACCACGCACCCCAGAACTCCCACAACACGCGTGGCGTCCGGCTCACTTCAGCCTGGCGTGGGATCGGCTTGTGGTCGCCTGATGTCACCCTCAGAGGAGGAAGTCGCGGCAGTGGTTTCGGGGTTCCCGTGGATCCCGAGTTCACGGATGTTTAGGCGCAGCAGGGCTGTGGACTGGAAGTCATGTGCGTTTGACCGCTATGACTGGGTCCGGATCATGGTGGGAAATGACCCTTGTTTGATTGACAGGGGTGACTGGGGTCCAGGTCATGATGAACTCTAACCTGTCCCTGACCCTCTAACCATGGCTCTCACCTCCACCACGACACCGACCCTGTTACTAAAATGCAGTCTTTTGTTTTTTTTTTTTTTTTTTTTTTGGTTTTTCGAGACAGGGTTTCTCTGTGTAGCTTTGCGCCTTTCCTGGAACTCACTTGGTAGCCCAGGCTGGCCTCGAACTCACAGAGATCCGTCTGGCTCTGCCTCCCGAGTGCTGGTATTAAAGGCGTGTGCCACCACCGCCTGGCCTAAAACGCAGTCTTAACCTCCCTCCTCCACTTGCTTTCATTTGGCTTATGACTCTCAAAGCCAACATTCCATTTGCCTTGCCTTCGTGGCATCTCTTCTCCCCTTCAAGGCTGAGATCTTTGAGGAGGTCTCTGAGGAGGAAGGGTTCGGGGCACCGTGCTTGTCTGGCATCCCTGTGCTGTTGGCTTGGTCTTCTGGTTACACACTCACAAGTCAGGTATTTTCCTCCCTCACTGCCTCGGCAAGTGTTTTACGAACAAAAATTAAATGAGACAATGAAACTGAAATGCACAGGCAGAAGTGTGAGCCTTTGTGCTTGTGGCTGAGATGAGCTCTCAACTTCATGTTTCTACTACCATGCCTGCAGATTGCTGACTTCCTACCAGCCATGATGGACTTATCCCTCTGGAACAGTAAACCCAAATAAACCTTTTCTGTAAGTTGTATCGGCTGTGATTTATCATAGCAACCTTAATCCTGAACCCCTGACCCCAACTCTAACTCATAACTAAAACCAAATTGAGATAATCTTACCCTAGTCAGAAAGGCTATAATTAAAAAAAAAAAAAATCAAATAACAAATGCTAGATTTAAGGTCCATTTGACAGGGACTAACTTATATTTGGTAGTGGGGAAAGACTATGGTATGAAGCATACTATTAATACATGTTATGTGTCTATGTAACTTCCCTCTAAGTATTTGTTATTAAGCACTTATTACTGCTGCTATCAATTTTGGTTATGGAGAAAAACTATTTACATCAAGACTCATAACCAGTTAAATGCCAATATGTGATTGTTAATATGACAAGGGGCCCAATGCTCAAAACAGCATCATAAGCGTATCATCCCATCCAAAGCTCAGGGGACAACACTGAAGGAGGACCAGGAACAATGCTGACACGATGATCAGTAAACATAGAGCAGAACGCAGAGATGACTTTAGTGCCATAGTCATGGCAATGTTAAGTCTAGGGTAATGGTAATGATGCTATTAACACTCTTTAATACAAGAGGTAGAGTCAACTGACTCTTACCTAGGATTTTACAAACCTTTCCTGTCTCACAGCTCTAAGAGATCTTTGGGAAAGGAGTATTGCTAGAATATACAGGAGGTAGATGATTACCTGAAGGTGGAACTCCATGAAATAGCTTCCATTCACAATGGGGTGGGACTGTGCAGTGGTGCAGCTCTTTTGGGTCACCTACACAACGCTAACTCCTCACCAACCTAGACTTGTGTGGAATCATTACTTTGATGAATTGACAGTGCCCTGTCTGGGGGTAGTAGAGATCTGTTCACATCTCCCCATGAAAAATAAGCAAAAATTAATGACACACACAATCTTTTATATTAAGTACAAAAAAAAAAAAAGTATCTACTGACAGTTTGATTAAGAAAAGTGACCAGAAGGCTGAGGATTTTGCTGGGTAGAGTGCTTGCCCAGTATACACAAAGCCCTCAGTTTAATCTCCAGAATCACACAAAACAAGGAATAGTGCTCCAACTCAGTGGTCTTAGTGTCTGGGGGGCTGAGGTGGGAGGATCAAGGACATTAATGGCTACACAGTTTTTTTATTGTTTTTTTTTGAGCTGAGGATTGAACCCAGGGCCTTGCTCTTGCTAGGCAAGCGCTCTACCACTGAGCTGAATCCCCAAACCTGACTACACAGTTTTAAACCAGCAGAGGTATACAAGATAATGATTTAAAAAGAAAAGGTTGGACGGTGGGGGGTTGGGGGGGTGTCATAAAGAGGGGAGGGAATAATATAGCAAAAGAAAGATGCTCTCTTATTAATCATTCATATTCAATACTGGCTCTGAACACTTTTCTGTTTCATAACCATAACCTGTTATTTAGTTCTGTTTTGATGACAATACATTTCAATATAAAAATATATCCCATTCAAGCTAGGTATGGTGACATGTGTTTTTAATCCTAGCACTCAGGAGGCAGAGTAGGTGGATCAATATGAGTTTGAGGCCAGCATGGTCTATATATTGAGTTCCTGGACAGAAATGGCTATGTAGGGGCCCTATCTCAAAGAGACAAAGGAACACTGTACACATGACATCTACTGCATGCTTGTTCTCACATCTTGCATCTCTTTCATTTTCAATGCTAAAGTGTATTTTCAGGCTTAATATGGGAGAGTTGTACATTTAAGAAAGCATACTCTTCTAGATAAGAAATCTCCAGTTAGTTTCCTTTCTTTTTGTGAGGGAGGTGAGGAGGAATGCTGGGTATCAAACCTGGGGCCTGGGCACTGGGCATGTTAGACAAATGCTCTACTAATGAGATACACATACAGCCATATTTTATGTTTTTGTGGCTTTGTTACAAAGGAATGCTTTGTATCTAATACATGTAGAGAGAAGTAAATACACATTTTACACAAGTTCAATCAAGTACATATTATATAATATACAGACATGAAGCAAAGGAAGCAAAGTGCATAAGCAGCATGATTGCTAGGATATGTTCAAAATACTATAATTTGTGAGCTACTGATATCATTGTAGCTAGTAAAGAAATGTGCCAAAACTCCCTTTGCCATTCCACTTAAACTGGTTTCCCTTAATTTCAATAAACATCTCCTGTGACATTATGTTGTCATCAGCTTGTATGATCCCAAGTTCGCTCAATCGTTTCTTCATCCGGCCTTTTTGCATGGAAGTAGCAAGCAGTTCATTTATAATTTCACAGTTTCCCTTAGCTTGTTCAGAAAATTCAGCTGTGGCATAAAGCTCCATTTTGCTGGCCACACACTGAAACATTTCTTCCAGATCTAATCCTTCAGTGGCACCCGCCTCTCTATTTTTCTGAATTGTATTGTCTGAGGAAACAAATTATAATGAAGTTAAATGTACAGTCTAAACCAACAAGGGGGTATTTCTAACACAATCTGTTATGCTCAAGTATTTTCTGCCAAGAGTTTATAACTGGATTTTACTAATTCTTTACTATAAGAATCTCAATGAATCTTCTTGAAAAGTTTCATGACACTAATAGGGTCACCAATTTTAAATTTTGTTTATCTTCTTCATTCTAGAATCTTAGTCACTGGACAGACATTTTCCTGGAAATTTACTATCTGCTAAGCTCTGCATTGGGAGCTAGAATACAAAGAATAATATAACAGTGCTACTCTTTTTAAATGAACTCTCACTCTACCAGCTAATTGACTGCCATCATAATTTCCATCCTCAAGAGGGTACTCACATGATTACTAAATGACAAAAAGATTTTGCATTATCACCGAGCAATGCAATTAAGGCTATTTAAAAGTTTTTCCCCCTCTAGCTGGTTGCTGAAGAGGAACTCAGAAATAGGAAGTAGATTCTTCAACCAGAGCTTTCAAGGTACGATTCTATTCAACATATATCTCAATTTTACCCTGCTAAGTCCTGAGTAGGATGGACCCTGAATGATGATGGCAAGGCATATTCTTTAAACTGCTTCAAAATCTCCATCGGCACACCAATACTTTATACTTCTTTATGTCTGATATTTAAAAGTGGTTTACATCAATGACTTGAAATTCACACATTTCCACTGTGTGCACTCACCTTTACTACCAGGAAGCTGGTAACAGGGAGGCAGTTTCAACCAAGAAAAAGCAAAGGTAAACTCTAATAAACTTCAGGCAAAAGCAACTTTCAACCTGGAAAATTCTTTTCCTGTTTTCATCCTTCACAAATACCTACAGAAGCTACCATATTTCACACACTGACAAGAAGCCAAAAAGGGACTTTCACTGAACTACACCAAAGCTCTGAATGAACAGATCAACAAGTCAAACTTGAAAGTTTCTTTCATACTTAGATTCTAAAAAGCTTTTCTCTATGACCAAGCATATTTAATGTTTGTTTGATTGCTTGTTTTTTTGAAAAGTGATCTATGACTCTCTGTAGCTTCAATTCTCATGCCCAAGTGTTGGGACTGAACCTACAGTTTTGTGTATGTTAGGCAAACTCTACAAGTTGAACTCTATCGCCAGACCTCCAGCAACATTTTTGAGGAAGAAAAACTAAAGTTGTCACCAGAATTTACTGCCGAAATACAGTAAATTAGATCTAGTTTTATATTCAATTAATAAGTACATTTACATATTTTAATTAAATTACTGAATATAGCATACCACTAGTTTCATCTTGGGCCTTTTCCTGTAGATCACAGAAAATCGTAGGCTTCACCAAAACAACTCCATAACCTTCATTGTTATGTATGACATTATTGATCATAGAAATTTTGGGAATATCATAATGTTCATCAAGGAAGTCCTGTAACATTGAAAACAAGTATGTTAAGGAATTGTCATATTAAACAAGTTTCATAAATTCTCTGCCTTTCCCCATACTATTTCTAAAAAGGAAAGTACAAAAGCTGTGCTTATTAGTAAGTTGTAGCACTGAGTTCAAAGTAAGTGTTGCTGTTATTTCTGAGGATCTAAAGATACAAGACTTTAATCACTATTAATGTCCTTAAAGTTTATGTACTGTTTATACTTTACAAAACAAAATAACAAAACACAACATGAGACATATACATAACTTTTTAGGTGAAATCATTCTAACTTTTAGAAAAAATGTTTCAGTTAATGCTCACCTTAATAAGGATCCCTTCCTTGCAGTGATGGATCCCATTGTCAGTCAGGGTACACTTACTCCCAGGATATATTTCTATACCAGCACCCTATAAAATATGAGGTACCAGCTTTAAAAAGTTAAGAATAGGGGCTAAAGAGATGGCTTAGCAGTTAAGAGCACTAGCTGCTCTTCCAGAGGACCCAGGGTTTAATTCCTAGCACCCATATGGTGGCTCACAAGTCCAGTTCCAGGGGATCTTACACCCTCTCTCTGGCCTCCCTCCATGAGCACCAGGAATACATGTGGTGCACAGACATACAAGCAGGCAAAACAGTCACATACTTGCAAATAAAATATTTAAAAAGACACGATTATAAAGGTTTATTACTATTACTTCTTGGCCTTTCAGATGGGATACAAAATATACTGTTTTTAAAGATAACTTTTATTAGGTCTTTCATATTTATTTATTTTGTGGACGTGTGTGTGTGTGTGTGTGTGTGTATACATGCCATGGTATACCTGTGGAAATCATAAGACAATTTGTAGGAGTTGGTTCTCCCCTTCTCCCATTTTGGTTCTCAGGGACCAAACTCAGGTTTTCAGGTTTAGTAGCAAGCATCTAATCCACTGAGCCATTTTGCTGGCCTTTATTAGGCAGTTCTAATCCATATTGCCACCAAGCAATATTGGGGCACCAAGCAATACTCCAATGATGAGCAACTTTTGATAACTAAGCACTTTCAAAAATCACATTCATGAAACTGAAAAAAAAAAAAAGGTTCATTTACTAAACTGCTTGCAACATAAGCATGAAATGTTTGGATCCCAAACACATACATAAAAATCCAGGCACAATCGTGTGAACCTGTAACTCCAGTGCTGTGAGGACAGAGACAGGAGGATCACTGCCAAGCCAGACTAACCGAGCTCCAGATTCACTGAGAGACATTACCTCAAAAATAAATAATATAGAAGTGATCGAGGAAGAGATTCAATATCAACCTGTCTTATATATGCATGAGTACATGAGCACACATATCCCTACACACACACCCCCACACATCACACCACAGAGACAAACAGTAGCACATATAAAAATCACACACACAAACACTTATAAAGATGTACATTACAAGGAGTAAACAGTGCCACACTTAATGCTTATCACACATTTTCATTATAGACAAATCAATTTTCTGATTACATCAATAAATTTATTTAACAATTTTGTTGAAAGATGTAGTTATTCAAAATGACTCTCAACAAAGCCTACGGTGGCTCATTCTCAGTCAATCCATCACATGGACCTCAACCCATGCACATCTGGGGAGCAATAAATGGACAAAGTTTTAAAAAAAAAGAGCACATGAAGTTGGGAGGGGAAAGTGATAAAGAGGTAGGGGAGGAAATGGAGAAGAGGGAAAAGGTGTATATATGCATGAATGAAATTCTCAAGCACTTAGAGTAACAGCTTCAATTGCTAGAATATTTATAAAGTTATGATCTTTTAAAAATATTAAGTACTTACATATATACATATACATACATACATACATACATACACACATACATATATACACACATATACATATATATATATATCTCTGTGTAGGAATGTGCACATGTGAGTACAGATGCCCAGAGTCCACAAAAAGGGTGTCAGATCCTTTGGAGTAGGAGTTACAAATAGTTGTTAGTCTACTGACATGAGTGTTGGGAACTGAACCTGGGTCCTCTCCAAGAGCAGTATATTAGTTCTTAGCCATTGGGCTACCTCTCCAGTCTCACCAGGGTATAATCTTAAGGGTCTATATTTCTTTCTTTCTTTCTTTCTTTTTTTTTTTTTTAAAGATTTATTTACTTATTATGTATACAGTATTCTGTCTGCATGTTTTGCCTGCAGGCTAGAAGAGGGCATCAGATCTCATTATAGATGGTTGTGAGCCACCATGTGGTTGCTGGGAATTGAACTCGGGACCTCTGGAAGAATAGCCAGTGCTCTTAACCGCTGAGCCATTTCTCCAGCCCAGGGGTCTATACTTCTTAAGGTCATCATAGGGAAAGTTAGACAATCATTTTCTCTTCCAGTGCCTTGTTTATAAAATGCTACAGGTCTTATGTTTAATGACTTCCTAAATTTGAGGTGACTAGGAGATTATTAATGTCTGAATTTCCTTGAAGAAATAATAGATTTACAACTATTGGTATCTTATTTGTTTTATTTATTTTGAACTTAAACACCCTAATTACTTCTTTCCAAAGACAAAGCAATACCTTGGCACCATATACATCTGAGTTCTTCATGAAAAGTTCTGCTGATGTGCGTACTGTGACTCCTGTAGTTTCACATTGCAGTACACAGTTTTCCAGTGTGGTCTTGCCATAGTGAATGACTGTAACAAAAATATTCATTCAACTACTTTAAGTGATATATCAGTTAGCTTACAGCTAACATTAGATGCTGTGATAACTCTTTATAAAAATATCTCTTGACCCCCCAAAAAACTAAAGTTTTGATGAACTTTGCAGCCAAGTTAATAACAGGTGCTGAGATCATTTAAGACTATGTGCTTAACCCATCTTGTTGTGTATTCAGCCTATTTAAACTTAATCTGCTGTCTTGGTCACTGTTCTATTGCTGCATCATGACCAAGGCAACTCTTACAAGAGAAATAAGAAAAAGCATTTAATCAGGGGCTTGCTTCCCAGTTTTAGAGGGTTAGTACATGATCATCAGGCGGCACACAGGGAGGTATGGTGCTGGAGAAGTGCTGAGAATTTTAGATCCCGATCAACAGGTAGAAAGCAGGCAGAGAGTGAGACTCAGCCTGATGTGGGCTTTTGAAACCTTTAAGTCCACCCCAATAAAACACTCTCCAAAAATATCACACCCCTAAGCCTTCCCAATAGTTCACCAACTGGGAACCAAGCATTCAAATAGCCAATGGGATCCATTATCATTCAAACTACCACACTGGTCTTTATATATCAACAAACAGCTTTGCTGGGTACCTTGGAAAAAGAAAAAGGATCTTGAAAACAGGTGGATATATATCCTATAAAACAAATACTAGAACAATGTTTTGGTCTTTTTGGTGTGTCTATAACAAAATTCCTCACCCACGATTGTGGGTGTGTAAACTCAGAACAGCATGGTATCTGGTAAGCCCTCCCTACATATGTCACAATGTAGAGAGGAGCTGCATATAGAAGGGGTACATGTACCAGCAGGGAAGAACAGTCACCATGTTCATTCTTACAAGAACATACTCTCAGGGGAACGAATCTGCTCCTACAAGACCTGTACCAATCCATTCCTGAGGATAGAGCCTCAGTAATCTAAATATCTACTACTAGGAAACATGTCCAAAAAAGGGTCTACAACTTTAAAACTATTATACTAGTATTAGGTATAGTGAAACATGCCTATAAACCCAGGGCTCAGGAGGCTGAGGCAGGGCTGCCATTTGCCATGATGGCTAGGTTCAGAGTGATAGGCTGTCTCAATAACCAAACCAAACCACAACAGGAAAACATTAATAGAAAAGAAATGAATAAGTTTTCAAGAATAAACTGAGTCATTTTTCACTATGAGGATTCCTAAATTTTCATGATATGCACATAAAGTATTAACCAGCCCTCCATATATCCAAGTAGTATTAAATTTTATCTTCCATGAAAAGCCAATTTTTTTCTCAAAGCTCAAAACAAATACATCAAATATCCAGATACTTACCTAAGATTCCTTCTATAGAATCATGCTGGATAAATTTTATGCTTGAAATTTTAACATCCATACCCGTGCAATCCACAAAAGTATCTCCTTTGCCCCTCTTTTCTATGACAATATCATCTGGTAGACCATATCCTAAGGAAGAGAGAAAAACACTTAAGTGAAGAGAACTGTCTGTAGCATGAATTCTAATTGGTCTTAATAATAAAAACCTGGAGTCAGATATCAGCGTGAAAGCTGAAAGTTCAGAGAGGCAGAGCAGCAGTCATGAGAAAGAATTTTTACCTCTAGGAATCCTCAGAGTGAAAAGGGGCCTGTGCTCCTGTCTCCATCCTGCCTTATCACACTTCCTGTTTCCTCCTCCTAAATGCTGGGATTAAAGGTGTGTGCCACCACTGCCTGGCCTCTAATGGCTAGCTCCACACTTGGATCTCCAGGCAAGCTGTATTCCCCTAAGCCTCTGAGTGGACCTAGGGTTCTTCTGTTGCAGCCTATCTGCAGCAAACTCCATAGGCTTTTGGGCCCCCAAAACCACAGGAGCTAGCTGCTTTGGCCTGTGCCTCTGTGCAGATGGCTGGCTCTTTGGCTTCTCCTCTCTTGGTGGGTTGTGGGCTCTCCCCAGACTCCCTTCCTTGGGCTGCTACCACCTTGAAACCCGTTCTGGCTTCTACTGTTCTATGCAGAAACAGTCAGCCTCATAACCGAATCATTATCACCAGTAGATTTGGTGAGAAAATTGGGAATTATTAAAGGGAGGAATTAGTTAGAAGAGAGCTTTTTCCCACATTAAAAAAAGGGAAACACTATTACAATGGACTTAGGTCTCTATATGATAATACACAGGATGGTTTGAAAATGGAACAATTAAATGAGAGGATAATTAATTTAGATGGGATTTACATAATGTCAATTATAAAAATTACCTCTTTGATCTTTTTTATCTTATCATTAAAAAAGTTCGTTAATAAGTACAGAGATAAAAGTTTTAGAAAAACTTATTAAAACATACCATAGAGATATTCAGACCCAGACAGAAGAATTTAAAGGAGAACTAATCTCAGCATTGCATTATAAGGTTAGGGAGGAACAGCCTAAGATTTCAAACAGCCAACTTTAATTTATCCAGTAACCTTACAGGAACTGCCAAATGATAGATATCCTCAAGACAATAAGACTATCTGAATGGACTCCTGTGCAAATGTTAGATTTGAAGAGATTCAAGGAAGCAATAGTCTCATATGGCATGCATTCACTTTTTGTGAAGTAGATATTAAACTTGTAATCAACTTGTAATAGAATTATCCCTCAAGACTGGAGAGACTTGGTTACAGCAGTCTTGAAGCCTGGTCCTCAGTTAGAGTGGAGGACCTGGTGGAAAGATGAGGCTAAAACTATTGAGCAATGAAGTAGGGTGAGAGGTATTGAAATCTCCCAGGATCAACTTCTTGGAGAGGGAGATTATGCTATTAATGTAGAAAGGCAATCTCTATATGATGACCACACCCTAGCTTCATGCCTCCTAGCAGCCTTGAATGCTTGAGACAGAATTGAAGAAGTAGGAAAGAAAATTGAGTCATTTACTAAAGTTATGCAGGGCTCAAAAAAAAATTTCACTATTTCTTACAAAGATTGACTTCAGCAGTAAATAGAATGATACCAAATTCAAAAGCTAGACAAATAATAATTGAATCTTTGGCTTTTGAAAACGTTAATGCACAATGCAAAAGGGTAATTAGACTATTAAAGGCAAGATCAGCACCTTTGGAGGAATGGATCTGAGATACAGTAAATATTGAATCTCTTGACCACGATGATGCGTGGATAGGAGAGGTGACTTCCAGAGGTTTGAAGAAAAATTGAAATGTCAAGTGTTTCAATTGTGGTAAACAAGGTCACCTAAAAAGGGACTTTAAACACAACATTCCTAGAAACAATGTTTTTGTTTTCTAAGAATAATCCCAATAGAACGCATGGATTCTGGAGTATGCAGAAGGTGTGGTAAAGGCAGACTTTGGATTAATGAATGTAGATCAACAAGGGACACGCAAGGTAACCCTTTGCCATCAGTAACACCTTGAGGGGTCTCTCACAGGCCCCCATGTCAAATTCTGTTAAGTCCTTTCCTGTCATTGTAGAGGAAACTCCTTCCCAGAGCAATTAAAGGACCTAAAGCCAATTGTGAAAAATCATACTGCTCTGGATGATAGAAAAGCTTTAAGAAATAAAACAAAAAATTCAGGAGAAACCGAAAAATCATACTGCTCTGAATGATAGAAAAGCTTTAAGAAATAAAAAAAAAAATTCAGGAGAAACCATTAATCAAAATTGATAAAGATTAGATTTGAACAAGAGAGACCTCTTGAGTAGAAGAGGTGATAGTTCATCAACCAGCATGACCATTCAATTTAAACTAACTCATACAACTAACAAACGCTTTTCATTTGATCAGATATAACTTGCCAAAAGGGAACCTCCCCAAAGTTAGGATTGGGGAAGGGTTTTATTTTGTCTTTTCAGGAAAATAAAGACATCCAGCTAAAGAATTTGAAGACCAAATGAGACATCTGAAGAAAAAGGACAAATCATCCAGAAAAAAATGTCCCAAGAAAAAGAGTAAATTGGCCTATTGATGTATCACATTTTCAACAGGATGAAATTTCATAACTCTTCCTAAATGTTTGTTTCTGCTGTTCTCTAAAGACATGAGTGTGACTCTATCCTTCTCTAAACCCAAGAATGCTTCTTAAAGTAAAAGCTAAAATTTCAGGCTCATGTCAGAAGAGCCACCTGATAAGGGATAGAAGAAAAACAAAAATTAAGGGACTATTTTATTGCCACTAATCTCACAATCTTTTGGTTTCATTTTGACTCTTTAAAACTTTTTTGGTAAGGTATGATTATTTTCTCAAAATTTATAAGAATATATATATATTCAATATATATATATATTGGTTTTTCGAGACAGGGTTTCTCTGTGTAGCTTTGCGCCTTTCCTGGAACTCACTTGGTAGCCCAGGCAAGCTTTGAACTCAGAGATCCGCCTGGCTCTGCCTCCCGAGTGCTGGAATTAAAGGCGTGCGCCACCAACGCCCAGCTAATTATATATATTTTAAACTTTTTTTTTTAATCATTAATGGTCACATGGAGTACTAAGTAATTCTAGAAAAAGGTTTCATCTAGCTTCCTGTACATGATTTTGGGTTTGAGTCTCTATTAGGTAACTAGGAATTAAGTTTTTTGTACTCTGGATGTATACACCAAATATCAATCCTTTAACCTTTTTGGTAAATAAATAAATGTCTGCATATGACATTTAAAATGTTTAAGTTTTCAGCAGTGAACCATGAACACGCCTAACAGTGACCTTTGAAGTCTCCAAAAGGATGACAGGATCCCACAATGAAGATTCCATCTGTATTATGATAATGTTACTAAGCTGACAAATACCACCCAAAGATCGGCTTTGGACTACAAACTGCTCAGGATAATCTCGAGGTGGCTAGCTGAGATGATCCAGTCTCACAGACTACTCTAGCCAGAACTTGAGATAAGCCCTGCACTTTCCCATTATGCAAAACTGGACAACAAATGATACAGCTACCTCTCCTAGGACTTGAAATTAACTCAAATTTTTCTTTTCAGGATCCCCTAAAGATGCCTTTGCCCCCAGACAGCAGGAAGTAAACTTAAGAACACAATGCCCACATTCATAAGAGATGGGGTGGGTGGCTTTTGGTCATTCAGTGGGTTACGGATATTTGTCATTGTTTAGAGTGGTTGGTTACAAGTTGTTATTGGTAATGGTCAGAAAAAAAGCAGAACAAAGGACATTAGATTGAGAGTTCTTGTTTTGAAAAGAAAAAAGGGGGCTATAGATATGATAAAGATAAATTATAGAACCTACTTTTAAACCCAAAAAGCAACTAATAGACTTAAATATTTTACATTGATATTGATTTTTACATATGATACAAAATTAAGATTATTTTTGTTAGAGCATACTGTACACGTTTCTAATCTTGTTGAAGGTATTATACCTATACAGCTCATTTATCAATGTCATGCGAATTTAGTCCTAGAAAGTTATTATTACCAACTATTTAGGATAATAAGGAAATGCAGGTTAGTAACTAGTCACCTATTACAACTGAACTTGTAGTCATATCAGGTATGTTTTCAAGGTCAAAGAGATATACTTTAGGTAGACTGGTGGTCATCAAACACTTCAGAGAGCTACTGACTATGGTATTAAGATATTTTAATAACATAGGTTCCTTTTTTTTTTTTTTTAATAACAATGAGACATGTCTGCTCCTGGCAGCACAAATCTACTTCAGAGAAGATGATGGGCATTGAAGAAACTACATATGGAGTTTACTTTCTTTGTGGTAAGTTAGCCACTGGACAAGAAAATGCCCTTGCCTCAACTGTTGACAGTATGCTGTCCAAATGGGACAAGGACACAAAAGCAAGGCCTGCTAAACTTTGCCAAGGTAAGGTAGGACAGCCCTTTGGAATATCCTGCTTCACAGAAAAGTCTGTCAGATATTCTAAGCTTGTAGGCTGAAGATGGATGCCCCAATATTGCAGAGGAACTGTGGGTGACTGACTGTCCAGGCAGCCAGATGTTTCTGTCATTTCTCACATTTTTTGGAAGTTGCTTGCTTGTACTTCCTGTTTACTCAGGTAATATTATTTCCTTCTTGGGTCTCTGATGGAGTTGAAGTCTTTATAGCTATAGTTATAATTATCCTTGTTACCAGATTCAGCAAAGAAAATCACTAAAGATGTGTAAAGTATATAAGGTTGAGAGACATTAAAAGATAATTGTGGTAATGCAAGTTAGGTTAGAAAGTGAATTAGGACTGCTCTCACCCAATGTGAGGTTGAACTGCTGACCTTGTGTACATCCTACTTCACAAATGAGTCTGTCAGATACGCTAAGCCCTTTGGAATATCCTGCTTCACAGAAAAGTCTGTCAGATATTCTAAGCCTATAGGCTGAAGATGATGCCCCAACACTGCGGAGAAACCTCAGGTGACTGTCCAGGCTGCTGGCTGTTTCTGTCAACTCACAATTTTTTTGGAAGTTGCTTGCATGCACTTCCTGTTTTTATTTTTTGTTAGCTAATATTATTTCCTTCTTAGGTCTCTGAGGGAGTTGAAGATTAGTTAGTTATAGTTGAAGATTAGTTAGTTATAGTTGAAGATTAGTTAGAATAGAAAGTGAATTAGGTACATTTTGGACTTACCAAAATAGGACAGATAATGGAATTATTTTCTTTGAATTTGTCAAATACAAATGGACTAGACATTGCTTAGGTATTTATTGCTTGTATATATGGTATATAGTTATTGTACTTTTGTATATAGTTTTTCTTACATTAGTTACAACTTTTTTCCTTTTTTCTTTTTATTAAAATAGAAAAGGGGAAATATGGTGATATTTTATTTGTACTAAAATGTGATTTGTATGTTAATAAATAAAGTTGCCTGGGGGTCAGAGCTATTAGCAAGCCATAGCGAAAGCTGGGCGGTGGTGGTGCATGCCTTTAATCCCAGCATTTGGTAGGCAAAGCTAGGTAGATCTCTGTGTGTGTTCAAGGATACCACCAGCATTGGAGATATACGCCTTTAATCTCAATACCAACCATAGAAGACCTGGAGGTCTATACAGACAGGCAGTGACTAGGAGGTCATGTGGTTGGTTAGGTTTACAACGAATGAGAAGGCAGAACAGAAACTCTAAAAAAAGACAGAAACATAGGAAGTAGGTCTCTTTCGGAGAGGTAGGACAACAGCGACAGTGAAGGGTAAGGTTTTTAGCTCTTAGCTATTGCTCTGACCTCTTGGCTTTCATCTCTGTACTGGCTCTGTGTTTCTTATTTAATAAGACGATTACATCTACATTATGAATTCTGGACTCAACAAGACAGAATAGATATGGAGTATTTTTCTGTGCATTTGTCAACTGTTTATAGACTAGATAGTGTTGCTGTATTTATTGACTGTATATACTGTATACAGTCATACTTATTGTATATAATTTTTCTTATATTAGTTATCACCTTCTTTTTTATTTTAGACAAAAAAGGGGAAATGTAATATTTTGTTTGTGTATACACAAATAAAGCTTGCCTGGAGATCAGAGTGCACAGCTATCCACTAGAGGCCAGGCAATGGTGGCACGTGCCTTTAATCCCAGCACTTAAGAGGAGGAAACAGGAAGTGATGATAAGGTGGGTTGGAGAGAGGAGCTCAGCCTTTTCAGGCTGAGGATTCGGTAGAGATAAGAAGTCTAGTGGTTGGTTCCTTTACTGGTCTTTCAGTGTTTACCCTGATATTTGGCTCCAGGTTTTTATTATTAAGACCAATTAGGATTCGTGCTACAGAACTGGAAAGTATTGCACTGAGTAACCTAGGCCCAGAAAGGAAAACCCATATTTTCTTTCTTGTATACATAGCTTCAAAATTTCAATTTTTTTAAATTAAAATTTAATTCTCTATAGTGCCAAGAAAGATGCCATGGGCAGACAAACACTGAGGGAAGAGGTAGTAAAACACAGGGACATAAAAGTGGGGGAGCTAGGTTTGGTCAGGATATGGAGTGCTGGGAAGATAGGAAAAGTTATATAGAAACAGTACTTTATAAAGTTAAAAAAGAATTTAAACTAAAAAAAAGCTTGCAATGGAAGTACTTTTCATGTATGGATAATGGTCCTCACAGAAGTTATAAGCTTTGGGGTTGGGGATTTAGCTCAGTGGTAGAGCGCCTGCCTAGCAAGCGCAAGGCCCTGGGTTCGGTCCTCAGCTCCAGGGGAAAAAAAAGTCATACGCTTTTAAACAAGAGCCCAGTACCAGAGGTGGTATACTGTCCTGTGACTTGTTGACCAGAAACGTCTCAGAAGTCCCAAAAAGAACACAGGCTATTGTCATTGCTCCCGGTCACCCACCAGAACGTGAGGGTAACATACTTTTGTTATAGGACACAGAGAAAATGATATACAACTATGCAGAACTCCCTCTCTGCTGGCTAGAGTTCACAGGACCAGGAGGTGCTATCCAGGCTGCTAAGGGAAAAATCTTAACAATAGTCTCACCCAACTGTGGAACATGCATGCGATAACACACACCTGCCAGACAGAATATGCTCACTGATACAATGGTAGCATGACTATCTTGGTAATAGCTAACTGCTGTGTGAATGGATATGGGGCCTACCCCTTTAGATATATTACATAGCTGGTACTATAAACCTATGGATGAGAAGCTCATGGGCTGAAAGGAAGAGAATACTACCCATGTCTCCATATTTGAACATGCTGTCAAACTACTTTCCAAACATGATGTTACCCTTTGCAGAGAGGGAGATAAATATCTGGTCAAAGTGTTAAGAATATGTGACTGCTAAGTGACATTTATATCATCCTCTGCTGCAACAACCACCACCCAAGGATCAGGAACCATCACAGAAGTCAGGGCACCAAACAATCTAATAGAAGATTGGAAAGAGTATCATGAACTGCTGTCATCCACATATGACATGGCCACTGCAACCATAAACAAAGAGCATTTTTACATGCTTTACAAGACTGAGCTCTTCAGCTTTCCATCTTGGATAGATGAGGTATCCATGAGACTTCATTCCTTCCTGAGAGCCAATGACTGGTAATGATTGCTGTGTATATCTTATCATTTTCTGTAATGGTGTAACCATTAGGGTGCTACGAAGGAAGAAGTTCGGATGGAAAAGAAGGGAGATGACAGAAGGTAATGAGAGAGGGTGAATAAAATCATAACGCAGTGTGTACATATATGAAATTGTCAAACAAGAAGGAAAATAAATAAGCAACTTTTTTTTTAAAGAGTCCTAATAAAGCCAAAGCAATAATGAGTTAAAAAAAAAAAGTATTACCGTTTACCAAAACAGCATGGTAGATAAGATCCAGATATAAACCCATGCAGCTACAGCCACTTGATTTTTGGCAAAGATGCCAAAAATATTCATTGCAGAAAAGACAGTTTCTTTAACAAGTGTGTTTGGAAAAAGACATATGCATGTAGAAGAATGAAACTAGATGCTTACTCCTCATCTTGGACAGGGATTAAAGATCAAAACATAAGGCCTAAGACTCTGAAAGTGTTAGAGAAATACACAGGGAAGACTTCAAGAACTATGCATAGGTAAGTATTCCATGTATTCAAGGAGATAAGACTAATAAACAATAACTGCCCTCATGAAATTAAGCTTCCATACAGCAAAGGTCTTGTTAAAGGAGGGAAAATGTACTCTTTAGAATGGGAGAAAATATTTTCCAGCTATATATTCAAAAGATGGTTAATATATATGATATTAAAAAAAAAACCCTCAAAATACTAAAACAAAACAAACAACCCAATGAAAAAGCAGGCCATGGAATTGAATAGAGGATGTTCAAAGAAGAGGTATGAATGGCCAATGAATATCTTTAAAGTATTTAACATTTTAGTCATTAGGGAAATGCAAATTAAAGCAACCCTGAGATTTCATCTCATCATAGTCAACCATCATTAAGACAATGAATGACGCCGGGCAGTGGTGGTGCACACCTTTAATCCTAGCACTCAGGAGGCAGAGGCAGGTGGATCTCAGCCTGGTCTGTAGAGTGAGTTCCAGGACAGCCAGGACTGTCACACAGAGAAACCTTGTATTGAAAAACAAAAACAAAAAAAACCAAAAAATCACCCCCAACCAAAAAAAAAAAAAAAAAAAAAAAAAAAAGAAAGAAAGAAAGAAAAGAAAAGAAAATGAATGCCAACAAATGTTGGTGAAGATGAGGAGAAAGAAAAATTCTTATTCACTGTTAGTAGGAATGTAATATGGACTATGGAAATCAGTGTGGAAATTTCTCAAGATACTAAAAATAGAACTAACATATGACCCTGCTATACCACTCCTGGACAAACAGAGAACTCTTCAAACCTACTAAAGAGATACTTGTTTATCCATATTTATTGTCGTTCCATTCATAATGAAAAAAAAAAAAAGACTAGATATCCATCAACTGATAATGATATTGTGGTTTATATACACAATATTTGTATTGTGGTACGTATATACGTATATAAAAAAGAAGATATGAAATTATAAAGTTCACAGGTAAATGGAAGCAGAAAATATTGTGAGGTAATCCAGATTCAGAAAGACAAACATCTCATTTTCTCTCTTGTATGTGTATCTTAGCTTCTAATTTTTAATGTATTTGTATTTAGATGAGAGGTGATATAGTATATATCATGAAGGGAGGGGTGCAAGAAATAACAGAACTCGTGATATGAAAGTAGAAAGGGAGTACTGGGAATCAAAGGGTTAAAACAGGGATAGGGAAGCAAGGAGGCAGAGACAGGCAGAGGTACATATGTAAACGTCACAAGGAAACCTGCTACTTTGTAAGATAATTAACAAATTCACACACACCCAACCACACACACACACACACCCAACCACACACACACACACACACACACACACACCCAACCACACACACCCCCCCACACACTTCTGTTCTAGAAATAGATTTCCTTTCTATAAACTACCAATTTTCTAGAACCTATACTTGTTACTAAGTCTTTGTTTTTAATGTGCATCTATAAAAATCTTATCAATATACTGCTACAAACACTTATGATTCAAACTGTTCAAACACTGGGTCATTTTCTTTTACAATTTAAATATCCTTAATGTGAGCTGGGTGGTGGTGGCACACACCTTTAATCCCAGCACCCGGGAGGCAGAGCCAGGTGGATCTCTGTGAGTTTGAGGCCAGCCTGGTCTACAGAGCGAGATTCAGGACAGGCACCAAAACTATAGGGAGAAACCCTATCTTGAAAAATCAAAAAAAAAAAAAAAAAAAATCATTAATGTGTCAAAGCACCTCACTTGAAATCAGATGGGTTGAATTTTGGAGTTAGTCAAGATCACTAATTTACTGTTTACTTACTATGAATAAAAGTTTGGTTATGATCTTCCATACTCACCTTCTAACTCAATGGAGTCAGCTATGGAGCAGGTGCCATGAACCACATAATGGCCAGGACAAATAATAACCGTGTCACCCTCATGGCAGGCATTTATAGCAGACAACAGATCACTATGGAACTAGAAAACAACATATTGTAAATATACATCCCCAAAGCCACTTAGGTATCACTCCAAGGGCCTTCATGTCCCATTTGAAAATGAATCCAACTTTGTTTTTATCTGTCTTTCTAATAGTGCACTTAGCCTAGTGTGTGCTTTTGCATTGCTATCACTGAAAAAGAACAGTGCTCTTACTATTTGGATCTCACAGAAAACCAACTCCAGAAACTTTCTAGAATTGGTAATCAAAAGCAGTCACTTAGAGCAAAAATTTCTTTTTACCTGAATTTCTGTTTCTTCTTTGCAAGACTCCTCACAAAACCTGTCCCTGAATAGAGACCGCAGCAGACCTGTCTTCATGGTGGAGGAAACCACATGGGTGACCTTCTGGCCATTTTGACGAGTGCCCTTGGCTTGGATATTAGAGTTCTTCTGATAACCAAAAACATATCTTTAAAACAAACAAACAAAAACAAAACAAGAAAACAAGAACCATCACTTCTCACTAAGATAGCTAGTAAGATATGCTAAATAATTAAGAACAACAAGACACATACCTCAACAAAGGATTCTCAATGAGTTTTAACTTCTGTTTCAACTGTTCAATCTCTGAATACAAATTTAACCCTTCCACCATGGAGATATTTTCCTGCTCAGAATCAGAATTACAATTGGACAAACTGCTTCTCAGATTTAAAAATTTTCTGTAACTCTCTTCACATTGAGACAACAGATTGTGGTAGTCAACAATAAGTCCTGAGGGAACTCGATCTTCAAGTATATCATAATACCTGAAAGTTTAAAAGCAAATTAAAATCCATTCCCTTTTCTAGGACACTTTCCTATCATTAAGATTTGATTTAGTCCTCAAAAACTCAGCTTATTTTACCATCATTTTTAGCACTCTCTTTGTCTGTAAGCCACCATTCCTGGGTCACTTCTTACTTTTCTATTCTTCCCCCTACCCATCAGCCATCTGCAAACTTACAAGCTTTGTTCTTGATCTGTTGGCCTGTGAGTAAGCCACCTTTCCCTGGCCTTAAATTAGCCTTTACCCCACCCCACCCCACCATCTGCAAATCTGTAATCTTAATTATAGAGTTGTGCTCATGAACTTCCAACATTTGTAAACCTCCTTTCTTGGACTAGCTATAGACCTGTAGTTTAGGAGCTATCTTTCCCTGGTCCAATTCACCTACTTATTATACCTGGCCTTGCCCTAGGGACACATGGCCTGCATTGGCCTAATCTAAAGAGGGGCAGGTTTGCACACCAGTCACACAACCAAAGAAAGAAGTCCACATGCTCAGGTCAAATCATAAAAACCAAAACAATATGAAAGCCCAAAATAAAATAGCATGCCTCCCATCAAACTTAGTCCTATAGAAGTGTTCTCTAATGAGAATGCACTAGATGAACCTCAGGTCACAGACTTTAAAAGAACAATCACAAACTATGCAAAAATGTAAATACACAAACATTGATCTCTGAGAAGAAAATAATAAATACTTGAGTAATGTACAAGAAAAAATACACAGCTGAATGAAGATAATTTGAGATTTGAAAACTAAATTCAATAAAGAGATAGAAACATTTAAAAGAATATAAGTCAAAATGAGGATGGAATGGAAAAACTCAGTATTCCAATTAGAGAACTCAGAGCAAAGCCTTACAAGTAAAATGAATCAAACAGAAAATATAATAGCAAGATACAGCAGAAGTTCTAGAAAAAAATAAGCTAGGAAATTATTATTTTAGTCAAAGGATAGGAAAAAACCAGAAATGTGGGATACCATTAAATCTTGAAATTATAGGCATAGAAGACCAAGAATTAGGAGGCAATGTCATGGACCAGATCTTTAACAACATCATAGAAGAAAACTTTCCCAAGCTAAGGAAAGACATACTCAAAGAACACCAACTACTCAAAACCAGAAAATTAAACACTCCACATCATATCATAGTCAAAACACCATACAAGACAAAGAAAAAATATTAAAAGCTAGAAGAAAGAAGACACAAGTTACATATAAAGGAAAGTCCACTAGAATAACACCTGATTTATCAATGGAATCTCTGAAAGCCATAAGAGCCAAGAGCAATACACTCTAAGTTATAAAAGACAACTGCTAACTCAAGACTACTGTACCCAGAAAAAAATATCTGACATAGTTGAATGATTAAAACAAAACAAAAACATTCCATGATTCCAAATGGCCTAAAAGAATTCATATACAGCAATAACAAACCTTAACAAATACAGAAAAAATTAAAAAAAAAAATCCCTTGTAGCCTATCTGAATATTTAAATATAAAATTGACACAAGACTCTAGCAAACTAGTGTATAAACTCAGAGAAGCTAAACAACTTATTACTGAATGGCAAGTGGGTCAAATAAATCAAAATATTCCTAAAACTAAATAAAAACAAAAGAGAAACATAACAAAACCTCTGAGACACATTATAAGCAGTTCTACGAGTGACGTTCGTAGCCCCAAGGACCTACATTAAAAAAACCAGGAAGAGTACAAATAAATGACTTAACAATGGAATTCAAGAAATTAGAAAAATAACAAAAATTAAAGCAACAATTAATGATATAGAAAAAAAGAAAACATTACAAAGAATAAATGAATTAAGAGTTGTTTCTTTGAGACGGTAAACAAGATAGACCTTCTATCTTTTCTTTGGTTAGTTACCTCTGGCTCAACAAACCAAAGGAAAGAGTTAGATGAAAAAGGCTGCAGGGGCTAGAGAGATGACTCAGAGAGGCGGTTCTTCCTGAGTTCAATTCCCAAAAACCGCATGGCGGCTCGCAACCATCTATAATGAGATCTGATGCTCTCTTCTGGAGTGCAGGTATGCATGCAGACAGAACACTTGTATACATAATAAATAATCTTAAAAAAATGCATGCAGTAAAATGACATGACTAAGCTAATGGGTAAAAATTAATGAAAAAAAGAGAGGATCTATATGGAACTTAAGTACAATATTACTCTCATTATATATAATCATATATAATTTTTAAATAATCATTTTATTTCTCAATTAAAAGTGTACTAACTGGTTATGACTCAGACAAGAGCTTTTTAATATTATACTCACCTGGGTAGCATCTAAAAATGTAAATGTCCAGACTCCCAATCAGACTAATTAAATAGCTCTCTTAAACACAGATGTACTTTCTAAAGTTCTCTACAGAAACTAATACATAGTGAATGTTGAGAAATAATGCCTTAATTGTTTTGTTTTGTAGAAGTTTTGCTGTTTTAAATTAGTAATGCTCTGAATAAGATGGGAGAAGAAAAACATACCCTAAGCAAACATATCAAACTATAGCGAATACTTAACATTTTAAAGAAAATAAATTAAATTTTCAGGCTTTTCAAATATTAGAAGACACTAGAAAGTGTGGATTTGGTGCTTTAGTTAACCCATATGCATCTAAAGATAATCTGCAAGTCCACTTTCCAAACAAGAAACCAGGGACCATCACATCAGGTCAAGCTTTGAAGACCAGACTCAATTTTAAAAGCAGTCTCTTAACATTCCTGCAACCATGTTAATTAGCACATTTTTTATACTGACACTTCAAAGTTTGAAAATACACCAACAGTCATATTTCTGCCTCCTACATTTTGTTATAGTGTGTTTTGAATTAGAAAGGAAAAATACACATAATATAAAATCAAAACAATATGGTTTGATCACTTTTAAATGTTGCCTGTTTACAGCTCTTCTATCAGCACAGGGAACTTTTCCCATCTGCCAACAATTCTATCAGACCATTTCCCTTTCTTCTCCATAACAACAACAACAAAAATAATCTCCCTTAGCTTCTCACATTTGCCAGTGAAATGTATGATACCATATTAATTAATCATTGTTAGCATATGGAAGACTGTCAAATCAGAACATATTTTTTCTCTAGGTAAAGATCAAATATACCAGATACATATGACATTTACCTATAATTAAATTTCACACCTATAAAAATTAACTATTGCTGTTTAAGAGTAACCAAAATAAACTTAGAAAATATTCAGTCTCTTAACAATATCCAAGATTCTTAACATACAAGCTCAGTTGAATATTATTCAGTGAATTGAACACACAGAAATAAGAGTCCCTAATGGCTAGGTGTCTAGGAGGAGGGGGAGGAATGAGAACTACAGAAGACAGATTGTTGGGATCAGAAAGTCTTTCATAAGTTGATGACTTATCCCAAGCAAGTTTATTAAAAAGTAGAGCATCTTATATATGGTTTGCAAGGAACAAAATGGCCAAAGATCAGCAGAGAGCTAAATCAGATGATGTTGGCAAAGAAAACAGGATTCCTCAGACACAGCTACCCCAGGGCTGACAACCACAACTATTCAGAGGAGAAAGCCAGGTTCCCAGAGGCCAAAACCATAACTCCTTCAAGGCCCTGGCATCAGCCCTACACTGGGATCTTGCCAAGTTTATACCCTGGGTAAGGACACAGAACTAGAGTTCTCTGTTCCCTTTTTCTTTTCATTGGGGCCTCTGAGGAAGCCTGGGATTGGCCTGGTTCCTAATATTTCAGATTTACAAGCTTTTAACCTAGATATTCTTAAAACTCTACTTTTAATTTAGTTCATAAATAGAACTAAATAATAGACACAAGCCTATTATTGCAATACTAGTGAGACCAGGGCGGGGGAGGGGGAGCTATAGAGATTATATCTCAAAACAAAACAGAATACAAGTATACAAGTACACACACACACACACACACACACACACACACACACACACACACACTGCCAGGTGTCTGTTTTTCCCCCACAAGGTTTATTCAATAACTTGTCATGATGCACTATCTGTACATCAGAAGCTCCTGTCTGTGTGTCTACCACATCAGTAAGTAATAAATACTTACAATCTCAGTCGCGGTTCAACACATCTGATAAAATAATCATACTCATCTTCTTCTTCTTCATCCCAACTCCTCCAAATGTTTTTATAGAAAAACCTGAAAAGAAGCTTAAAATCAATCAGATTGAACTGCTGGTTCAAAAGGCCGGTGTTGTGGTTTGAATATGGGAAGTCTACCATAGGCTCATGAGGGTGAACACTTGGTCTCCAGCAGGTCGCAATGTTTGGAAACGTTTAGGGGATGGAGTCTTGCTGAAAGAAATACTAGGCAGGAGGCTTAAAGGTTTTAGCATGGCTGTACGGGCAGTTATTTCTCTGGTTCCATCCTGCCTATACAAGGTTTGGGATGGTATTACACTGCTGCTACCTTCCTAACTATGATGGTCAATGTCCCTCTTTGGAGCAGTAAGATAAAAGAAGCCCTTTCTTCACTAAATTGCTTCATATTTTCTTTAAAACTCCCCAGATGCTTCAACATATGAAAAAATTCCAAACATATAGATAAAAGAAAACAGACAATATGAATAGCAGCTTCAAATATTATCAATTCACAGGTAATTTTCCCCCATCTCTACCCACAAACGCTGCCTAGGGGGCCAGCCTCCAGGCAGCACCAGGGATTGCAAAAAACAAAACAAAACAACCCATGAATGCAGTGAGGGCTAGACTTTTTCTATCTGACGGGTGATAAAGAAACACATGCTTTATGATGGTAACTTTTCTCTTTTACTTCATCTTAAAAAATATTTCTGAAAATCTGTCTCCACACAACTCCATTTTCCATACATCTCTTCTACATAGCTATACATTTCATCTACATACTCTCTCTTCTATCCATACTTCTTTCCTCAACAGCTACATCTCCACATACCTCTCTTCTTACACACTTTTTTTTTTTTTTTTTGGTTTTTCGAGACAGGGCTTCTCTGTGTAGTTTTGGTGCCTGTCCTGGATCTCACTCTGTAGACCAGGCTGGCCCCGAACTCACAAAGATCCGCCTGGCTCTGCCTCCCAAGTGCTGGGATTAAAAGCATGTGCCACTACCGCCCGGCACACACATCTTTACATAGATGCTGCTCCATCTCTCTACAGTTACTCATCTTCTATACATAGTTCTACACAGCTCTTTACAGCTCTCTACATAGCTACACAGCTGTTTACACAGCTCTAATCAGCTCTTTACATAGCTCTTTCTACACACACCTCCTTCAACTGCCAAACTCTGGACAATTATGAGCTACATACATGGGGGTCCAACCTATTCTAAGAACACTAAGCACATAGTTTCTCTCAGGCTAGGGAGGCCATGATGACAGGATTCCCAGACAGAGAGCAACATTGAAATTCAAGACTTAAGGGGCTGGAGAGATGGCTCAGAGGTTAAGAGCACTGACTGCTCTTACAGAGGTTCTGAGTTCAATTCCCAGCAACCACATAGTGGCTCACAACCACCTGTAATGACATCTGGTGCCCTCTTCTGGCCTGCAGTCATACATGCTGTATATATAATAAATAAATAAATCTTTGCCGGGCGGTGGTGGCGCACGCCTTTAATCCCAGCACTCGGGGAGGCAGAGGCAGGCGGATCTCTGTGAGTTCAACACCAGCCTGGGCTACCAAGTGAGTTCCAGGAAAGGTGCAAAGCTACACAAGAAACCCTGTCTCGAAAAACCAAAAAAAAAAAAAAAAAAAAAGAAATTCAAGACTTAATAAACTGCTGCAGGGAGTTATGTCTTAATGTTATCAGGCTGACTTTGGTTCAACAGACACCTGGGAATTTGCCCTTACGAATTATTTTGCAGGGGCAACTAGTCTATTTTGAATCTGCTCTGAAGTCTGAAATCAGCCAAATGTGTGAAAAGCTGTCTTTATAACTGAGAATATTGTAATTTTACTATGTCAGTCTGAGCTTTGAAAAATATCCTAATATTATTTCTATTCATCAAAATTATATAGCTTAAGCAGAAATCATCTTTCTGACCATCCAGATATGTGTGCCCAGTAGATGAAATATATTCATGAGATAAACACACAAGCAGTGGGGAAAATACCCACAGCTGTTTATAGGGAAGAAATGCAGTGACACATGAGAAAATTACAGACAGAAGCAACCAGTTCAGAGTCTGTGGTTCCATAAGCCTTGTTTAACAAGATTCCTCCATCAGAGAATTATTCATCTGGTGGGTTGACACCTGAACTATCAATTGCCATCTGCTGTATGTTCTTGTGGCCTCTAGTAAAGCCATTGCAACCAGCAGCTCTCAGCAACTCAATTCACTTATCCCTCTTATCTCCTTATCATGTTCATACTGGATTATTTCTAAACAAATCTTAGACATAGTATTCGCTCATTTTTATCATGTATCTTTAAAGCCCTTCTGCTTTTAAAGCATGCAAACTTTAAATCACCACACACTCTTTCAAATTCTCTTGTAGTATGTTGGTCAAATGCCTTCCACATTTTCCACCTGGTAAATATATTTAAATTCCATATCTAGCTCAAGTTTTATCCATACCAATACAGTACAGATACTTATATATCATTCACTATGCATCTCTTCCAGAGCTTACTCTTTCAAAGCAGAACCTAGAATGGGGCTCAGCCTCCCACAGGGCTTGCACATCACCCTTCCTAGATGCTCACATCCCAACTGCTCTACTTTTCAGTTTCTATCCTGTCCTGTCAAGTCCCCACTCTAGTGCATGCACTCATAACTGACTGACAAAGCTCTGCACCTTCTGACCTATAAAAACACCCAGTGTGGCATCTCCTAGGAGTGACTGTGTTCTGAATGTGCTGGCCTTTCAACATCTTAATCTCACTGACATCCTGCACCTGTCCTCCTTGCCTAGCTAACCTTCCAGACTCAAGTTTATATGCCACTTCTCCAAGAAACAACCATGGAACAGCCATCTCAACACAGTAATTCTAATTTAGCACTTACTGCCATTTCCAGTTATGTATATATAAGTCTGGGTGTTTATCACTTTTTTTTTTGGGTCTTGTTTTGATAAGGTCAATCTGAGAATAGTGAGTCTGGGTATTAGGGCGGTCTCAGTAAAATCAGTTTAACCCACTAAAAGTATAGAAAGTACAAAGTACCTTTTAGACTACAAAACACCAAACAATATGATTGACATCATATTACCTAATCTTACAGTTCCTAGAAGAATATGCATCTAATTTTATCATTCTTAGTATCTTTTCAGATGTATGTTTCTTTGGAATTTTATTTGTGAAAGGCAATCTGATTAGACAAATAAGGCTCATTAATAAAGAATGAGTATATACACCAGGGCCTACTATATTGACATAGGAGTGGTATTTTTATTCCCCACCTTAAAGAGGCAAATACAAAACAAAGAACAAATCTACTACCAAGTTTCACTGCATAGATTATATAGAATTTGAAAACAAATGTATTACTGATACAATTTTTGTCTTTTACTCAGCAATTCAGATATAGATTTTAGTGTCCAATTTAAGATATTCATGATATATATTCACTTTAAGCAGCTAAAAGCAAAATTTCTTTATTAATATTCACATACCAAAATATACCACATCTATTTTCTTACCTTTCACCTTTTTTTCTGTTCTATTACATTCAAAATGTACCAACCACAAGCCTTAGCATTCATGACTTGAAAGAGGATTGTGGAATATTCCTTTACACTGTGTGAAGATATGCCACTGTGACTGGTTTAATAAAAAGTTAAACGGCCAATAGCTAGGCAGGATTTTGGGGCAGAGAGAATGCTGGGAAGGAATAGGTAGAGTCGCCAGCTACACATACAGAAAGTAAGACGTGTAGGAGATAAGGTAACAAGCCATGAGCCAAGTGACAGCACGTAAATGAATAGAAATGGATAAATTTAAGTTATAAGAGCTAATTACAAAAAAGCTTAAGCTATCAGCTGAGCTTTAATAATTAATAAGAAGTCTCCATGTCATTTATTTGGGAACTGGCTGGTGGGACAGAAAATTACTCCCTACAAAAGACAGTTTCTAAATCCATAAAAACCAAATTAAGAATCCTTTATTTTTGTCAACATTTGAAGAATTCGAATGATAAAAAATAATTCCATGTACTATTTTTTTAAACTTTTCAATAGGTTGGAAGTGAAAACAAGGTGAAAATTTAAGATATTAAGATTTTTGTTTTTAATTTTTAAAAGATTTTCCTAGGGTGGGGATGTGTGGTTCAATGGTAAAGACATTTCCTAGGATTTGTAGGTTTAAGCATCATGACAGAAAAGAAAAGGACTAGGATTATTTCACTTAATTTAGTTTTGACCACAAGGTTACTTCTATCAACAACCCTTCCTACCTGACATGCTCAATGGCAAGTGCCATCTCGTGAAATTCGCGTGAGTCATCTGACACCACCCACAACTCCTGCAGAGGCAGGTGAAACTCCTTCAGGTCCAAAAGCTCCTTCACATTTGCCAAGGTAAAAGTGCTCAATTTAGATTCGTAAATACATGGCTCTGCAAGTCTCACTACTGCCTTCAAGGCTGAAAAGTCCACGTTTGTAACCTGAAATTCAAAATAATGTTACTCATTTTAATACCCAGAAATTAAAACTGAAACACATATATAAAATACTATTTATAACCTAGTTTTTAAAAGTTAGAAATAGGTCAGAATGTCTTTTAAGAATAAACAAAACACTGGTTCTTGTCCTCAGCCTACAATCATGGTGAAAAATAAACCAGAGGACTTCTGGATAAGATGGCAGAAAATAAACTGTTTCTGTGAGACAGTAAAGAAAGTCTCAGAATTTTAAAAACCAAAATATCTCAAAGAGAAAGAGGAACAGAGCTATAAATTAAAAAAGCAGTGATAGGAAAGCCAAAAAGTACTGAAAAAAAGATAGGAACTCAAGTTCCTTAGCAGCAGGAGGGGAAACAGAAGCCTCCTCCAAAAGGTAAGTAAGGTGGGTGCCAGTAAGAGACTGAGAGTCCTACCTCAGAACAAGCCAACAGCCTTCACAAGCTTCAAAACCGGCTGTGAGTTTTGGTGAGGCCGTGCTTCTTCTGGAATTTTACTGTTACTCTGTATGACTTGGAGGGCAGAAGCCAGGCATCATGTTACTTATTTGAAACTGAGCTAAAATTGGGGGCCTCAGTATGAGGAATAATAGAGGAAGCATGAATTTAACCTGCCACAACCCCAGATGATAGACAGCTCTGGGTGCCAGTTGCAGAGAGCAGATGCTGAAAAACAGCAAAGTGCTGGCAGCAGGAGGCTCTGACCAGCAGTGAAGTACACAGAGAAAAGCAGCCCCACTCTCAGCTGCCAAGAGCAGAAGTCATCAACTGAGAATAACCCTGGAGTTCCACTGCCTTAAGCCTGAACTCAACAGGGCAATCAACCTCTAGAGTCACATGTCTGCCATTTACTGCTGTAAGCTACAGAACTTGGCTGTTCCAGTAGTCTACTTAAAACTGAAGCTCCATCCCTTCAGCAAAGTGACTCATATTTTTATTTATTTACTTTCGGTTTTCAAGACAGGGTTTCTCTGTGTTACTGCCTTGGCTGTCCTGGAACTCTCTCTGTAGATCAGGATGGCATCGACCTCAGAGATCTGCCTACCTCTGTTTCCTGAGTGCTCGGGTTAAAGGTATGTGTCATCATGGCTTGGCTTTGATTCATATTTAAAAGATTTTTTTTTTTTTTTTTTTTTTTGGTTTTTTCGAGACAGGGTTTCTCTATGTAGTTTTGCGCCTTTCCTGGAACTCACTTGGTAGCCCAGGCTGGCCTCGAACTCACAGAGATCCGCCTGCCTCTGCCGCCCAAGTGCTGGGATTAAAGGCGTGCGCCACCACCGCCCGGCCTTAAAAGATTTTTAATGCACAGACTAGAGCAGAATATTATTTTAAGGTGTATTACATTTGTTTATGTTGCATTTATTTAACTCTGTGAAGCTGTATTACTTTGCCTGTCTAAAACACCTGATGGTCTAATAAAGAACTGAACGGCCAATAGCAAGTCAGGAGAAAGGATAGGCAGGGCTGGTAGGCAGAGAAAATATATGGAAGGAGAAATCTGAGAGGAGGGGGAACTAAGAGCGAGAGAAGGAGGACTCCTCCAGGGGCCAGCCACCCAGCTACACAGCCAGTCACACAGAATAAGAGTAAAAGTAAGATATAGGGAAGTAAGAAAAGGAAAAAGCCTAGAGGCAAAAGGTAGATGGGATAATTTAAGTCAAGGAAAGATGGCAGAAACAAGCCAAGCTAAGGCTGGGCATTTATAATTAAGAATAAGCCTCTCTGTGTGATTTATTTGGGAGCTGGGTGGTGGGGGTCCCAAAGAGACAAAGAATAAAAAAACAACCAACAGACTAGACCTATACAAGAGTTCAGTGCAGCAGCTGTTTCTTATACTCTTGATGCATTTGAGAGATAAGTCTAAGTAGAACATGAGCCACTCATGGGTATAAACTGGGAAACATCAGGAGGGGCAACAGAATCTGCAGAGCCCACTGGGAACACAAAGGTAAACTCCTAAAATAAAGACCGCTCTGGTGGACATCAGACACTTGTCCAATACATGTTCAATACCAGCATAAGCCACAGGAAAGATAAAGGTTCACAAGTCCAGAGACTTTCCACCTCTCCCACCCGATGTATGTGACAGTTTCCAATTTTCAAGGACCTAGAAAGAAGTTGCTCCAACATTTTAACATTACTATTGCTATTGCCCTTTGTATTGTGCTGACCCTCAGCTTTTTGTCTTTAGTACAATATCAGCTGCTTTTTTATTTCAGTGTATTTTTTTAAAAGATTTATTTATTTATTACATATACAGTGTTCTATCTACATGCCAGAAGAGGGCACCAGATCTCATTACAGATGGTTGTGAGCCATGTGGTTGCTGGGGATTGAACTCGGAACCTCTGGAAGAACAGCCAGTGCTCTTAACCTCTGAGCCACCTCTCCAGCTCTATCAGTGTATTTTTAAAAATGGTTTTATTACTTCCTTTCTGACATTCAGCTTATTATGTTTGTGAACTTTTTTATTAGTGGGTTATCTTTTTCCCCCTTTTTTGGGTCTTATTCCCCTCCACCCATTTTTTTCTGTACTATAGTTTTAGTGGTATTTATTGTTTTTGTTTTAAAAAAATAAATTTTAATTTTTATTCTTCTTCATGTATTTAGGTAATTTTGAACTTTCTCATTCATTTCTTTTACCTCATTTACTTACTATATGCACATTTATCCTAAATAATTTTTAACTTCAAAGCATATTTCTATATGAGTTTTCCCATTTTCTGCTTATGGTCATCAGTGATGTATTAGTGGGCTTTAATCAATTTTAAGTGTATTTCTGTATCATCTAGAGTTCAGTGTTGAGCTATAACTGTGTTCTCCTCATTGAGTGGCATTGGAAACTAAAATCTCAAGAGGAAGCTGTCCATGTAAGATCTTCAAGTAAAACCAGAATATTTATCTAAACCAACAGATATGTAAATTTCATCACAAAATATACAAACAATTGGGAAAAAATTAACAGGATGCCTTCAAAATAACACAACTTTTCAACTGCTAAACTGAGACACTGAAATATGTAAAATGTCAGATGAAGATGTCAAAAGTTCACTAGTATAGGTGTATATTTATACATTTGTGGTCGAGTATCTAGAGAGACTGGCAAGGCTCAGCAGATAATGGTGCTTGCTGTCAAGTCTGACTACCTGAGTTTGATACCCTGAATCTACAAGGACAGAACTGATTACCACAAGCTGTGCTCTGACTTCCACATATATACATGCGTGTGTGCACGCATGCGTGCACACACACACACAATGAATAAATGAATGTAAAAATACATGGATTTTTAAGAAAAAAACAAGAAAAGAGATCATGAAAAGGGAGGAAAAGATCTTAACAGGGTATAAAATGGAACGGGTAAAGGAATACATGTGATAAGAAAGCAGAAGCTGGAACTAACTTGGGGGAGGGAGACTTGTGGGGAGGAAACAAATGAAAACAAAGTACATCACACATGTATGAGGATGCCATGTATTATGAAAACCATCACATATAACCTTAAAATGATCAATGATTCCAAGGAGGATTAAAAACAAACACATTAATTCAATTCTGGACCTGGAGAACACAATCAGAAACACACAGGAAAGGTTGGCAAAATGTCTTCATAAGAGAACTCAACTTACCTCAACAAGCACCTCAAACACATTAGTGTGCCAGACTGCCCACCATCCAGATGGTTTAAGGACCTTTTCCAAGAAGCTGACTGTGAATTCCTTTACCTCAGAGGCCTTACAGTCAGCTACAAATGAAATAAGAATTGGAAATGTATAAACGAGAAGTTAATAAATTCATCTGAATCCATTTTCTCAGAACAACTGACAATCTAAGGACAATCTACTTACAAAATAGATATATAAAAAGACAAGAACCTACTCACCTAAAATGTAATCTTGATAGGCTCTGAATCTCTCATAAAACAAAAGTTCATTTGTTGGGATAATTTGTGGAAAAAGAATTTTTCCTTCTGGCACAAGAGTGTTTACAGTAGCACCTGGCTTAACATGACAGCTATGATCACTGCATGGATCTGCATCCTGGAATAAACCTGAAACAATATAACAAAGAAACTCAACTATCTAGTTATTAGACAGTGCTTCTAATTGCAAGTTTATTTATTTATTTATCTATTATTTTCCAAACAAAATAAAAATAAGGATTTTGAGGATGAATGCCCTACTTAAGATCTCATGATCAGTAATATCACTAGTTAATAAAGCTTAAACATCTCAAAATCTAAATTATACTTCAAATAACAACCAGTTAGAAAATTTCAGTTATTTTTGTTACCACCTGTGATGATTTTAGAAGTTCTCTTTCAAAGCTAATAGTTATGACTTTCAAAGATTTTTACTTTTAATTCTTTGTATGTGGAATGGCTACCCACTACAATGTAAGCCTGTGGGGGGCGGGTATGATGAGTGTATAAGGCCAGAGGTATTGGAACTCCCTGCTCCTGGAATTACAGACAATTGTAAGCCACCCGATGTGGGTGCTGGGAATCAAACCTAGGGCAATCACTACAAAAGCAGTACTTTTTCTCACCAGCTTCCATGATTTTTATTTTTATTACAATTAGACCAAGTATCTTATAGTTATTTTTTTCTCTGAAACAATTCTATCAATATATATTTTAAAAAGGAACTGCAAGAGGCTGGGGGAATTGGCTCAGCAGTAAAAAACATGCACTGCTCTTGCAGAAGACCAGAGTTCAATTCCCAGCACCCATGTGGCAGCTCAGGAAATCTGTAGTGGGTAGCCATTCCAGCTTTGATCTGGAAGTCAATGCCCTTTTCTAGCCTATGCAAGCCATTGCATGTATGTGGTACACATGAACCCACAAGCACACATACATTCACATGAAAATTTTACATTAATTTCTAAAAACCAGTAATTAAAAAAGGAAAACTGCACTCCTATACTCCTCAAAAGGAGTGCTGAGGCCTCTCTACTTTCTACACTATGAGCCTGTCAGTGGCCCCTCAAAAAATAGAATTTTTTTTTGCGGGGGGGGGGGGGGGGGGGGGGGGGGGGGGGGGGGGCGGGGGGGGGGGTTTCAAGACAGGGTTTCTCTATGTTGTTTTGGTGCCTGTTCTGGATCTTGCTCTGTAGACCAGGCTGGCCTCAAACTCACAGAGATCCACCTGCCTCTGCCTCCCGAGTGCTGGGATTAAAGTCGTGCACCCTGCCTCCCAGCTTAGAATGAGATTCTTAAGGCTACATAAGGGTTATTTGATTAAGACAACTAGGGAGATTTCAATACAAACCACCTTAGACATGAGCTATGTGTAATAGGTTTCAAAAGCTATGATTGGATACTAGCACATCTAATTCTATGTACTAATTTTTTTTGTAGGCAAGGTGATTAATAAATAATGCCAATGGTAGCTCTTAAGACTGGCAGAGTGCTTTCCTGAGGTCTTTGGGAAGGTATGTGAAATTTTTACTAGACTTTCTTCCCTTGCCTTCCTTTAATTGCTCCTTCTATTTTCTCCTTTCCATTTCCTTGTCTGTAAGGCCACCAGAATTACTGACCAAAATACACCTGAAGGTCATTGCTTCCTGTGATGGTCTGAATGAGAACGCCCCCACAGATTCATATATATATATATATATATATATATATATATATATATATATATATATATATATATATATATATATATATATATACTTAAAAATAGCTTACTTACATTGCCAGTGGCACAAGCATTTAATCCCAGTACTTGGGAGCCAGGCGGATCTCTGTGATTTCAAGGCCAGCCTAGTCTACACAGCAAGTTCTAGGACAGGCTCCAAAGCTACCCAGAGAAACCCTGTCTTAAAAAACTGAAAAACAAACAAACAAACCCTCCAAAAACAAAACAACAAAAAACCCAAAAACAAAACAAACAAACAAAAAACCCAATCAAAAAAGAAGCTTACTTCAGTACTTATTCTTTACAGTTATTTTGTTTGTTTTTGTTTTGATTTTCAGTTTTGCTGAGGTACAAATCACAAAAATTGTAGCACAAAACCAGGAGCACAACAGCAAATTAGAGTAGGATTAGGGATTTATTATAAAGACAGTAAGGAATATATTCTGGAGCTACTTTCTTTTTTTCCCTTTCCTTTTTTTGGGGGGAGGGGCACTTTTGAGACAAGGTCTCATGAGGTTCAGGATAAGCTCAGACTCACTTTATTACTGAAGATGATTTAGAACTTCTAATCCTTTTATTTCTACCTCCCAAGTGCTGAGACTGTACAACACTCTGCCCAGTTGTATATGGTACTGGGAACAGAAAGCAGGGCCTTATGAATGCTATGCAAGCACTATACCAAACTGAGATACATCTCCAGTTTTGGATATACTTTTTCTGCAAGAAAGTCTAGATGTCACTTCTACTTTAGATAGTTCTCCATTTGCAGATTATATTTTCTGTGGAGAGTATTTTCTCATGGCTGAAAAAGACAAATTTCTTTCTTTTTTCCCCCTCTGTTTCTATTCTTCTTTCATATAATACATCTCGACCTCAATTTCCCCTCCCTCCATTCCTACCAGTACCACCTTTCCCACCTTCCCTCGATCCACTCCTTCTCTGAACACAGCACAAGTTACAATAAGACTAGGCACAAACCCTTGTATCAGGGCTGAGCAAGGCAAACCAATAGGAGGAAAAGGGTCCCGGGGTAGGCTAAAGAGACAGAGACAATCCCACTGTGAGGAGTCCCACCAAAAACAAAGCTAACAATCATGTTTGCCGAAGATGCAATACAGACCCATGCAGGCTCCATGATTGCTTCTTCAGTCTCTGTGAGCCCCTATGAGCCCTGCTTAGTTGATTTTGTGGGCCTGTTCTCCTAGTGTCCTTGACCCTTCTGGCTCCTACAATTCTTCCTGTCCCTCTTCCATGGGCTTGCCCTAGCTCCAAGGGATGGGACCAGATGGAAATCTCCAATTTAGGCTCTCTCAGCCTAATGTTTGGCTGTGGGTCTCTGCATCTGCTCCCATCAGCTACTGCGGGAAGACTCTCTGCTGATGACTGGGGTAGGCACCAAAATATGTGTATAGCAGAATATCATTAAGAATCATTTTATTAATTTTTTTTCCTACCCTAGGTGTCTAGGTTGCCTAGCTTCCAGTTCCTGGTCATCCAGGCAGTGCTCCCTTTTGTGGACCTCAAATTAGACTAGTCATTAGTTGGCTGTTCCCACAAGTTCTGCATCTCCTTGCCACTGTACATCTTGCAGGCTGGGCTGGTTTCTACTGCACTAGGTTTCCATACCCACTCCCCTCAAATGCCCTCCAATTCTAGTACTCTCTTCTCGTACTCTTTCCCTCCATCCCTCTCACAACTACTTGATCCCTCCTGTTCCCATTCCTACCTGTCCCCAGTCCACCTGCAAAATTTTTCTATTTCCCCTTCCTAGGGGGATCCATGTGAACCCCTTAGAGCCCTCCTTGTTACTTAGCCATTCTGAGTCTGTGGGTTGTATCATGATTATGATTTATTTAACAGCTACTATTCACTTATAAATGAGTACATGTGGGGGCCCACAAAGATTCCAACTTGTGGTTTGTTTCTATTTTGACTCAAGGTCAGAGTCAAAGTTTATATTATTCTCCAAAGCTGCATAATAGGATGTTTTGGCCAAAGGCATGGTTACCAGGTGTCTTATGCTTCAAGGCCTAATTACAAGAAGCTTTGCCATAAGGTGTTTAGAGAATTAAGAAAGGGTCTATACTTGTTTGTACTTTATGCCTTGATCTTGAAAGGGGGAAATCTTTTGCCACTCTCTTTGCTGGTGTATAAAAAGTCCATTAGAAATAAACTTGAGATGACTGGGTATTGACCCAGGCCCCCACCCAAAGCTATCCTGTGCCTCTATCTTTTTCTTCATCTACATCTATATTTTTTCCTACCTAGCATTCCTCAATTCCTCACTCCCCCGCTTCAAGGAACCTTCGACAGGCCAGGGTTGGACCCTGACAAGTACATATCATGTTTGTCTTCCTGGGTCTGAGTTACCTCACTCAGGATGATTTTTTTCTAGTTCCATCCATTTTCCTGCAAATTTCATGATGTCATTCTTTTTTTTTTTTTTTTTTTTTTAAAACAAGTGAGTCATACTCCATTGTGTAAATGTACCACATTTTCTTCATCCATTCTTCAGTTGAGGGACATCTAGGTTGTTTCCAGTTTCTGGCTATTATGAAAACCAATACAAACACAGTTGAGCAAGTGCCTTTATAGGAGGATGGAGTGTCCTTTGGGTATATGCTCAAAAATGGTATACCTGGATCTTAAAGTAGATCGATTCCCCATTTCTGAGGAAAAGCCAGATTGATTTCCACAGTGGTTGTACAAGTGTGCACTCCTACCAGCAACGGAGGACTATTCCCCTTGCTCCACATCCTAACCCTCATCCTGAGTCATTCTGACCAGTGCAAAATGGAATCTCAAAGTAGTTTTGATTTGCATTTCTCTGATGGCTAAGGATGTTGAACATTTGTCTCTTGGCCATTTGAGATTCCTCTACTAAGAATTCTGTTTCAATCTGTATCTTATTTTTTAATTGGATTATTTGGTTTGTTGATGTCTACTTCTTTATTTCTTTATACATTTTGGATATTAGCCCTCTATCAGATGTGGAGTTGGTGAAATCTATTCTCATTATGTAGGCTGCTATTTTGTTCTACTTTTGTGTTCTTTGCCTTATAGAAGCTTTTCAGTTTCATGAGGTCCCATTTATTGCTGACCTTAGTACCTACACTATTGATGTTCTGTTCTAGAAGCTATCTTCTGTGCTGAAGTGTTCAGATATCTAGTTAGACCAGCACCATTTGTTTAAGATGCTTTCTCTTTTTCATTGTGTCTTTCTGTCTTCTTTATAAAAAAAATCAGGTGACCATAGGTGTGTGAATTTATATATGGATTTCCAATTTGATTCCATTGATCGACATGTCTGTTTTTATGCCAATACCACGTGGTTTTTATTGCTATAGCTCTGTAGTACAGCTTGAAATCAAGGATGATGATCCCTCTACTTCTTTTATTATTCAAGATTGTTTTAGCTATTGTAAGGTTTTTTTGTCTTTCTACTTGAAGTTGAATATTGTCCTTCCAAAGTCTGTTAAGAATTCTGTTGGAATTTTGATGGGGACTGCGTTGAATCTGTAGATTGCTTTTGGTAAGATGGCCATTTTTACTATAGTGACCCTACCAATCTATGAGCAAGAGAGATCTTTCCTTTCTATCTTCTGATATCTTCTTCAATTTATTTCTTCAAAGATTTGAAGTTTTTATCATACAAGTCTTTCATTTACTTGGTTAGAGTTATTTCAAGATATTTTATATTTGTGGCTATTGTGAAGAGTGTTGTTTCCATGATTTCTTTGAGTTAATCTTGTATCCAGCCACTTCGCTGAAGGTGTTTATCAGCTGCAGGAGTTCTCTGGTAAGATTTTTTGGGCTGCTTATGTATACTATCATATCATCTGTGTATAGCAACACTTAGGCTTCTTTCTTTCCAATTTGTATCTTCTTGGTCTCCTTCAGTTGTCCTATTGTTCTAGCTAGAACGTCAAGTACTGTATTGAATAGATATGGAGAGAGTGGGCAGCCATGTCTTGTTCCTGATTTTCTACTTAGATGGTTCTCCATTCACAGCTTGTATGTTCTATGGAGAACATTTTCCTAGAGCTAAACAAGACAAATTTCTAAAGCACGCGATTATTGAGCTGAAGACTGCAAAGTCAACACTGCTGGTTGCAGATTTTAAAGATACATTTCATATTGAAGAAAAAAAAACTACTCATCACAAATTTTTGTTAAGAATCAATGTCAGAGCTCCATTTGAAGAACAAGATAACTACTTTGTGTTATATGATGTTTTCACAAGAAGATGCAATTATTAGAGAAGAGCTTTAGAAACATACTGAAAGAAATTCTGGAACAATTTGATACCAATGTCCACATTATTTGCATATTTTAAGCAGTGAAGAATTGTCCAGAAACTGTAAACAACAGTGAATTCCCACTTATATTACAGAAAAAAAACTTAATAATTTACAGTGTTTGTACTGTCAGAAGACAAAAAACACACTTAAAAATCACCTGAGATAAAAACATAGCATCAGTAAATCAATCCCAAAGCAGAGAATTTGACTAATTCTCTGTCATCAACTAGTTGGAATTTGGAAAGTCATGGGAATAAGTTGAAAGACTATCAGGGCCTGCTAGACCATCACTACCATGACTGATCTTAATGGGAAGAACATCTGATTTCTGCTATGTACTTTATGAAAACCAAATGGAAAGTATGAATTATTGGGAGAGTTTATGTGCACATGACGTATACACATGAACTAGATCTCCTCAAAATAAAGTCAGAACTTGAATTAAATTTCTATTAGCAAGTGAAATTGGTCAATTTCATTCAAAGACAAGTTCTCCAATGCAGGTATTATGGCTGTCATGATGAGTTCAACTCCAAAAGCAGATTTAAAAGCTCACATAGAAGAAGCTAAACACTGTTTCCTGAAAGAAAGACATGAGATCAAAGAGGGTATTATTTTCCTACCTGTGAAAATGACACTATCCTGTATATACTATCCAACAGTTAGAGTGATCTGACAGCTGAAGAAAAAATAAATAAAAATGGTCCTATCAACACAATTATCACTTGGGAAGGGATAAAAGAGTTCATTCTGGAGTCAAATATGAGTACCATCTTAGTTAGGGGTTATTATTGCTGTGATGAAACAGCATGACCAAAAGCAACTTAGAAGAAAGGGTTTATTTTACTCACTGTTCCTCATAACAGTTCATCATCAAAAGCAGTGAGGGTAGGAACTCAAACAGGGAAGAAACTTGGAGGCAGGAATTGATGCAGAGGCCATAGAGGGGTACTGCTTACTGGCTTGCTCGGCCTGTTTTCTTAGAAAACCCAGGACCACTAGCCCAGGGATAGCGTCGTCCACAATGGGCTGGGTTTTCCCCCATCAATTATCAATTAAGAAAATGCCCTACAGATAGATCTTGTGGAAGCATTTTCTCAATTGAGGTTCAGTCATTTCAGATATAGCTTGTGTAAAGTTGACATAAAATTAGCCAGCATAGTGACCATGACCCAGGAACACAGTTTTAGGTTACCCCAAATTCTATGTTCCAATGTGGAAGCAGTTTCATTAAGTTTTTTATAGTAACAGAATTTTAAAAAAGTCATAAATCAAAACATTTTTCAAATACATTGATGGAAACCAGAGGCAAGTTATAGGCAAGCAGAGAAATCTCAGCTATAAACGTCAGATTCTGATAGCATTCTTAGCCCTTTGACTGGTAGAAACTAGAGTTTGTTAACTTAATGCATCCAAAATGCTGGTTAGCTGCATCTGCTAGTCATAGTGTGTTAGGTCTGACTTTGTTAATCATGGGATATTAGATCTGACACAGGGGTGGGCAAGGAGTGATTATTTAAAGTAGCCCAAGATGAACTATAATTAGAACAAACAACTTCTCCACATCACTGAAATCAATCAGACACTGTACACATGCCTTAAATAAACTTTTACACATACAGGTCAAATATGCCTTTGCACACACAGCTTCTTTCCAGGAATTCTTATTACATGTCCATCATCACTGTACACACATCTAAACTGCTTGCTTTGAAAGCAAAGCAGTGATTTGAACTGATTCAACTGCTCCTACAGGAGTGCCTGAGTAACTACTGAAGAAACTGCTATAGAAACTATACATGTTTTTCTCCTATGAGACAGACATGAAAGAACAGTTTAAATGCCACCAGCCAAGTATTTGTCCTTAATGTAATAATTTTAGACTTTTCCAAGAAATTTAATAAACTCACCTGCTGGAGACATTCATGTTTATATTTATATATTAAGAAATGACCACAAGAAGGCTGATTTCCATTACCTCATATAGCCTCATAGAGTGGTGAGAATACACCATCTACTCACACTGTTCATTAAGCCTTCTTTGGCAAACAACTCTCAAGGATGACCTTTTCCCTGTCACTACTGCTCCTACTACTCAAGTGCTGGGACCACAGGCAGGCACCATCACCCCTGGCTTGTAAATTCAACTTTTTTATATTCCATATATGCTAGTATAAAAATGTAGTTCCTTACAGCGCTTTAAAGCTGACTTTTCATATTATTGCATTTTCCTATCAGAACTACTGGTTGTTTTCTAAGGGGGTAAACTGTACATAAACAGTTTGGCTGTTTCATAAAGCAGGTTAGTAGCAGATTTAAGTCACACCTATGATTTCTCACTTTAACAGAACTGATTACACTGCACATTATAGCTGAATGTGTTAATATAAACTAGCTTTAAGAATTAACAGGGGGATGCCGGGCGGTGGTGGCGCACGCCTTTAATCCCAGCACTCGGGAGGCACAGCCAGGAGGATCTCTGTGAGTTCGAGGGCAGCCTGAGCTACCAAGTGAGCTCCAGGAAAGGCGCAAAGCTACGCAGAGAAACCCTGTCTCAAAAAACCAAAAAAAAAAAAAAAAAAAAAAAAAAAAAAAAAAAAAAAAAAAAAATTAACAGGGGGGAAGGGAAAAAAAAGAAATTACAGGGCCGGGAATGTTGGGAAGCAGAGGCAGGTGGAACTGTGAGTTCAAGGCTCGCCTGGTCTACACAGTCAGTTTCAGGTCACCCAGGACTATGTAGAGACCCTGCCTGAAAACAAAAAAGCAAAACAGGAACTGGGGATGTGCTCAGTGGTAGAGTGCTTCCCTAGCATATGCAAGGTCCTAAATGGCAAATAAAAATTAAATTGGAAATAGAATCTCCATGGCCAGATCCAAGTCCCTCTACACTCCGGAGAGCCTAGGGTGGCCACAGTAGCTCCCGGCTCCGAGGTCCGGATGCAGGCTCGGAACAGCCCTCTCACGCAGGTGGCCGGGCCGCCCGCGGCCGTGGAAGCAGCCCTCTGAAATGCTCACCTTCCTTCCGGGACGCCGGATCCTCCTCGGCTGCCAAGTCGGGGCCCGCTGGAACCATAGCTCCGGACTCCAGAAGTACAACACTGCGCAGTTCCTCAGCCATTTCAAATTTACGCGGGCGGCGGCCGCGTACCAGAACGCGGTGACGAAATCGCTAGCGCTGGTTCGTCCGACAGAGGAGCCTCTCCGGCTGCCAGCAACAACCCTGACAGTGCTTCATCGCCACCTATGGGATTGGCGGACTGTTCTGGACCAAGTTCTTGGACTGGTCTCTAGTTTATCCAAACAAAAGGAAGTTGAATGTTGGAATAATTTGTAATGATTTCTCAAAAAACAACAAGCCGAGTTTGGATGTTGGGCATAGTAGAAGAGATAATGAAAATGAAATGATTAAGATAATGCATTCTTGTTTTGACTATATTTTTTGTTTGCTTAGAGAGTTCTCAGCCCAGTCAGCCTTGGCAATACATTTAAGATTTCCATGGCCTTGACCATCGTCCAAATGTATTAACCGAAATAATTGGCAAGTTATGTCTAAAATAACTACTATTCTTTGTCAAGGTTACTCTAACCCTCATCTAACTTTCATGTGTCTTAGTGGGCTTTGCCTTGAAAAAAATCTATGTATCCCTGAACTTGGGCACCAAGAGACTTTTCAGAGTCTCCAGCCTGCTCTTTGTCTGGCCTTTAATAAAAAGGACATACAAGTTTTAATTGACTTAATCAGTGTGGTTGTCAATTACTATCTTCAGTGAATCATTACAAAAAGTAAAAAAAAGTGGTATTTACACATGTTTCAGCTATTAGTGCTATTACCGTGGGAAAATCCCTTCAGGACTCAGAAGCTGGCTACAGGATGAGACTGTTGGCCTAAATGGTTCTTTCACTTCATCAGCAAGAACTATCAGACTCTGGGTAATTTCAAGTAATGTTAAATTATATTTAGATGGGTTGTGGTAGCATATACCTTTAATCCCAGCACTCTGCAGAAGCAGAGGCAGGAGGCAGACCTGTGGGAGTTCCAGTTCAGACTGGTCTAACGTAGCAAGTACCAGGCCAGTCAGGGTAAGTTATATTTAGTATGCAAGTTTATTAACTTTTAATAATTTAAACTGTAACCAACAATAATAGCAAATATTTACTATGCAAAATATTGTGAGCAACTTTTACCTGCAGTATCTTATTTAAACCTCAGAAAGTATTCTATGGAGCTGGAAAGATGGTTCAACTGATAAGATACTTCCTAGGCAAGCATGAGGACCTGTGGTTGGTCCCCATGCCCACATAAAAAAAGCTAGGTATGGTGGTGCACATTTGTAACTCCAGTGCTGGAAGGGAGATGGTTTGGAGACGGGAGAACCCTGGATCTTACTAGCCAGTAAGTCTATCCAAATTTGAGTTAAGGGTCAGTGAGAGACCTTATCTCAAAAAATAAGTGGGAAGCAATAGAAGAAGACTCCAGACCTCAATCTCTGGCATCAAGTTGTATGTCCACACACCTATGTGAAATTACATGTACCACTGACACATACATAAATAAAAATTAGTACATAAGTATTTTCTAAGTCTTAGGTAATTAGTCTTGCTTCTGCACACTAATCTGCCCCTTGCCATGTACTCAATGAGTTTGTTTTATTAAAAAAAATCTCTATGAGTTAAGAAATAGCAGTACAGTCTACTCAGTTCACAATGAGGTGCAGAAGTCACCAAGAAATTAAATAGCTTCTCCAAGCTAATTCAATAGGACCATCATTGGTGTTTCTTGCAATCCACTACTCCCAGGCTTATTTCTACTTGGGATAGCACAGCCTTCCAGGGCATTGGATTAGATGCGTCTACAGAAGACTAAAAGCTGTATCCTGGCAATTCTTTTCTTTTTTCTTTTATTGAAAATAGATTTTCCCCATATAATATATCCAACCACTCCCTCTACTCCTCCCAGTAATTCCCCACTTCCCCTCTCATCTAGATCCACTCCCTTTCTATCTCTTGTTAGAAAAAAACCCCAGACATCTTAAGGATAGTGATAAAATAAGACCAAACAAAAGCAGACAAATTAGATTAGGACAAAACAAGCAAACAGAATGAAAAAGAAAAAAAGAAAAGGTGCAAGAAACAGATACAGATGCAGAGACACACTCATTTGCACACGCAGGAATCCCATAAAAATATAAAACCAAAATATATAGGTAGATTTCTTTTTTTATTAAGAATATTTTTAATTCATTTTACATACCAACCACAGATCCTCCTCTTCCCTCCTCCCACCCCTCCAGCCTCCCCCACCCCAACCCGTCTACATTCCTTCCTACAAGAATGTAAGGCCTCCCATGGGGAGTCAGCAGAGCCTGATACATTCAGTAGAGGCAGGTCTAAGGCCCTCCCCCTACCTCAAGGCTGTGAGAGGTGTCCCACCATAGGTAGTGGGCTCCGAAAAGCCTGCTCATGCAGCAGGGATGGATCCTGATTCTACTGCCAGGGGGCCCCAGGGTAAATTTCTTAAAAACTAACTAACTAACTAAATAACTAACTAACTAAATAAATAAAATGACAGTAAGAGTCATGTTTCCTTGGTGTTCTCTATCCCCACTGGCTACTACAAGTTTTCTTTCTCTTCTTACACAGGGTTCCCTTAGCCCTGAGAGGAGGGATTTAATGGAAAATCCTGTTTAGGGATCAGTGTCCTGAGATTTCTCACTCTCTGAATGTTGTCTGGCTATGGGTCTCTGTATTTGTTCCCATCTGTGGCAGAAAGAAGCTTCTCTGATGATGACTGAGCAAGATATTGATCTATGAGTATAGCAGAATGCCATTAGGAGTCATTTTATTTCTATTTTCCTTTAGTAGACAGTAGTATTTGGTTTTATCCTAGGTCCCTGGGCTATCTGGTGCTACCTTTTTGGTCACCCAAGCAGTGTTGAGTATGGGTTTAATTTCATGTAGTGGGCCTTTGTAGTGGGTAGCCATTCCAGCTTTAATCTGGAAGTTCCAACCCCCATTGAGGCTTTGGCAATGGTCATGCCTACAATGCAGGGCCAAGGGAGGACCCTGGAGACCGGAGATCGGGATGGGCCAGCTCTCTCTCTGTTCCTGGACTCTGGACGGTGGAGGTTGATCAAGCAGAGCTCCAGAGAACACCACTGGACTGCAATACACCTTCCCCAGACCCCGCAACCTACCTATCCCTTCATTTGTAAGTTACCCACTAAATAAATCTTCCTTTTAACTACGTGGAGTGGCCTTAATAATTTCACCAATAGGCCTTAACTCAAATTAGATATTGGTTGTTTACTCCCACAGGCTTTGTGCCGCCATTGCACTAGCATATTTTGCAGGCAGGGCACTACTGTAGATCAAAGGGTTTATAGTTAGGTTGGTGTTACATTTTTCTTTGCGTAGCATCCATGGTTAAACCTTTAACTGTCATTATACCTCACACTTCATTTCATATGTGCGTACACTTTTTGTACTCTTGCCGAATGCCTGATTTTTAGCTTCTTATCAGCTTTCACTATAGCTGGAGGGCTTCTCTCCAGGTTCCCCAAGCCCCGCAGTCCCACAATCCACTTATAAAATAATCACTCAGACGCTTATATCACTTACAAACTGTATGGCCATGGCAGGCTTCCTGCTAACTGTTCTTTTATCTTAAATTAACCCATTTTTATAAATCTATACCTTGCCACGTGGCTGGTGGCTTACCGGCGTCTGTACAGGTTGCCTCTCCTGGCTGTGACTGCTGTGTCTCTCCTCCTTCTTCCTGTTTCCCCAATTCTCCTCTCTCTTTGTCCCGCCTATACTTCCTGCCTGGTCACTGGCCATCAGTGCTTTATTTATATAGAGTGATATCCACAGCATTTCACTACTAGGCTAAATTACTACACATGGCATCCTTGTTGCTAGACACAAGGATACTTGGTACTTCTCGATGTACTTGACTTCTAAACCCATGTGCTTACCAAGCTCTGTTGATTTGCCTTCTGGATTCGTTTTTAATTGCTCCTTTCTAGCTTTTCCACGGAATATTGCTCTACTGGCTAGGTGTTAGTCCTCAAGGTGTATGCCTTTTAAGTGACTGGTGTGTGTGTGTGTGTGTGTGTGTGTGTGTGTGTGTGTGTGTGTGTGTGTGTTGTGTGTACCAGAGTCTAGATAGTTTTTCTTTGACCCTAGTCTCCCAGCCCCTTCCCAGGGGCTTTCAGGATGCAAAGTATCTTTTGTATCAGTTCATTTTTCTTTCTACATTGCCTTCTTCATCATCATCTTGTCTCAGGTATCACAATAGCACCCAAACTTATTTCTTTTTCATTCTTGATATCACTCCTTTGCCTTAATGCCCTACCTCCCAACATAGTCTTCTCTGTACAGTAAATCTATTTGAGTCCCAATTCTGACATTATAATTTTACTTATTATAAAACTTCAGAGTATTTTTTTTCTGCATTTTTGAAATGACAAATTCTTACTAGGTATCCTAGACTGGCTTGGAATTTGCTATCTATTCTAGGAACTCACAGTCTTCCTGCTGTATTACCATGACTATCCTACCTTGACTTATTGTCAGAATAAATTTTTAGCTCTTTAATCACTCTTCTCCAACCCAATCCCCTGATTTCTTCACACTATCCATGGTCAGATTTTTCCTTTCCTTGTTTCCAGATGACTGGAGAAGTCTCAGTTCATGTACCTCAAACACTTGCTTCCTATATCTTGCTTATATATCCTACATTTGGGTCTCTGTGTTTATTTTTTTATAGCAAATTTACCAATTTAGTTGTAGACAACTTTAGAAAGCTCCCGTGACTATCTGTGTCAGTTACTTTTTTATTGCTGTGATAAAACACCATGACCAAGGCAACTGATAAAAGAAAGTGTGTGATTGGGCATATTGTTCAAGAGGGCTGGAGTTAGGATAGCTAAAAGAATCCTGTACAATAAAGCAACTTTTGGAGGCATCACCAACCTGACCTCAAGCTCTACTATAGAGCTATAGTAATAAAAACAGCTTGGTACTGGTATAAAAACTGACATATGGACCAATGGAATCAAATTGAAGACCTGACATTAATCCACACACATATGAACACCTGATTTTTGACAAAGGGGCCAAAACTATACAATGGAAAAAAGAAAGTATCTTCAACAAATGGTGCTGGCATAACTGGATGTCAACATGTAAAAGATTACAAATAGATCCATATCTGTCACCATGCACAAAAGTCAAGTCCAAGTGGATCAAAGGCCTCAACATAAATCCAGTTACACTGAACTTGATAGAAGAGAAAGTAGGAAGTAGTCTTGAATGCATTGGCATAGCAGATCACTTCTTAAATATAACACCAGTAGCACAGACACTGAGAAAAACAATTAATAAATGGGACCTCTTGAAACTGAGAAGCTTTTGTAGGGCAAAAGACATTGTCAATAAGACAAAACGACAGCCTACAGAATGGGAAAAGACCTTCACCAACCTCACATCTGACAGAGTACTGATCTCCAAAGTATATAAAGAACTCAAGAAACTAGACATCAAAATGCTAAACAATCCAATTAAAAAATGGGCTAAAGAGCTAAACAGAGAATTTTCAAAAGAAGAATCATAAATGGCTGAAAGACTTTTAAAGAAATGCTCAACATCCTTAATCATCAGAGAAATGCTAATCAAAATGACTCTGAGATACCACATTTCACCTGTCAGAATGGCTATGATCAAAATCACTAATGACAGTCAATGTTGGAGAGGATTCGGAGCAAAGGGAACACTCCTCCATTGTTGGTGGGAGTGCAAACTTGTACAACCACTGTGGAAATCAGTATAGCACTTTCTCAGAAAATTGGGAATGGACCCAGCCATACCACTCTTGGGCATACACCCAAGGAATGCTCAATCATACCACAAAGATACATGCTCATCTATTTTCATAGCAGCATTATTCCTATTAGCCAGAACCTAGAAACAACCTAGATGCCCATCAACTGAAGAATGGATTAAGAAAATGTGGTACATACACACAATGGAGTACTATTCAGCAGAGAAAAACAATGGCAGCATGAAATTTGCAGGCAAATGGATGGAACTAGAAAATATCATCCTGAGTGAGATAACCCAAACCCAGAAGGACAAACATGGAATGTACTCACCATAAGTGGATACTAGATATAAAGCAAAGAACAATCAGACTGCAACCTACAGAACCAGGGAGGCTACATAGCAGGGGGGACCCTAGGCTGACTGTGGCTTATAATAAGTTCTGGTTTTACTCAATTCCTTTACTTCTTAAGTGGGGTCTTGCCCTAATGTCACCGCCACTCCCTTTATTCCATTTAGCACCATGCTTTTCTTTCTTTCTTTTTTTTTTTTTGGTTTTTTTTTTTTTTTTTTTTTTTTTTTTTTTTTTTTTTTTTTTTTTTTTTTTTTTTTGAGACAGGGTTTCTCTGTGTAGCTTTGCGCCTTTCCTGAAACTCAGTTGGTAGTCCAGGCTGGCCTCGAACTCAAAGAGATCCACCTGCCTCTGCCTCCCAAGTGCTGGGATTAAAGGTGTGTGCACCAAGGCTCAGAATTAAGAATTTCAGTAAAACTCAAAGAACAGAAAACAGGGAGGTGATATTTAGAGTCTAAGTCTTTAGACAGTAGTTGCAAGGATACAGCATTTGTATATCTCACTTCCCATGAGGCATACTTTATTTATTTATTCATTACAACTCATAAATATTCAAAGAAGTCTTCTGGACTGTCTGTCCAGTACTAGGCCTTTTCTTCTGTGTGTTCTCAGCACATTGTAACATGATGTTCTAGTTCTCAGCACAGAACATGCCTGTCCTGATCATGGCTACATTCTCAGCAGGTACCTCAATGTCTCACATAGTAAGTGCCCAGCATGACATGGTTACTTTAAACTACAACATACACTGTTTGCAAAAAGGAACTGTAATATGGAAAATATTTCTGACTTGAAATTCCAGATATGGGATTGTGTGTGTTCCTCTCCTTCTTTGTGAATGGTGGGAACAGGGCAGCCTGATTGTGGAACCCCCAGTGGTAACTTCCAAGTCATAAGAAGTTGGAGCTGATGTGGTATGTACAGTTGTGTGTCACTGAATATGTCCTGATCATGTTGCTGTTTATTACTTAATTCTTGCTCTCATCCATCACTTGCTGTCTTTAGTTTCTGAAATGTTAGTTCCATTTACCTTCCTGTTGCCACCACCAGCTATTTCCAGCAGTTCTCCTCAAACACTTTTGCAAAAATAAATTTACAGCATCCTTTTACAAATCGATGTAATGATTTTTTAAACTTTCTATAGACTTCCGAATACACCAAACATTGGTAACAGAAAGACAAAAGAGCCAGATATATCACTTCTTTTTTATTTTCTGTGTGGTTAGTGAAGGTAAGAAAATAAGTTGTGGATCTCTGTGAGTTCAAGGACAGGCTGGGTCTACAGAGCGAGATTCAGGACAGGTGCCAAAACTACACAAAGAAACCCTGTCTCAAAAATCCATTAAAAAAAGAAAAGAAGTTGTATAGTAGTGATATTCTTAGGTTTTTTGGTTCAAGAAGTAGATTTGTTTTCATTTCAGGTGAAAACAATCAGGCTCCATCTATCTTTCAAGCAAGTTATTTTGGTGATGTGAGAACCTCTGAGTATGACTGGTAGAAATAAGATTTTAATGGAGAGAGAAAGAGGGGAGAGAGGTAGCCCCTAGCAGTTTTCTCACTTTCCCTTTGCAAACATGGTTTTGCTAGAAACACAAGGCTAGGATGGCTCCACAAAAAGAGAGATTCCGAGTGGTCCAGGATGGACATTGGTGTGACTTATCCATTGTGCAATGTGATGTTGATAAGAGAAGATTCATGTCCTAGAAACAAAGTTTTTTCTAAAGATAATACAAAAAGAAGGCCCCAGTCTTCTTGAGTATGCAGAAAGTGTGGCAAAGACTGACATTGGAATAACCGATACATATCAACAAGAGTCAGGCAAGGTAACCCTTTGCCATCTGGAAATACTCTGAATGGCCTCCTATCAGATATAAAATTTGATTCACTCATTCCCCGTCAGGGTCCAAGAAACTCATCCACAGAGCAATTAACAAGGACACACTTGCCTTATTGGCATGAAATGAAAAATGGGTTTTCTTTTTCTTTTTAAAAAATTTTTTATAATTATATAAATTTATAATTTAATTTTACATATCAGCCACGGATTCCCCCAATCTACCCCAAATTCCCACCTCCTCCAAGGCAAGGACTCCCCTGGGGATTCAGCTCAGCCTGGTAGATTCATTTGAGGCAGGTCCAGTCCCCTCCTCCCTTCACCTAAGCTGAGCAAAGTGTCTCAGCATAGGCTCTAGGTTCCAAAAAGCCAGCTCATGCACTAAGGAAGGTCCTGCTCCCACTGCCTAGGTGTCTCCTAAATAGTTCAAGCTAACCAACTGTCTCACTTATCCAGAGGGCCTGATCCAGTTCCATGGGGGCTCCTCAGCTATTGGTTCATAGTTCATGTGTTTCCACTAGTTTGGCTATTTGTCCCTGTGCTTTTTCCAACCATGGTCTCAATATCTCTTGCTCATATAATCCCTCCTCTCTCTCGCAGATTGGACTCTGTGTCTTAATTCCATGTTAGAATGCTGGACTATAGATTGCCATGTGGCCCATGCTATCTGAGACATCATCTTTTGAGTTCTTTTCTTAAATAAAAAGGGTATCTTTTGTTGTTTGGTATTAAAAACACAGTTAAAAGATTTAAAATGTTTTAAGTAAATTCAAAAGGTTGCTATAGTCCAAAGTTGTTTTCTAAATCTCTAAGAGTTGGAGTGATTTGAATAAAACATTTGAGCAGGATGGTGGTAGCCCACACCTTTAATCCCAGCAGAGACAGGCAGATATCTCTAAATTAGCTGTTGTCTAAATTCTAGAGTTACAGTGAAAAATGTGGTCACAGTGCATGCCTTTAATCCCACCACCCAGAGACAAAACACAGATACAGCTCCTAACTGGTATGTTTGCACACTAGAGAAATCACATACCATATTTACAGATTATTGTAAAAACCCTCTACAGGATTACTAGAAAGGCAGCTAATTTTCAATGGGGATAGGAACAACAAGCAGTGGTGGTATTATGCATGTTAATGTAAAGCAGTAATTTTGTTTATTTTTGTCCTTAGGAGTCTAATGACTTTTCACCATACCAACTGAAAGCTTGCTTAAGAAAAACTACCTAAACAGTAACTTAAAAAATGTCCAAAAGGCAAAAAGTTTATATGATCTGAAGACAAACCAGAGTATTGTCTAGTTTGCTGTTTAATTGGTATGAGCCTTACTCTGTTTCTGTTAAAGTATAGTTTGCATAAAATAAAACACACTCTTTTAAGTGTACAGTTCTATAACTTTTGATAAACATACACAGACACTGAATGGTGACCACAGTCAAGTTCTAAAACAATTTCTTCACTCCTCCAATTCCCTTATGCTGTTCCTTTAGCGTCCAACCCTCTTCCTACTCCTAACCACTGGCACCATTATTCTATTTTCTTTCCTTATAGTTTGTCCTTTCCAGAATGCCATATAAATGGAATCATTCAGTCTTTTAAAAAATGTCCAAAATGTTCATTAACCAGCGACACTTGGGATGAATCCAGAGGTAGTACAAAGATCAGGGAGATTCTGAAAGAGGTGGGATCAAGGAGGGTGGTCTCTAAAGACATCGTACACTACATCTTGATAAAAGATACCAGGAACAACCATTTATTTGCCAGTTAAAAGCATAGTATAGGGATGCAGTGTGCTCTTACCCTGATGCCTTCACTGCCATAAGGCCCTGTTGGAAGTACAAAGGTCCTGTGTTCACAGATAAGCACTAGGGAAACCAGGACATTTAAACATACAGGGTTGTCTCGTCAATAGAAGAGACATATCACCTGTTTTCTGCTCAGAGGCTGGGAATGGAGGTGTCTGATAGCCTAGGTGATCCTTGAACTATCTGTATGGCCAGGAGCTCTCCCAAGTTCCCATAGTGGTCTAGATGACCACTATGCCATCTGTATGACTGAAATCACACCAGATGCTCTCCCTAGACCCTTAAGAAAACACATGTAGCCTATCTCTAGAACCCATCTTTATGGAACAAGTGATATATACTTTGAAAAGAGTTTTGATGTAATTATACCTCCTTGTGCACATGGGATTATGCTACACCAGGAAGCCCCCCAGCCCCCCAATCATACTGTACTCAGATATGCATAAAATAAGCTGCCTGGTATTAGACTCTTAAATTTGAAATAATACCAGCTACTGAGTCATTCTGAACCTCACTGATTCCTTCTTGCCTCGTGTAGATCATTGCTCTTTTGGCCATGGTATTTGCAGAGACCCCACAATGGACTGATTGCATTCTTTTGTGCCAGTCAAAGCACAAACAATATCTGAGAATTTCTATCAAGAGACAGTGCTCTTCAAGATCTTGTTTGGTCTTATGCAGGTAGCCACAGCTGCTGTGTGCTTATGATTGTGATAGCCATCCCATATTCAGAACACAGCATTTTGTGGTGTTTCTTGTGGTGATATTGTGTCCCCCAATATTGTGGTGGTAATCTAATTGTACTGAAATGTGATTTTGATTGTATGTTAATAAATAAAGTTGCCCGGGGGTCAGAGCTATTAGAGCCATAGTAAGAGTGTGGCGGTGGTGGCACACGCCTTTAATCCCATAGATCTCTATGTGTTCAGGGAAATAGCCAGCATTGGAGACATATGCCTTTAAGACCTAGGGGGCTGTACATTCAGACAGTGACGAGGCAGTCACGTGTTTGGGTTTACAACCAATGAGGAGGCAGAATGACTGGAAAATGGATTTACAGACAGGAAGTAGCTCTCTTTTCGGGAAACTGGGACAGCAGGAGGAAGGGTGAGATTTTAGCTCTGAGCTCTGACCTCTCGGCTTTCTCTTTTACATTGTTTCTGTGTTTCTTATTTAATAAGACGGTTGGTTACATCTACACAATATATTGATCACCCTAATAAACTTGTCTGGGGTCATCGAAAAGAACAGTCACTAGATAGACATAGAGGCCAGAAAATGGTGGCACACACACCTTTAATCCTATCACTTGGGAGGCAGAGATCCATCTGGATCTCTGTGAGTTCAAGGCCACACTGGGAACAGAGCCAGGCGTGGTGACACACACCTTTAATTCCAGGAAGTGATGGCAGGAAGCAGAAAGGTATATAAGGTGTGAGGACCAGGAACTAGAGGCTTTTAAGCTTTTAGCAGCAGTTCAGCTGAGATCCATTCGGATGAGGACTCAGAGGCTTCCAGTCTGAGGAAACAGGATCGGCTGAGAAATTGGAGAGGTGAGGTTAACTGTGCCTTGTTCTGTCTCTCTGATCTTTCAGAATTTTCCCCAATAGCTGGCACGAGTTTTTTTTTATTATTATTTTATAAGACCATTTAAGATTTGTGTTACAGTTTCTTTCTATCCTTTAGCTCCTGCATTCTTTCCACCCCCTTTTTTTGTGATGTTCCCTGGGCATTGGTGTGTGTGTGTGTGTGTGTGTGTGTGTGTGTGTGTGTGTGTGTGTGTTATTTAGGGCTAATGACTCAGCTGTTACTTGTTCTGGGACACCACATTGACTGTTACCCTCTTCAGGGAGGAATTTCTCTGACCCAGGCAGAGGGAGCTCTAGTTTTTAGGTAAAGTGTCTTTGGGAAGCAGTAGGAGTACATGTACAATTAGCAAAAGATTTGTAGTACATTCTTCCCTAGGGCCTGTGACCTTTCTAGCCATGGACTTTAAGTTTACAGTGTCAGTCATGTCTTACCTCCTATGGAATGGGCCTCAAATACAACTGAGCAACATGTTGATTGATCCCAGAGTATGCTTGACACTGCTGCATTTGTGGGCAGGTCTTGTTCAGTACATCAGAATTATAGCATGCCGGGAAATACTATTGATAAATTCTTACTCCCACTAGCCTGCCTAGCACCTTTTAGCACTTTGGAAGCTGGGTAGCAGGGAGGAAGCTTCTAGATCACTTCCTGCTTCATTTTTCTGTGTCTTGTATCCAGGGTATGTGGTATCATTCACATTACAGTTTTATCATCTAGTTCTGGTGGATAACCAAGAATAATGGCAATGGCCTATATTGTTTTGGTAGTTTCTTGGGGATGTCTGGTCAGAGACTCAGGGAGTATATTGCACTTGGCACTGGGATTCCATGGCTTCTGGGGACAATATTTTCAAATGATACAGAGTACCTCCATTAAAACTTCTTTTTTGAATTATATTTTAGGTTTATATAGTGATGGGTTTCCATGTGGTTTTTGCATGTATCTTTGGTTTTGGTTGACCCTCCCACAACCATTACTTTTTTTCTATTCCTCTGACCACTTTCCTAGTTAAAACTTTCTGCCCCCTTTATGCCTTCTTTTCACATCATATGGAGAAACACTACTTTTCAAAAATGAGAGAAAATGAAGTAACATTTAGCTGTAGTCTTGGTGTGATAGAGAAAATAGAAATCGAAAAATAGGATTTAGAAGCAGACATGAACTTGATTTCCAGTTCTGCCACTTAATTTGGGTAAGTCACCTAAACTCTCTGAGTCTCCACTTTCATGCCAGGCAGTTTGAAAATACTATTATCTCTGATATGGGTTTGTTCTGTGGGCCATGTCTGATCTTTTTTTATAAACTGCCCAGAATGTGGTGCCTTCTGTTATTTAACAATTTATTATATACATCAACTACATAGAGTCTTGTTCCCATGGACAGTAGACTATCTCAAACATTTCCTTGGACTTTTGACTAAAACATATTTTCTTTGTGATGGTGCAAATGTAAAATAATATCTATTTTATTTTAAGAAGATATGAGAAGAAAGAAGTAAACTACTTCAAAGTAATTTTTAAAATATGAATTTAGCAGGAGCTGGAGAGATGACTCATCAGTTAAGCTCTCTACCTGCCCTTCCAGAGGACCTGTGTTCCAGATCATCCGCATAAGTGACTCACAAGTGCCTGGAATTCCAACTCTACAAAGCTAGAAGCAGAAGGCCATTTTACACACACACACACACACACACACACACACACACACACACACACACACGCGCGCGCGCGCACACACACACACACACACACACACACACACAGAGTAATACCTTATTACTCCATACCCTTCGTACTTTCAGCAACTCTGTGACATATATGTCTATTTATTGTTGCTTTTTCTTGGAGAGTGTTGGGATTTTTCTTCATTCCAGATTTTATGATAAAGAACTTAGCTTAAGGGGCTGTAGAGATGGTTCAGTGGTTAAGAGCACTGGCTGTTCTTGCAGAGGACCTGAGTTCAGTTCCCAGTAATTACATGGTGGCTCACAACCATCTGTAATGAGATCTGGTCCCCTCTTCTGGCATGCAGGCAGAACACTGTATATGTAATAAATAAATCTTTGAAAAAAAAGAACTTAGCTTAAATGGCATTTTCCAATTTGCTATCTATTAAAATAATGGGGAGAAATACCATTTTATAAATTGAAATTCATATGTGTGAGCATTAACACCAGGATTTGGTTTCTTTGTTTCTATAGAAACAAATAATAATCTAAATAGGAATTATGTTTTATGAAACAGATAAAGGTACTTATTTTACTTTTGGCTGTGTAGTGTGGCAAAATAAAATTTTAAATTAAAAAATGAAACCTAGGGTACTTTGAGGATTGGAGTTCTGGAAAAAGCCAGCCATGATGAAGCCAATGGAGCCTTGCTATGTAGTAACAGTTGTACTCAGCCACCAGAAGATTAACTACAGTGGAGCCAACCACTTTAGAATTAATGAGTAGACTTTTTAAAAAAGGTATCATTATATTTATGATCCAAGATTCTCTTGTTCTTTCCAGACATACATTGTCACACTGTGAAATTTCATAATGAGAAATGTTTTAATTTCTCTCAGGTAGTCAAGCTAAGAAAGTCAAAGAAGTGGACTCAGAGTCTTTTCCTTCTTCTACCAAAATTCACAACATGTCTTTCAACCTGAAGTGATCACTCCATGAAAAAGTGAAGCCAGAGAAAGAGCCCAGGGCCACACCTCCTTCTCCAAGAACTTTACTGCTGTGTAGGTGACCATGCTGGGGAATTGATTTCAGTCCCAAAGCCAATGGACCACTGAAAATGGGGTCTGAAGAAAGTGGTAGGTACTTCTTTAAAGGATGGAATGGAGGGACTTCATGTCTATAAGGACTGTGAGACCCTGTAGTATAGCTCTGTTTCATTTCACAGCTGAGGAACTGGGAAGAAAGGAGAAATGAACTTCCCTGGGACACAGCCAGGATGGGATGCCTGGCTTTGCTTGGTTGTCCTTGGTATCTTTAAGACTTTTTAAAAATAAATACTTTATTATTACATATTTGTTTTATTGTTATTATTATTTTATTTTGTTTTCTTGAGATATGGTTTCTCTGTGTAACTTCCCTGGCTGTCCTGAAACTTTCTCTGTAGACCAGGCTGGCCTCAAACTCACAGAGCCTGCTCTGCCTCCAAGTGCTGGGGTTAAAGGTGTGTACCACCGTGCCTGGTAAGATTTTTTTAATGTGTATGTGTGTTTTGCTTGCATGTATGTCTGTGCATCATGTACAAGCAGTGCCCATGGAGGCCAGAAGAGGACATTTGATCTGGAACAGGAGTTACACGTGGTTGTGAGCTGCACTGTGGGCACTGGGAACCCAATATGGCCTCTATAAGAGCAGCAGATATTCTTAGCTGCTGAGCAGTCTTGCCAGCCTCTGCCCTTGGTATCTTTAAAGGAAGAGAGTGCCCTACTGGGAGAAAGGAAAGCTGAATTTCATTTAAGTTTTGTTAATTTTTAACATTGGCATAAATAGAAGGAATATCACAGAATCTGTCTGATTCACACCCAACTTTAGAGGCCAGCATTTTATCCCATTTGCTTTATATCCCCCCTCTCTCTCCCTCTCCCCCTCTCCCTCTTCCTCTTCCTCCCTTCTTCCCTCTCTCTTTCCCCCTCCCTCTCTTTCTCCCTTCCTCTCTCCATCTTTGTGTCTCTTCCTATTCGTTCTCTCTGCGTGCCCCACTCATAGGATGCTGCTGTTAATATTTGGGGGCAGTCCTCATACATAAAAGTCTGAAAACTGTCACAGACATGCCTAGATATTTGTCTTCATAGTGAATCTAGATACATTTTACAATCAATATTAATCATCAGAGACTCTGAAATGGTAGGAGTTGTGTCTCTGAAAAGCAATTTTAGAATTTCTATTTATTTCTTTTTACGTGTATGAGTGTTTTATCTGCATGTATGTCTGTGCATCGTGTGCATGCAGTGTCTTCAGAGGCCGGAAGAGGATGTCAGATCCCTGGGGACTGGAATTACAGTTCATATAGGTGATAGGAATTGAACTTGGGTTCTCTGGAAGAGCAGCCAGTGCTTTTAATTGCTGAACCATCTCTCCAGCTCCTATTTATTTTCATTCATTTATTCAATTCATTCATTCATTAGTTAATTCATTTATTTGTGTGTGGGGGGCATGCACATGCCACAGTGTCAGTGTGGGAAGTTAGGAACTTATCAGGGTCATTTTTCCTTCCACCATGTGGGTCTTGGGAGTAGAACTTAGGTCTTCTGGCTTGGCAGCACACCTCTACCTGCTAAACCACCTTGCTAACTAAGGAATTAATTTTTTTCTTAGGTTTTCCCTTTATGGTATGCTTTAAAAACTTTGAAATATGATTCATATAACATAAATTCACCTCTTTAAAGAGTGTAACTCATTGATGTCTAGTCAATTTACAAGGTTGTGAGGGCAACTTGCAACCATCAGTTTTCCATGGACAGTATTTTCAGGCAATTGGTTCAATTTAGTGTTTTCTGTAGTTATATCTCCTGTGTTTGAAAAAAATGCAGAGAACTTGTTTTCTGTAGAGTCAATACTGAGATGTAGTGTGGGATTGCAGTCATCCCTGGCTCCATGCAGCATGAGCCAGCACATGTGCTGGTACACTTTGTCTAATGCTCTTCATCTAATGCCTTTTCTCTTTGATTGCACATTTCTTATTGAAAAATTGACATACAAGCTACTAGGTAACTCATAGAACATGGCTGGTAACTGACCAAATGCTACAAAAATATTCTTCTGCAAATGAAATAAATACGTCATAGAAGCAATGCAAAGTATCCATTAAAATGATTATACTTGGGGCTGGAGAGATGGATTAGCAGTTAAGAGCACTTGTTGCTCTTGTAGAGGACATGGGGTAAAATCTCAGAACCCACATGGTGGCTCACAATTGTCTGTACTCCAGTTTCAGGGGTCTGACACAGTCTTCTGACCTCTGTAGGCACCAAGCAGGCATGCCTGTGGTGCACAGACATACATGTGAGAAAAACACTCATATACATAAAATAAATAAATCTAAAAAATGATTATACTTAACATTTTGGTTTATGCAATTACAATTAGTTGGAAGAGATTACAAATCCATGCATATTATACTCATTATAAATTCACACACATGCATTTACTCATGCTTGCTGGTATAATTGTGTACTATAGTTTTTTTTTCCTTCCTTTAAAAATGAATGGAACGGTGCTGTATGCTGTAGAGTCAGCTTCAGTGATTTCTCTGCCTTTGGTATCACAACTTCCTGAAGGTAGGCTGAGCAGTATCATTCTTTCTTTGCTCTGGGTATGGGCTGAAGGCAGAGTTAAAGCCTAGGAAGAGTCATAGAAATCCAGCAGAACCCTGCATGTCACCTTTCTTTTTGCCACTGTCATAGGGTAGAGTGGCTCTTCTTAGTGCCATCACAGTGGCCTCCATGTCCTACTGTTTCTTCACAACCCAGTTCAGGGACTGAGCCAACTTTCCACCGTCTTCCTTTTCAGTGCCTGGCTCTCCTGCCTTAAGGGGTGTATTCGGGATTGATTCTCAGTGTGTTTTCCAGTTCATGTTGTAAAACTGGTTAAGAAAACTTTTTTCCCATGGGGACTGGAGAGATAGTCCAGGATCAGATAGCCCCCACAGGCCCCTGTACACATCACACACACACACACACACACACACACACACACACACACACACACACACACACACACGAGAGAGAGAGAGAGAGAGAGAGAGAGAGAGAGAGAGAGAGAGAGAGAGAGAGAGACAGAGACAGAGAGAGAGAGACAGAGACAGAGACAGAGAGAAATATTCTTACAAAATAAAGAAAAGGGGGCTGGAGAGATGGCTCAGTGGTTAAGAGTATTCACTGCTCTTCCATAGGACCCGGGCTTAATTCCCAACACCCACACGGCAGCTCACAACTGTCTGTAACTCCTGTTCCAGGGGATTCAACACCCTTATGCAGGCAAAGCACCAATGCAAATGAAATAAAAGTAAAAAAATGACACCCCCCAAAAAACCCATTGATTTAAGCCAGGCAGTGGTGGCACATGCCTTTAATGCCAGCACTTGGGAGGCATAGCCAGGCAGACATCTGTGAGTTGGAGGCCAGCTTGGGCTACAGAGTGAGAGTGAGTTCCAGGAAAGGCACAAAGATACACAAAGAAAGAAACCTTGTCTTGAAAAACAAAATACAAACAAAAAGAAAAGAAAAAAAGAAAAGAAAAGTAAGCAAATTTTCCTTTGCATTTTGGTATTGATGAAGACAGCGCTTATCAGGCTTTTCAACTCTAGATGGCACTCCCAACTCACTCACAGGTGGACTGCAGGTTGGACTGAGTTCCTAGTACTAATAAGTATGTGAAGAAGTACAGAATCTACTGAATGATTAGGTGAATGAGGAGAATGTTTTAATGCCCATAGTGCTTTCTTAAAGAGATGGTATTTTCTACCTGTTTCCTGTAGGGGCTCATTGCAGCCATCTGAAACCTCCACACCCTTCACCGCCAGCAAGTGTTGGTTTTGCTCCTGACTCTGAAGCCTGCTCAGGTTTAGGAGTCTTTTGTTCATATTACCTGTTTTGGAGCAACTCAAGGCTCAAGACCTGCTGAATGTCTCACATGCAGGAGGCAATGTCAGTTGGGAGACAGTCAGAATAACTGCAGAATGGGCCTTGGATCCCTTCCATCTAGACCTCTGCATGGGTGTAAGCTCCTCAAGGCACACTGGCTGCTTCCAATGGCAGCTAGTATCAGAAACAGGAAGTGGAAAGGCTTGTCTCTTAGGCTCCACAACTATCATTTCCAGATCATTATTCAAAGTCACAGAGACTGAACTCACATCTTTTTTTTTTTTTGGTTTTTCAAGACAGGGTTTCTCTATGAAACAGTCTTGGCTGTCCTGGAACTCAGTCTGTAGACCAGGCTGGACTCAAATTCACAGAAATCCACCTTCCTCTGCCTCCCAAGTGCTGGGATTAAAGGTGTGCACCACCACTGCCCGGCTGACCTCATGTCTTGATAGGAGAGTTAAAAGACAAGAAAATGTGGCTTTCTTTAACTTGATGTAATAAATTATTATAGCAAGGCCTGGAGAACTTGTGGCTTTGCCCTACTTTGAAGGTTTGTCATCTGACAGTCAAGTCCCACTTGTGAAATCTTGAGCAAGGTGCTTCTGTGAGAGTGCATTTCCTTTTCTAAGAGGTGAGGGTAATGACGTGACACATGAAATACTTAGCATGGTGTGAGATCTGTACCTCATAGCTAATCGCCCCAAAGTAGTAACATTTGTATTCTATACCACATACATTTTTGTTGGAATTAGGTCTTGACACTGCATTTTAGAACTTTACATTTAGCTTTTTCCCTCCAGTGTGGCAACTGTATCATCTCACTGCATTGTAAGTAATTGCTCCCATTGTCTTACAGACAGTAGTGGCATGAAGCTCAAAACAGGAAGGCAACAGCCAGTCCCCATAACACCAAAGTGAAAAATAAATTATGGAAGTTGCAACTGACTTCTGGCTTCTCCAAACACATGGTTCAGTTTCTGGCTGCTTTGCCAGGCCCGAACACTGTTCTTTTGTCTCCTAGTCCAGTGAGGTTGCACCAAGTTGTCAAGGTTCTTGTGCATTGTCCCTACTCCAGCTTCTTAGCCTTTTAATTTCGCCAGAGTAAGAGTTAATGTTCCCTCTTGCTTTGGTAAAATGCATGAAGGGAGTAAAGAAGGAATTGTTTTTAATTTTAAAAGGTTTGCTTATTTAATTTTGTGTATGTGTGTTTGACTGTGAGTTTATGTGCACAGTGTGAGTGTAGGAACCTGAGGAGGCCATAGAAGAGGGCATTAGAGCCCATGGAACTGGAGTTGCAGTTGGCTATGCGCTACCATGTCAGTATTGGGAACTGAAACCTGGTCATCTGAAAAACGAGTAAGAGCTCTTAAACACTGATCCATCTCTTGAGCTCCAGAAAGGTTTTATTTTAATTCAGATTTAGAGGGGATATAATCTATCAGGGCCTGGTTGCAGGAATTTGCTCACATCTGGGCTAGTGAGGAATTCAAGACCGACTTGTCAGTAACCTACTTCCTCCAATGGGAATCCACTTCTTAAAGGTTCCACAACTACCTCAAGCAGTGCTGCCAGCTGGGGGCCAAGTGTTCAAACACAAGCCTGTGAGAGAACAACCCATATCCAAACTCCAACAACCAATAGTCAGCAATTCCTGACAAGCAGTTCTTGGCTGCACCGATTGCTCTGTAATATCATGAAGCAGAAATGTGTGCATATGTGCATATATGTGTGTACATGTGTGTTTAACATTTGTTTTCCTACTAGAGACAGAAGCCAGCAGTAAGCCAGAGACAGAAGTCTCGATTTATTCTATGGCACATTTTGGTGTAGCAAATGACTATTGTCTCGTTGTTTAACATCACTGATTTTAGGGTTCTGTATCTTGTAAATATAGCACTAGGGATTACATGATCTTTCAAATAATTTCCTGAAAAAGGTAGATAATTTTTTTATCGTTGTTTATTCTTTGTTTAAACAGTCAAAAAGGTAGTGTGTCCTCTGCTAAAAATTAGCTGCCTATCCCTAGCAGTGTGCATTCTTCAGGATTTTGGAATTCTAAGAATGTTTTATGTATACTATTCATTCCCCCCATACATACCATGTACCTTTTATACTATTGTTTTTTAAACAAGGAAAGCTAAGAAATGTAGTAAGTAGATGGATCCAAGTCATAGACAGTTATTGACATGAATAACAAAAACTTGTGCTTTGTGACTCCTAGGCCTGTCTAATTTATGAAGTGACCTCAGTTCAGCTCTGGGTATATGATGTTATAAAAATATTTCTTAGAAGTTGAACTCACAATCCTGAGTGTGCAGTGTTGCTTGGCTTTGATTCTTCCTGCAACTTTAAGGCTGGTATTATCAGTGAAAAGGAATTGATGTGTAGTCTGAGATACATAGCTATATGCTTATGTGGAGATACTTGGTGAATCTTACTTATTCCACTTTGCTTGTTCAGCCCCTGTGAGAAGAAATCATGGTCATTCAATTCTTGGATATAAAATAATGCTATACACATGCCAGTGTAGTTGTGGATTCTAAGAACAGTATTTACATCCATATAGGTAACATGAAAGCTACATGGTCTCTATTTTATAGGCTATCTTAGCCACAGAGTCTTAGAATAACTCTTGACCTCAGAATTAAAAGCTTAGTTTGCTTCCTCCACGTAGCCTATGCTCTCACTGCAGAAGTGTTGTGTATCCACGAGCTCTAGCTATGTTCCCAGGCAGTTATGGAGTATTCCTACTGTTCTTCAGCCTTTGCTTTCTGGGCTTTGCAACATCACTGCTGTACAACCAGAGGCATAGAAGTAGCAGCTGTTGGATCTCTTCTGCTTGAACTTGTTGCTAGGATGTACAGTAGCACTATGTGCTCTGAGGACAGCCTTGTAGGCACTACCAGAGGTTTCACCACAAATCACAAGTTGTGGGTGGTACTGTTTCACTTTTGTAAATTCATCTAACACTTTTAGATATGTACAGCCTTAACATTGACCAAATATTCACCTTCAGCAGACAGACATAATAATGAAAACTGCTTCATTTAAAGGGAGAAATGGAAAACTCAGAGGAAAATGTCTTGCTATTCTTTTGGCTGTGTGATCATGATGACTGTATTTAACTTTGTTTTCTATTGTATATGAACTATAGGGAAATAATTTAGCTTCTAGCTAATAGAGACATTCTGAAAAAAATATGATAGCTGGGAAAAGTGCATGGGATCTTTGGAAGGAAAAAATTTATCAGTTTATGTGAATACTGGGATTATTTGTCTTGTGAAGTCAAGTTAAGAAGTAGAAACATCTGATTGCTGTTTTCAGAGACTAACAGCTCATTTAAGCTGATTTCAATCACCTGCCCTAAGTGAGTGGCATTCAATACTTGATCTTGTTTGAGACATTTACAAGGGTGATGTAGACACATAGAGAGGCTGCCTAAAGCACCATCTAGTGGTTAAGTTAGTTAGCATGCTCATTTGCTAATGCCACATTGGTAAATAGGTGAACTATGTACCCATTGATAGAAAGATTTATTTTCAGTTAATATAATGATTTACACTGTACTGAACCAACCTATTTCTTTCCAATGTTTAAAACACTTATCACTTAGAATTGATGTCTTCCTAGTTAATATGGCAATTATGCTTTTCCTTGTGATGGCTGAGTTCATCTCTACTGAGAATAATGTTCTCTTTCTCTAACAGTGTTTAGTTTTTGACCATGAAGCCATTGCTCTGATTCTGATGGTTACTAAGTAGTCTTTATATGACCTTTCTTAAATTATGCTTTGTTAATATATGATATTTTACTTTACCTTTCTCAGCTACACGAGAAGTTAAAATATAAGGTAACTATTTTGACTTTATTACTGGCATTTGATATATTAGTGAATTATGTGCTTATTGTTCAACAAATGGTCAAAGAAAACATCAACATATCACTATTCATTAATTCAGCAATTTGTAGACCCAGAAACTCAAAAAGGTAAATAATTTTGTTTCTTCTTTTAATTTGACCAATTCTGTGTAAAAAAAAAATAATGGGATATAAAACCTTACTTTTTCAGTTTTCATTAATACCTTAAAGGGAACTAGGGGTTATTAATTGCATATTATATCTTGACTTGTGTTTATTAACTTGAAAATACCTCTAATATTGTTCAATGAATACTGTTAAACATCCATGGTCCTGATGATATATTAAGGATAAATTTGACTGACAATAATAAATTAATCTACAGAAGAGAAAAAGATTTTAGGTTTTTTCTTTTTCTTTTCTTTTCTTTTCTTTTTTTTTTTTTTTTTTTGGTTTTTCGAGACAGGGTTTCTCTGTGTAGCTTTGCGCCTTTCCTGGAACTCACTTGGTAGCCCAGGCTGGCCTCGAACTCACAGAGATCCACCTGCCTCTGCCTCCCAAGTGCTGGGATTAAAGACGTGCGCCACCACCGCCCGGCTAGTTCTTTTTTTTTTTTTATTAAGAAAAATTTTCCATTCATTTTACACACCAAAGATTTCCCTTTTTCCTCCTCCTGCCCCCATCCCAGCCTTCTCCTCCTAAGCCACCCCCAACCCCCTCTACAAGAAGGCAAGGCCTCCCATGGGAGGCACAGCCAGTAGAGGCAAGTCCAAGACCCTCCTCCACCTCAAGGTGTCCCATCATAGGTAGTGGGCTCTAAAAAGCCTGCTCATGCACTAGGGATGGATTCTAATCCCACCGCCAGTCCCCCCCCCCCAAGCAGATTAAGCTACACAACTGTCTCACTATGCAGAGGGCCCAACCCAGTCCCATGCAGGCTCCACAGCTATTGATCCAACTTTCATGAGTTCCCACTAGTTTGGTTTGGTCATCTCTGCAGGTTTCCCCATTATGATCTTGATGCACTTGCTCGTAGAATCTCTCTTCTCCCTCCCTGACTGGACTCCTGGAGCTCTACTTGGTGCCTAGCTGTGGATCTCTGTATCTGCTTCCATCAGTCGCTGGAGAAAAGCTCTGTGATGATAGTTAGGGTATTCATCAATCTCATCTCTGGGGCAAGCCAGTTCAGTTCAGGCACCCTCTCCACTATTTCTAGTAGTCCAAGTTGGGATCATCACTGGGGATTCCTGGGAACTTCCCTAGCACCTAGTTTCTATCTCCATGATGTCTCTCTCTCTCATGGTATTTATTTCACTGCTTTCTCACTCCATCCCTGTTCCAGCTCAACCATCCCATTCCCTTGTGTTTTTATCCTCTATCCCCTACCCACCATTGCCCACCATTCATACCCAGTTTACTAATGGAGATCTCATCTATTTCCTCTTCCCAGGGCGATCCACACATTCCACTTTGGGTCTTCCTTGTTAGCTAGCTTCTCTGGAGTTGTAAGTTGTAGTCTGGTTATCCTTTGCTTTATATCTAGTATCCACTTATAAGTGAGTACATACCATGTTTGTCCTTCTGAGTCTGGGTTACCTCACTCAGAATGATATTTTCTAGTTCCATCGATTTGCCTGCAAATCTCATGTTGTCATTGTTTTTCTCTGCTGAGTAGTACTCCATTGTGTATATGTACCACATTTTCTTAATCCATTCTTCAGGTGAGGGGCATCTAGGTTGTTTCCAGGTTCTGGCTATTACAATTAATGCTGCTATGTTTAGTTTAGCATGTGTCCTTGTGGTATGGTTGAGCATTCCTTGGGTATATGCCCAAGTGGTATAATGCTAGTTCTTATGTAGACTAGAAGAATTGTCATATTTTTGTGGAGCAGTTTTAACACAAATCAAATTTGCTTCCATTTTCTTTCTCTCTCTTATCTATGCATACTATAGATGTTTTCAAAGAACCATGGATCTGTTTTTTCTTTGGGCAACACCAGGTAGCCTCTACCCAGATAAGCCTATGTACTGTCAGGCAGAGTTGGGGTGAGTCCAGAGTTGGCAGCCTACTTGACTTAAATACTAGTGCTTTGACTGTATCAATTCTTGCAGACCTAAAGATGTCATAGAGAAATCAGCCCTTCAGATAATTTGAATTCAGATGCAATTTATGTGTGGTTCATGAATAGAATTATGCTATTGTATCCTTATCCTTACTAACAATTCTTGGTTTCAACTATGCACAGGATGATTTGGCAAATTTCAAAGGAAGTGGAAGAAGTTCAAGATGAGGTAGAAACAGAGTGAGTGTTAAAATATTTTATATGAACAAACACACCCCATTATCATCTATGTGGCCAATTAAAAATTTAAAAATATGTTCAGATGCAGAGTCCTAAGGGGATTAAGTGTGTGCTACTGGAGCCAAGCCAGATGACATTTTGTTGGTAAGACTTCCACCAAGTAGAGGAACATTGGGTTCTCAAGTACATAGTATATTGGGATTGGAAACAATAGAGTAAAACCATAGCTCAGCTCTCAGAATTCAATAATAGTAGGAAGATTTGAGAATTCTAAGATGCCACTTATTTATACACAGATTAAAAATAGGACTAGATGAGAGCTAAAAAATTACCATTTGTGTATGTCTAGTGCTACAATGTAATCTAACTTTTCTAGAGCCTCATTTACCTTAATTATTCTAAATACATCATGTTGCCTGCCCTGTGCCACGGTCCCTCTAGCTGCTAGTACATGCAGCAGAGTGTTATAAAATGGCAGCTTCTTAGAATCTATAGCTGTGGAGCAGACTCATTTCCACCCAAGTTTCAGTGATCCCAGTGACTAGCTATTCCCAAGCCTGTTGCTTCAGCTGCTTTTTTCATATTGTGTGTATTACCAATGTAAGTTTGGGTCCTTCTGGAGGTAATGTCAAAATGACATTAGTTACACAAGGGATTTATTTGGAATAAATGTTTGTGGTAGAGGACAAAGAAAGGAACAGAAATAGTGAAAGTCTTTAGGTTACACCATAAATGCTAACATGTGAGAGGACAGGGAGATAGACATATTGAGTAGGAAGACCTGTTAGCTGCAATATAGGTCTAAGGAAGTCTCAGGTGGGTTGATATGGGATTCCCTGAGCAAAAGTTGACTTATAGAGGTGCATAGATTGTGGTTTAGTAGGCAAATTCAGTTTTCTAGGAGATGAGGCTACATTGGTTTCTGCTTCTGGGCAGCTACCTTCCTTGCAGTGGGTCCCTTGATCTGAGTGGGACATCTTCTTTATAACTATTCCACATTGTAGATGGTTATATGTGTAATGGCAGTACTTTGCAAACCTGCTCTCCATCCTGGATTTCTCACTCAGAGTATTGTGACATTATTTCCATGGCTGATTGCCATAGCAATCTTTTCCTTACCACTCTTCATCATTGCATCCTTTTGGTTCTACCTCCTTGGAAAGCTTCTCCTCATTTCTAACACCAATTGCCTAGAGTCTGGTTCTTTCTATTTCTTCTCTTGAGTGCTATTAGCTAATTGGCTTTCTTTTCTAGGCTTCTTTTCTTATGCTCTCTGGTTCTTTTTTCTATGCATTAGCTTGCATGCCTTAAAAAAAACATGTCACATTTGTCTTATGCTTACAATTCTTTAATGCCTTACTATTTTCTGTATATAAAAAAAACTTCTTAGTGTGGTTATAGTCATCTAGATAAGCTTCTGTAACAGCACTTATAAGTTGATATATCTTCATAGTCACAGTGTACAATAAATGCTCAATAAATGAGGCAATGAATGCATTAGCTAGATATAGCTTAGGCTCAGTGGCTGCTCTTCAGTGATGCATTTGATTTTCTGGACACAATGCCTTTGAATTCCTTCAGGACCTAGAATAATGTTCTGTATGGAGTATCACATGAGAATCCCTCAGGAAGTTTCATAAATCTTTAATGAGTTGAATTAATAGGTAATATATTTTATTAATGACATTGTCTTAATATACAAAAATGCTTGAATAGCTTTGTTTGAGAAACCTATCAAACTGTAGTCTGAGAAGACTTATTTGTATACTGATTGTAGTCCTATAGAATATACAAGGATAAAATGAGACTGATTAACACTAAAGTTTTAAAAAGTAACCTGGATAGATATATGCTAAATAAAACTCCTTTTCTACATGTCAAAGAGGAAAAACTTAAATTTACCAATTTGCTTCAGATGTCTCCAAAACTCAGGTTTGGATCTGATTCAATGCCAATTACTGTCTCCAAGGGGATGTACAGCCCTGCTTCAAAAGCACATGCTTCATAGTTGACTTCATGGCTACAGCCACTGTCTTCATGCAGACATTTGTCACCTTCTGTGTCAATCATTCCAACAATCTACTAATTAGCTTCTGGTCTTGCCCTTTATATATTGCTGGCAGAGCGAGTTATTAAATATCACACCTTATCACTTAGTGCCCACTTCAACAATCTTTATCAGCTCTTTCTCACTTATAGAGGAAATCAGTACTGCACTGAGGCCTCATCTCGATGTTCATCCTCAGGCCAATCTTCTACAATGATTCCCTGAGTGCAAATGTCCTTTATGATGCTTCTCTTGACTAAACCAACCCACCAAGGCGCTTCTATAGCATTCCAGAGACATCTCTTTTATAGTAATTAGCAAGCTTCTTGGTGTTTATTTAGTGTCTTTTGCTTTTTGATCCAAGTATCAATTTTTCAGTGTAACCATTTCCATTCATTTTGTTTTCCACTTGCATCTTGACAATCTCAATAAGAATTTTCTCTCTTCTGTAAAGATATAAAATATAGTATTGTTTTGTCTATTTGATTAGTTACAGACCCTGTACTTTTTTAAAAGTAAGCAGAGCAGCCAATAGAAAATATTGTGGAATCTTCTCAGGAGTCAATTTCAGTAAAAGACCCCAAGATTTTGACACTGCTAAAGTATTTGGAATTGTATCTTTTATCCTGGTCTTTGACTATTTACTCATCAGAAAATCCTTTAGCATTTAATCAAAAAGTCTGCAGGTATTTCTCAAAAGCATATGGCACTATTCTTTGAATAGAAGATTCAGTTGAATGACAGTATCTTGCACTTAGTGGAGTGTTTTTACTTTAAATTTTGCTGACAGGTTTTCATGACAGCCCTCAAATGTAAGCTTAAGCTCAGTTGTCATAGGTATTAAATAACTGGTGATCCTTTTCCACATGTTTTTGTGCTCGGCCTCTTTCACTTTTCATTGTTCCTACTGACTTTAAAGGTAGAAAAGAGGATACAGACAGCACCTCTGCTTCTGAAGGTTGCAGTCTAGCAGCAGAAACAATTCACTCAGGAAAACCACCATCAAAATGTGGCAGAATCTTGCTAATTTTCACTTCACACTTGAAATCTCTTTCACTCTCAGGAGAACAAGAACACCTGATAGATTTTGAATCACTATCAGTAAAGATCAATAGCTGCAAAATAGCACTGACATTTTTATATAAAATAGTTCTAAAGTAGCTAAACCCCAAGTGTTGTAAGACAATGTCTTAACTATGCATTATTTATGAAGTTTTAATATTTATGTTTCAGTATCAAGTTCAACAAGATAATAATATTCCAAGATTATAATAGATAACTTTCTTCTAAAGGTACAGATGTTGGGAATTTTCTGCTTTTCCTGCCTGGAAACCAAGATGCACCATTTTGTCTGGTGTCCAGTGTTAGTTGTTTGTTATGGGTCTCAAAAGCTAGAAAACAAGGAAAGAGCAAGTGAATAAAGTTATTTTTTGAAACTGTGTACTACAATTCTATTGTATTGTTGGGACCTTTCTCCTGCCCCAAGCCTCAGGGCTGTTGAGGTGAAGAAAGAAACTCTAGTCCATACCATTTCAGCTGGGGCTGGTTCAAAATGTCCAGAGTTTGACCTCATGGTTTATTTCTCTTACACATGTAAGCATGTTTCCACGTGACAATCATCATTTTAGGCATAGTCACACCCTAGCAAAGTAACAAAGTATCTGTGTCCTTTATAGTGAGTTCTATGGACTGATAAACAGTGGTCAGGGCAAGGAGTAAGGAGCAAGGATTTGTAATAAGTGGAAGGATATATTCTATTGATGGAGGTGGCAGCCCTCCAAGTGACCAACTACAGTCATATTTCTTCCTTTGAAGAAGATAGGCCTGCATTTTTAACAAGTCTGGTTCCTCTAATGATTTCTTTAATCTGTGCCTCCTACAATTGTATGATAACATTAAAAATTTTGAAGGAATTTGATTTTCAAATCTTAACTACAAACTGAACATTATTTGCTAATTCACCAATCTTTTCAATGTTTAATCTCATTTTCAACAATGAATCATGACTTCTGATGTAGCTGAAGAGCTTTTCTCTCTGGGTCTCACCAAGTCCCGCCAGTCCTGGAGCCCACTTATCAAATAAACACACAGACGCTTACATTATTTAAACTGCTTGGCCATTAGCTCAGGCCTATCATTGTCTAGCTCTTACTCTTATATTCAGCCGATTTCTATTAATCTATACTTTGCCACGTGGCTCATGGCTTACTGGTACCTTACATCTTGCTTGTCCTGGAGACAGCTTCAGGCAATCTCCCTCTCTGCTTTACTGTTCCCTCAATTCTCCTCTCTGTTAGTCCCTCCTATACTTCCTGTCTGGCTACTGGCCAATCAGTGTTTATTTATACAGAGTGATATCCACAGCAACTCCCCTTTTCTTCTTTTTCAAAAAGGAAGGTTTTAACTTTAACATAGTAAAATTGCAAACAACAAAACAATTACTAAACAAGAATTACAGTTACAATATTAAAGAAGATATCCTATCTATCTTATATTTGTGAGTCTAAGGTTTTATATCTAACCCATCTTTTATCATTACTGAGGAAATTATAACTATCTAGTCTTCAACCACATCAAAGACCTCAGAAGGATATAATACTACCTGAGAAATGGGAAAAGGATGCAAGCAACTTTTGGAAATCTTGCAGGGTAGACAGAGACAGCTGGCAGCCTGGACAGTCATCCAATTTTTTTTTTTTGTAAAGTTGGGGCATCTGTCTTTAGCCCACAGGCCTAGAGTCTCTCAGTCACTTTTTTCTGTGTCCTGTAGAATGTCTGGCAGTTTCCTCCACAAAGCAGGAACCTGAAGGACCATTTTGTCAAGCAAAGTTCAGTGGTCACATTCCTATGGGTCCTGAATGTCCAGTGGATCAAGCAGTCCAGGCAAGAATATTTTCTTGATCCCAAGAGAATGTTGGGCTTCTAAGACATTTCCATTTGGAAGTTTGTCTTCTTGGCACAAAATGGCCTACTGGGCAAAGAACTGCCCTTGCCTCGACTGCTGACAGTACGAGTGCAATGCTGTCCTTTCTGGACAAGGGGGACACAAGGAAAGTGACCACTGTACTCTGCCAAGACAGGGTAAGATGGTCTTTCAGAATTCCTGCTTCTGAAAATGGTCTGTCAGATACTCTAGACCTATAGCCAATTTGAATGCACCAATAATGCTGAGGAACATTAGGTGACTATCCAGGCTGCCAGCTGTCTTGGTCTACTCTTGCAAGATTCCCAAAAGTTGCTTGCATCCATCTACCATTTCTCAGGTACCATTAGATTCCTTCTCAGGTCTTTGATGGGATTGAAGACTAGCAGTTATAGTTACAGCTTAGTATATATAATCTCTTAGATAGAACATATTAAGTATTAGATTCAGGTTCTTTAGGATAGGACACCTTTTGGAATGATCTTTGTAACATACCATTTACCTACGCTCTAGACTTCTCTGAATTTTAGTATGTGTTTCTTGCTTGATATTGTTTGCATTGATTGTAGTTCCATCTTATCTAGGTCATTATTCCTCATTACTTCTGGACAATATTTGATAACCATTCCTTTGTATATAATCTTGTATTAAGTTAGAACCTTCTTATTTAGACAAAAAGGGGGAGATGTAGTGGGTAGCCATTCCAGCTTTGGTCTGGAAGTTCCAACTCCCATTGAGGCTTTGGTAACTATCACACCTACAAGGTGGGGCCAAGGGAGGGCCCTGAAGACCCGAGATCGGGATGCGCCACACTCTCTTGTTTGGCTGGACCTGGACGCTAGAGGTAGACCAAGGAGAGTTCTCCAGAGAATACTGCAGAACTGCACTGTATCTTTTCCAGAACCCGCCACCTACCTATCCCTTCATTTGTAAGTTATCCACTAAATAAACCTTCCTTTTAACTACGTGGAGTGGCCAATTTCACCAATACTCTGAAGAATGCATTCTTTGTAAATTATGTAAATTATGTTTGGAGCACAGTGTCCTCCTTTATAGTATACAGTGAGACTCTGGGCCATAGAGTATCTAGGGAATCCCTAGGACTTAGGGATTCCCACAAGATGCTATAGCTGTTTCTATCACAGTGCGGTTAAAAGATTCTTGTGATCCATCTTGTGGTGCTATTATCTTCTGGTTTAAGTAAGTAACCACTACTTTTTAAAAATTATTTTATATATATGGGTATTTTGTCTGCATATATGTCTGTGCACCACCTACATGCTTGGTGCCTATGGAGGTCAGAAGGCAGTGGATACCAGAAATCTGGAGTTTCAAATGGTTGTGAGCTGCTATGAGGGCTCTGAGAATTTAACTCAGGTTCTCTGGAAGAAGAGCCAGTGCTCTTAACTGCTGAGTCTTCTCTCTAGCCCCAGTGACTACTGTTTTAAAATGATTACCTCAAAATTTTGCATAGAAGTTCATACTGGAAAAGAGAGCCACATTTTGTGATAAAATAATTGTATTCTTGTTCCTTTTAAAAATCCCACCTGTGCCGGGCGGTGGTGGCGTACACCTTTAATCCCAGCACTTGGGAGGCAGAGGCAGGCAGATCTCTGTGAGTTCGAGGCCAGCCTGGTCTACAAAGTGAGTCCCAGGAAAGGTGCAAAGCTATGCAGAGAAACCCTGTCTCAACCCCCCTAACAAAACAAAACAAAAACAAAAACAACAACAACAAAAACAAAAAAGCCCATCTGTTACATCCAGACAAATTATTGTTTTTCCTTATGAAGATTTTTATAAGATACTTCAAAGGAAACTTGAATATTTAATCTATTTTTGTCCCTTAAAGATCACGTTCTTTATGACAATTGGGCTAGGCACCAATTTATGAGTATAGCAGAATATTGTTAGGTATCATTACATTGACATTTTTTCCCTCTCCAGTTGTGCTTGGCTCTATCCTAGGTTTCTGGGTTATCTAGGATACATGTTACAGTTGTGTAGCTTGGTCCTCTTGTGGGACTCCTAACAGTGGGATCAGGAGCTGTGGGTCCTAGTGCTCCAGGCAGTGTCAGAGGTGGGCTTATTCTCCTGGCATGGGTTTTGTGTAGCTGTACTTTCTCATTGGGACTGACAGCCCCCAAATAATGACAGACTTATTGTTAATTATGAAAGCTTGGCCTTAGCTTGGACTTTTCCCCAACTAGCTCTTATAACACACATTAACCTGTCTATCAATTTATATTCTGCTGCCTGGCTCAGTTACCTCTCCTCTGTACTGTATGTGCAATTTCTTCAATGTCTCTCACCCACCTAGACTCTTCTTCCTCAGTCCTTTCTTTCCCCAGAAGTCCTGCCTATTCTCTCCCACCTAGCTATTGGTCATTCAGCTCTTTATTAAACCAATCACAATGACACATCTTCACACAGTGTAAACAAATATTCTGCAACGGCTTTAGGCTAGACCAGTCATTGGTTGGCCACTCCCTCAATCTCTAGGCCACCCTTACCCCAGCACATCCCATAGGCAGGACAGACTGTCGGTTGAAGGTTATGTGGTTGAGTTGGTTTCCCGTTCCTTCTACTTGAAGTCTTGCCTGGTCACAGGAGATGACCAGTTCAGGCTACATATCTTCTCTTTCTGGGAGTCTTAGCTGGTGTTGTCCTTATAGATTCCTGGGAGATTCCCATGTGCCAGGTTTTTACCTGACTCTGAGATGCACCTGCCTTCCAGTAGTCTCTTTCAGTACTCTCCCCCTTCACAACCCCCGAACCTGATCTTTCATGTTCCCATCCCCACCTGCCCGCAGTCCACTCATGAAATCTCCTCTATTTGCCCTTCCAGAGAGATCTGGGTGTCTCCCCTTGAACCCTGTGGATTGTAGCATAGTTATCCTTTTTTAAAAAAATGCCTATTATCCACTTATGAGTGAGTAAATACCATGTTTGTCTTTTTGGGTCTGGGTTACCTCACTCAGGATGATTTTTTTCTAGTTCCATCCATTTGCCTTCAAATGTCATGATATTGTTGTTTCTAACAGCTGAATAATACTCCAGCAACTGATGGAGATAGATGCAGACCCACAGCCAAACATTAGGCAGAGCTTGGGGAATCCTGCAGAAGAAGGGGAGAAAAGATTGTTGGAGCCAGAGTAGTGGGGAAACCCCACAGAATCAACTAACCTGGCACACAGAGACTGAACTGACAATCAGGGAGCCTGCATGGGACTGATCTGGACACTCTGTATATATGTTACAGTTGTGTAGCTTGGTCTTCCTTTGAGATTCCTAACGGTGAGAGCAGGGGCTGTTTCTGACTCTTCTACTTTCTTTTGGGACCCTATTTCTCATACTGGGTCACCTTGCTCAACCTTAATACATGGGGAGATGTTTAGTCTTATAGCAACTTAATATGCCATGTTTTGTTGATACTCATGGGAGATCTGCCTTTTCCCGAACAGAAATGGAGGAGGAGTAAATTGGGGGCTGGAAACAGAGGGGTGCAGTGGGGGGAGGGACTGGAAGGAGAGGAGGGAGGGAAAACTGTGGCTGGGGATGTAAAGAACGATCATATTCTTTAGACAAATAATTTCAAGAGTCAAGTTTATTGTATTCTGTTCACATAATATAAATTGTAATTTTATGAGGCTGTTACTTCTGGAATACTCAAGTGGTATTTAAATGCAAAATAACAGCTGGGCATTGTGGCACATGTATTAAATCCCCAGCACTCAGAAGGCTGAGGTAGGTGGATGTCTGTGAGCTTCTACAGAACAAGTTCCAGGGAATCCAGGGCTCATCCTGTCAAAAGGTGGGGGGCGGGAGTCGATGACAAGGTGGTTTGCAGCAAAAGAATATCTTGTTGATCAAGGCCAAGGAATGCCACAAAAACCACACAATGCAACAGACCTCACACAAGAGATTTATTGGGGGTGGGGGTGGGCACAAAATTGCTGCTTTTGAGCTGGGATGGAAAATAGAGACAGACTAGGCTGCAATTTGGCAGAGTTTATAGTGGGTATGGAGCATGTGTGTAGGGAAAACACAGCAATGGTGGTGATAGTGATGGCGGTGGAATCGTGTCGCATTGGCCTTTAATGATGATGGGGCTGTTGGCCCTGAGTCATTGAAGGCTGCGAGGAGAAACCTGGTTCTGGAATGTGGACAGTTATTAGTTGACTATCAATATCAATATCAAACATTATCAATGAAATTTTACTCATCCTTATAATGTTTTCTGCAGGTCATAAATCACCCTAGATATATACTTATACTTTTTTATTTACTTTTACATGTATACATGTGTTGTATGCATGCCTTTATATATGTAAAAATGTATGTATGTTTACATGAGTGTGTGTGTGTGTACATGTGTAGAGGCCAAAGATTCAAAGTTGGTATCAGATACCTTCCTGGATTACTGTCTACTTTATTTACTGAGGAAAGTTCTCATGCTGAACCTGGAGTTTGCTGACTGATAATCTGGATAGCCACTTTGCCCTGGGAATCCTCTATCTCTGCTTCTTGAGCACTGGGATTGCAGGTGCAGCACCATGCCCATGTTTACATAGCTTCTGGGAGCCAAACTCTGGTCCTCATGCTCACATAGTGAATTGTGATCTTTTAGAGCCTGTAAGCAATCAGTAATGACTATAGTTGTTTATTAAATTATCTTTGAAGGTCTTTATCTTAGTAGTTTCATTTTCTATTTTAGTAGAACATTTATATATGTAGTTAAAATTTCATTTCCTTGTGGAAGTAGTTCTCATCATTATAAAAAAGAAATGACCAGCTCTATTTATTCAGAAAGACAGAGTGACAAGTCAAAGAAACATTTGCTGTCACCCACTTGTTGACAACAGTACTAATATGATCAACTATCCTTTAAAATAATGTGCAAAGTCAGATATATCAGACTCTACTGGCAAATATTCACCAGTAAATATTTTATATTCACCAGCTTTTATATCAAAGACCAGAGCTCTTAGAGACTCTCCTGGGGTTTGTTGTGCTATACCATCTAATGATCTCTGGTGCCTTAGGTGCCTTGTCAAAGGAGTGCTACCTTTATGAGGAGTAGGCGAGGAAGTCCAAGAGGAGCAATTCAGCTAAATGTCAAGGAAGCAATTAATGTCTCTGCTTTTCCCCTAAAGAATTCCCACAGCAAATGTTGCCACTGTTACCCCATCAGTCTTAGCAAGTCAAATGCATATAGTGAGATGAAGGTTAAAGTTCAAATAAAACTTATTACCAGCATTATTTGGTTCTTGACTGTAAATGACCATAGTAGCTTAAGGAGAGTTTCAGTGAAATGTATTGGAAGACACCGCTCTTGATGAAGAATACTCATTGTTCATCTTTCTGCTTTCTCTGCATCTTTGAGGGTCAATGTTTGTGGGAGAAGGAGAGTGGGGTGGTAGATATTAAGATGTTATACATGGTCCCAAAATAACAACATAAAGATACACAATTATAAACAGCACAGGGGTATATTATTGGATGAAATTTAATATATTTTCTCCTAAATAACGGAATATAAAGTATATCCTACTATACATTACCAAGTCTTGGAGTCGTACTGTGAAGTTACTATAGAAGTCAAGATATTATAGTACATCACCAATCTTTCTTTTTATCTAGTTGAACCAAGTGATGTCATTCAAGACATGTTTTTAAAAGTATTTAAGTTATTATGTGCTTCATTTAATGTTGTAAAAATAGATTGTGATGATATTAACTTCAGTAAAATTCAAAGAGATGGTGAGACCCTGATGCATGAAATGTTGGGTTAAATTATGAAGTATTTCTATTTATATATTGTTTTTTAGAGACAGTGTTTCTCTCTATAGCATTGGCTGTTTTTGACTCACTCTGCAGACTAGGTTGGCCTTGAACTCACAGAGATCTGCCTGCCTCTGCCTCCCAAGTGCTGGGATTAAAGACAAGTGCCACTATTGCCTGGCTATTCTTATATTTTTTAATTGAGGGTAGGAGTGGTGTTGGCATACCACAGTATTAAGTATGGAATGTGTGAAGGCCAGAGGACAACTTGGGGGAGTCAGTTCTCTCCTTCTACTATGTAGTTCTAGAGATTGCATTCAAGTCTTCACCAGGCACCTTCACACACTGAGCCGTCTTGCTGTCCCCATGAAGCAGTTTTAAAGAGTTTACAGGTTTACTTCATCTAAAGTCAATGAGTATTCAACAATACCTTGAATTGAGAAGGGCTTAATTTCCACTAGATTTCTCTTTTTGTAGGACTTAAAAAAAATTTATTATTTTCTGTAATCATGTAAAATAATGGCTTTCTTTATGAACGTTTTAATGCATGCAGAGTACTCTGCTCATATTCATATTTTCTTGTCTCCTCCTTTGTCCTCTTCTTTCCTTACATCCACATGATCTTATGCCTATATTTTAAAATCTAGATTCCATATATAAATTAGAACATACAACATTTACCTTTCTTTCCATTTTCTCTTCTTTCCCATTCCCACTAATCCCTTCCTCCTTCCACACAGTCCCCTTTCTAATTTTCTATATAAAAAAATAAAATCTAGGTAAATCTTGATTAAATCTAGATTCTTCGTATGAGGAATATATTACACTTACCTTGTGGGCCTGGCTAATTTCACTTAGCATGTTAAAATCACTGCCTTTTTCTTTTCTTCTTCTTTTTCCTTTCAGAGACTAGAGAAGATGATGAAGTGGTCGAAAAGATCATGAAAAGATGCTTTATTCTGACTTTAATAACAACAGTCTCTTGGAAAAACTTTCACCTTGTTGGTCATGAAATTTGGATTACTGGAACCAAAGATGGTTATGGTGCTTCTCTTTGGCCATTGGCATGATTCCTTATAAATTTGCAGCACTCAATTACTTCCCAGTTTTATTCCTTGTTATATTCAACTTGGAAGAAGGAAACAGATTGCAAGATTCTACTTTGTGACCTCAGATAACACTAAAATTTAGGTATGTTACTTATACTTTTCAGTGTGTCATGATCTGGGCTTATATAACTCCTTACCATTTTAAAACAGACTTTATCAAGAAACTACCAATGTTAATATCTCTTTACTGGTTTCTTTACAGAACTTTCAATTGGGGAAACAGGAAGAAGGGGGAGAGACTCTGCAGTCACCGCCAGGATAAGCAGCATGTAAAGAGGCCGGTAAGCCACCAGCCACGTGGCAAGGTATAGATTTATAAAAATGGGTTAATTTAAGATAAAAGAACAGTTAGCAAGAAGCCTGCCACGGCCATACAGTTTATAAGTATTATAAGCGTCTGAGTGATTATTTTATACGTGGATTGTGGGACTGCGGGGCTTGGTGGAAGCTGGAGAGAAGCCCTCCAGCAACAACTTTCTGTGTAAGTAGTTTTAAATCTTCGTGTGGAATGTAAACTTACACTCCTAAGTAGGGGTGAACTTAATCATCCTGCTAAAAGTATGTGTGAAATGCCAGGCACAAACAGTCTGCTATTGCTGATTTTGACGTACCGAAATTTTAGCGCTGTTTCTATGTGCCAAGTAGCTCTAGATCCCTTTAGGGTTTTGCAGTCCTAAACTTTTATGAACATGCACCTGTTAGAATACAGGAGGGGCATTAGAAATCATATGAAACTCACACCTCTGCTTTGTTTTTTAGGGATTTGTCTTTGGATTTCTTTCCATTCTTCTTTTATGACCCCCCAGTTCTCTCACCAGCATCTTTTCCAGTAGAATAGGAAACTCTCTTTCTCTCTGTTTGGCTGCCACGGTTTAGCACAGTCTTTGTCATTCTTATCTACTTCATTGTTTTCATTTGGCTGCCTTCTCTGAAGTGAACTGCCTCAACCGATCTTAATTTCTTTCATCTTCAGAAGTACACATCTATGGCTTTAGAATCTTGAGAGGAATATAAGATTTAGTAATTTACAGATTTCTAAACGCTGGAGAGAGACAGGACTCTTACAGTTCTTCCCAATACTAAAGTAAAAATTTACTCTGGTTGGTATTCCATCTAGTGTGCTTAGAGTCGGAGACTTTACTCACATCTACTGAAGGCCTGGTCCAGAAAGAGATACTGTGTTTTGGGAAGTCATTGATTTTACTAAGAATAATTGATCTCTTTGGTGTATTTGTGTAACTTGAGACAGCCATTAAAAAATGAACTTCATATTCTGAAAGTGGTAGTGTTTGTGTCTCTAGACAGAAAGACATTAAATACAGCTGGGTACTTTCTACACAGTACAGGCAGCATGTATTCCTTACCTTGGGATTTAAAAAGATTTGTTGAAATTTAGACTTACCTACATCAAGATATGAAGGTTAGCATTTCTGGGATTCTAGCAATGATATGCATATTTTCCTCCAGTTTTAATTTTCATAAGAATGTTTTTTCAATAGATATTAATAAATATCTAGTCAGTAAAGGTTCTAGTTTGTTCAGAGCACAGCGAGACTTCTTATGTAGTTGTAGCTTCCAGTTCCTCACATGAGTTTGTGTTGTTTAATGCTATCACGTTAGCCAATTCTAGCTTTATTTGTAGGTTATTTTCAGGTTCTGTCACTGTCAAAGCTCACTTTAAGAATCAAATTTCTAGAAATTAGATGCTGCCTAAGTCCTCTCTGAAAAGGGCATGAATCTTCACTAATAACTCAAAAAACTTTTGTCTTTTTTCTGTAAGCATTCTGTTCTGCCTCTAGGACCTTTGGCTTTAGGACTGTATACATGTAGGTTATGTTTTAAATGTTTACTGGTGGGAAGGTTTACACTTACAATAGAGGCAAGGTGAAACTGGGCCATAAATATCCATGTCCTTGTCCTTTCCAGGGGATGACTTGAAAGAGTATTCTTTCCTTTCTCTACTCACATGAGCACTTCCTGTTCAACCACAAAATGCCCAATGTTACATAAATTCATTAGGTCCTACATGAAGGGCTCAGAATGTTTTTCTTTTTGACCCTTGGTGGTTATGTTTACTATCGGGTTGGAGAGAAATAAAAATGCAAATCAACTTTTTCAAGGTTGGAAAAATCAGGTCATTTCTTAATATCAGCATGATGTAGGCCCCTCCCTTCAGATACCTTACACATTTAAAGAGATGATCATGCAAAGTCTTCTATTTTGTGCACAGGATAAATCCAATGCTTCTACCAAATCTTGGAAGGATGACTAATAGGGTACCACATCTCCAGACATAGAGTATTGGAATACTCCACTTTGTTCATTTATGCATCTCTTCATGTGTCTTTGTGTTGACTTCTATAATAGCCACAGTTCTTTATATGCCATCCTGTGGTGATATTTTATTTATGCTCTAACAGATAAAGCTTGCCTGAAGTTAACCATAGAGGCCAGGCGGTGGTAGCATACACTTTTAATCCCAGCACTTAGAAGGAGGAAGCAGGAAGATCAAGGATTCAAGGCAATCCTGGGCTACACAAGATTGATCCAGTCTGAAAGAGAAACAGGCCCAGGCAGTGGAGCCTCACACCTTTAATCCCAGCACTTGGGAGGTGGAGACGGGAAGTGATATGGCTGGGCAGAGAGAAGAATATAAAGCAGGAGGAGACAGGACCTAGGGCCCTTTCAGGCTGAAGAGTTGGTGAGGTAAGAAGTAACTGTGGCTTGCTCCTTTGTCTTTCAGCATTTACCCTTATATCTGACTCTGTTTTTTTTTTAAATGATTTTTTTTAGATTTATTTATTTATTATGTATACAGCATGTATGACTGCAGGCCAGAAGAGGGCACCAAATCTCATTACAGATGGTTGTGAGCCACCATGTGGTTGCTGGGAATTGAACTCAGGACCTCTGGAAGAGCAGTCAGTGCTCTTTTTTTTTTTTTTTCGAGACAGGGTTTCTCTGTGTAGCTTTGCGCCTTTCCTGGAACTCACTTTGGAGACCAGGCTGGCCTCGAACTCACAAAGATCCACCTGCCTCTGCCTCCCGAGTGCTGGGATTAAAGGCGTGCGCCACCACCGCCCGGCATTATATTTGCTTTTTTTTTTGGGGGGGGGGTTTCGAGACAGGGTTTCTTGTGTAGCTTTGCGCCTTTCCTGGAACTCACTTGGTAGCCCAGGCTGGCCTTGAACTCACAGAGATCTGCCTGCCTCTGCCTCCTGAGTGCTGGGATTAAAGGCATGCGCCACCACCGCCCAGCAGTCAGTGCTCTTAACCTCTGAGCCATCTCTCCAGCCTGACTCTGGGGTTTTATTGTTAAGACCAATCAGAATTTGCACTACATCATCTAGTATCATATTCCATGCTGGTGGCCATGTCAGAGGAGCAGCAGATGGCAGTTGACTTCAGGGTGTCAGGACACCAGAAGGAGAATCCCTGATGGGTGAATCTTGGATAAGAAAGGCTTGAGACCACTGACTCCAGAAAGTCTACTACTGTGCCTTCACATGTTTGCTGCTGCTATCTTTTTCTGGTATCTGGCATGGTGTGAATGAGTGTTGGGAGAGCTCCACTGTCTATAATGTAGTGTGCTTATCTCATGAAAACATCCCATTCTACTGGGCATTTTTACCTGTATATTATTATGAAGATGATTTCTTCTTAAGCTGTACTGTCTAATTGATAATAATGATGTTAGTTTAAATAGTTTTGATGATAAAAATAAAACAAGAAAGTGTCACACAGCTAGAATGCATGAGTTACTATTGAGGAACTGTGGCTTAGGTTAATGATTAAGAAAAACAATTGAGTCCCAGTAGCCCAACTAGCTTAAATTCTTTTCATTTTAATGTTGGGAGATGTGTTCACAGGTTTTGGAGTGTATAATAGCTGAAACAAAGCTTTGAAAATAACTTGAAGTTAGACTGAGATGTTTTTGTCAAATAGCTTTGAGGTGAAAAACCCAAGAAGACAATCTAAAGTTTTAGAAATTCACATAGTTGAACGAGGAACTTGTTAAGGTTAGGTAACAAATACAAAACATCCCAATTGTACTAGCTGATGTTCTTTCCTTGCTAGGGTTGGCTGGTGATCAGAGTTGATGATTAATTCCTTATACCCATTTCTGCCCTCAGTCTTCTGATGTAAAAATCTATTGACAAGTGGGTATGCACCCTAAAGATTTAAAGTAGACCTAATTGTTTTTTATGCATAAAAGTTTAGGTTTGTGATTCTAAGACTCCTTATAATATTACCTCTCAAGATAAGTAACAAAATGATTGGTCCTTCCTTTGTAACTGCAAAACACAGACTGCCAATAAAAGAACTGTCTGACAATAATATCTTACTCACTTACACTCTGTTAATATATAACAAGTTGCTTGGGTATGAATGTATGTGAGTTCCTGGGGATTATTTGTTTTTCATCTATAATACATAAAATGTTTAATCACATAAGGGATATGGAAAACATGCTGTTTTTTACTTGTATTCATTGTAATCACTCACTTGAAAAAAAGAATGTAACCACATTGTAATTTCTATATTGCCTGAAAGATTTTGTTGGGCTAAACAAGCTGTAGGGGAAAAATAAAGAAGGAGAAGAAGAAAGAATGCGAGAATAAGGAGGAATAAAGATAGAATTAGAAGGAAAACATCAAGAATGAGAGAACTGGGAGGAAAACATCAAATTAGGGAATAAGAAAACATCAAGAAAGACAGAATGGATGTTTCTGGAGAGAGTTAAGAAAAGAGAATATAGAATACAGAATCAGAATACAAAAGAAGAATAAAGGAAGGGCCTGAAGGAAACTATCAAGAGAGAGTGTGAATGTCTTTCCCCTAACCCTCTCAGATAAAAATGTCATAATACGTCCACTCTGTGGATTCACTTTGAGCCCTGTGCTGCTGGAGGCTGGGCCCACAGGCAGCGATAATTCCAATGGTATCTATTAGTAAGTGATCTGCTCATAAGTCCTGTGTCATTTCTCCACCTAGATTTGCTTATTCAGATTGCACTGATGAGATGGAGGAGATTTTTATGTAGCACTTGTCCTAGTCGGGTTTCTGTTGCTATGATAAACAACTTGGAGAGGAAAGGGTTTATTTCATCTACCACTCTCAGGACACATTTCATCACTGAGGGAAATAAAGGCAGGGACTCACGGCAGGAAACTGGAGTCAGGAGCTGATAAAGAGGCCATGGAGGTATGCTGCTTCCTTGCTTGCTCCTCACAGCTTGCTCAGCCTGATTCTTACACACCTAAAAACTACCTGCCCAGGGATGGCACCAGCTGCAGTAGGCTGAACTCTCCCACTCTATCGTTAATTAAGAAAATGCCCCCACAGACTTGCCAGTAGGACAATTTGATGGAAACATCAGCATCGAGTTGATGGAAAATTAACTAGCACAATATTAGTAGTTTGTTGCTGATCTATGTCATTTACCATGTTTCAAAGCATGCAGAGGCTCAGGATTCTTTCCGGAAAGTATTTCTTTAGCTTTGGATTATTGCAGTGAGGTGCCAAGTATTTTGAATTTGTCTTTTTTGTGGTCCTTGTTCTCCTAGCTTTTAAATAGATGGCTGGCGGACAACACTGATGAAGTAGACAAAACAAGCAACAAACAAAAAACTCAGAGGGTCAGAAGGATACAGAAGTACCTTGAGATTCTGCTTCATTTTTTTTGTGTTGTTTACCTCACGTTAGAGAGCTACCCTGGAGAGTAACATTAGATGGAAACTCCCTCAGGTTTTCCAGTAATTTCCACTACATCCTGGTAGCAGATGTTGTCTATGCACATTCATTTCTGGAGGAGCTCCTCATGAACTTTGACCTTCTCCACAGGGAAACTACCAACATCCTCTGGGAAATGAGATTTAGCCTGGAGAAAGAAAATAAACTTGAAGATAGATTTAAATGACTGTTTGACCTGGAGGAAATTTCTAGTTTCCCTATACTGAATATTAAGCTGTACAAAGCTATGAAGAAAAACCAGAGGACTGCATAGCATAATATATAATGTCTGTGAATGAAGACATGGGAGTATCAGGTAGTTTATAGTATACCATTACTTTAACGCACACACACACACACACACACACACACACACACACACACACAATGCAGCTGTCGGATTAGGGTAACTTGTTACCAAACTTATTACACAAACTTTCAACAACACTACAGTATACCATCATCAAAAAATGATAAATTTCAATAATAATACCTCTAATGGAATGTTATTAATTTTTGTTTCTTTTAAAAGTGTAGCTTACATTGGCCTTGAACTTAAAATCTTCTTACCTCAGCCTCATGAATGCTAGCATTACACGTGTGTACCACCACACCCATCCATGTTGTTAATTCTTTTAAATATAGGTGTAAATAATTATATCTTGAGAACTAAAGAAAGAAACTATAGTAGGATTTGCCGATAAATCTGCAAAGGTAGATATATGGTGTAATGGTCAGTGCTAGATGTCTGTGGTTCCCACCAGCACCATCTTAGAGGTGGGTTATCATTTCTGCTTGGCAGTTTGGACCTTCGGCATAACTATTGAATCAACCAAGCATGTGGATCTGAAGTTATGGGCAAGAACATTTCCCTCTAACAGATTAACAGATTATGTGAAAACAACATAAGAATAACTGAGATTTGGACCCATTATTGTTTTATTATTATTATTTTTTATTTTATTTATTTATTTATTTATTTATTTATTTATTTATTTATTTATTTATTTATTTTTTGGTTTTTCAAGACAGGGTTTCTCTGTGTAGCTTTGCGCCTCTCCTGGAACTCACTTGGTAGTCCAGGCTGTTATTATTGTTTTTTAAGCCAAGAAAATTCATTTGTCTCACAGAAATGGTAATGATTATAATAACTTTGGGTTGGAAGAACATGAAAAGATTTAAGTTTCTAATCTCAAATAAGCAAACATATGGCTCATTTTAAAGTTTAAGTATCTTCTAATAAACATAGACCTAGATATTTGAAATCCTTTTGTATTTATTCATGTAGCCCTTAGTGATTAGAATAAGGTTTAAGGTAATTAAAATCAGTGCAGTAAGAGTAAAGAATTGGGCCTTTGTGCCATGTGACTGCCTGGACTATGTTGGTTGGCAACGCACTATAGTGCCCTCAGCTAGGCTTTCATGTACCCTTGGTAACATGGCTTTCCCAGGGTCAGCTCTGGCATCTTGGCTGAACATTGTCATGGACAAACACATCTGCAATCATCTCCTGGGCCCTGACCTGTAAATTAGGATGCAGATATACTGCAGTATAACTCCCTGATTCATAGGATTCCTTATGATCGCTCCTCAACAGTTTTCTGTTTGCACAGATATGTCCTTTTCATGTTTATTTAATATTCAGCCTACACAGGAAAGTAACATCATTATTACCACTTCATAGATAAGAACAAAGACTCAGGTTGCACAGCTTAGGGGTGAAATATAGAGACAGTTAAAGCCATGTCTGTTTGAGCACAGAATCTATACTTATAACTCTAGTACTGTCTTTATGCACTGAGAAAAGTAACTTTCAAACACTATTTTATACAACTAAAGTCAGTTCTTCAAAAGGAAATAGATACTCAGAAAGGATAGCAAATATATTAGAAAAAAATAAATCCTGTTCCTTTTAACACTCTCCCCAGATTTGCTACCCATGGAAGGAGACCTCAGGGAAGGCTAGGGTGAGATATGTACCTGAGCACCATTGGAAGGGGTGAGGGTTGTGCCTTAGGCAGGAAGAATAGTAATGCAAAGACCTGTAGGTGTAGAGGCATGCCAGTCCACTTGAAGAAACATCAAAGTGGTATACCAGAGGGGCAGGCAGCAAGACTGGCGAGGTTTGAAGTAGGAGAGGTACTGAGGAACTGGATTGTAAAAGTCCTATGCTATGGGTTAGCGTCCCCAGAGACAGGTTCTGAGAGATTGTGACATGGAGTGATTGGTTAGTCTGTGCTGCCATTGGTTAGACTGTGTGGTCACTGGTTAGGGCATACTGTTGTTATGGAGAAGTGGAGGAAGGAATAAAGGCCAGAGGCAAAGTGGATCTGCACTGCAGGCCCAGCCTCAGCTGACCCACTCAGTGAGATACTTTGTATGGTCTGTTTCAGGATGGTTCTGATTGGAGTAAGGCATTTAGGTCTCCATACATTCCTGTAGCTATCCTGGGAAAACTGGATTGAAGATGATGTGACTGTCTGCCTGTAGCACTCACAGCTACCTGGTGATAAAGTCATTTTGAACTTATCTGAGCAGTTCATCACTCTGTCTACCACAGCATTTCAGGCTCCTGGCTTTTTCCTCTGCTGAAATGGAGAATCACTAGATGGTTCTAAATAGAGGAGTGGAATAATGCTATTGCTTACAAGGACTGCTTGACTTTGTGTTCTGAGAATGGGATGTTAGAGTCAAGAGACAGGCTGGGAGCTGTGGCAGTCATGTAAGCAGAGGACAGTCAGAAATCTACCTGGGGAAGGTGAGATTGGCCTGCTCTGCTGTTCTCTGAAACCAGAGGTGCAGAGCATCCTGCCAGGTAGCATGTGAAATATGAACAAGAAAGTCAGGGATGACTCTGAAATATTCCTTTGAGCTGTGGGGACATGAACTTATCCACAATTCTGAGATGGTTTGTGAAGTGCCCTCATAGAGCAAGCGAAAGTAAAAGGACACAAATTCTAAGAGGTTCACTGGCATTAGGGGTCAAACATGGACACATTTTCAGAATTTTTCTTTTTGAGGTTGTGCTTTCCTTCTTAGTTGTTGTAATATATGTGGATTCTGAAAAATGTGAGTTTAATGCCACAGGCTTCTAGAATCTGTCTCTGGAGTTGCAAGTTCCTGAAGGTTATCTCAGAGGAATCTAGAGGTCTGAATATCACAGTCCAGGCAGTAATGCTCTTGGTGTAATATGTGGAAGGAAAAAAAGAACCCTAAACAAAACCAAAGCCAGAACTCACCCCAACTTTTTTTAAGAAAAGTGTTTGAATATCATTGTGAAGTTATTTTTAAGTAGAGCAGATAAAGTGTCCTTTCAAAGACTGTTGGGACCAAACCAACCATATGGTTCTTTAAAGTTCCCGTTCTCTTGTGTCACCCTGTCAAACACAACTGTTCCATATCCATTGTCTTGTTCTGTTTATAGCTTTCACTTGAGAATTCTAACACCACCCCCGCACATGATGTTTCTCTCCTTCCACTTCACTCTCTGTCTTGTCTGTTCTTTCTTTCTCTTTCTTTCTTTCTTTTTTTTGCTGCAGCTTCTCCATGCTTTTCTAGGTTTAATTTTAAAGCAATTCAGTTTCAAAACATGCAATTTAAGGAGGCCTTTCTATCACACAATTCCCCTTTTAAAAATGGGTAGGAATCAATTTGTTGGCTTCAATCTAAATGACTCACATTGGGAAGTTTTGCCCCTTTGCATTTGGCTTTTGGACAAGTGAGACTGTTTTAAGAAACCTTGATCCAGTTTTTGCAGTACCTCTGGATTTCCAATTGGATGGAGTACTGGCTGTCAAGGTTTTCATACAGGGAGTGAAGAATAATTATTGCCTCAGAGATGACAAATCAACCAGTAATGTTCTTGCACAGCTTAAAATTACACACCAATAACCATGAAAGTGGCTTCCCAGACACTACCAGCTAACAACTTTAAATACTACATAAAAATCTGGTCTTAGAATTTAATAATACATATTCTTTTTACCTCCCCCCCCCAGAATATTGGGAAGGTTTTCACTTGGTACTCAGGTTATACTTTCTCTCTTTTTGGGGGATTACAAATGGGTGACACTGAGTAACCTCCTAACATTTTCAGCAAATAGGGTAAAATTATTTTGGAAGAAAAATGCTGAGGAAATATCAAAGAGTGGAACATTTTTTGTTTTCTTTAAAAGCTCAAATTACAGGAAGACGGCATTCTACAAGGATTCCCTGGTTTCAGAGACCATGTCTAACTGGCTTTAAGCAGTTACTTTTACATACAAGCTGGTCATTTCCAAATATTCTTTGGAAATGAAACATACCCACTGAGTGGGATTTTGATACAAGAAGAGATTTGCATGTACTAACTTTGAAAATAAACCAGGAGCCATGGGTTCTAAGTAGAAAAGAATGAAAGACAGGCTACTTTAAGCAAATCTGACAAATGATCATATTGGTAAGACTAAGAAAGTTCATACAACAGGAGATGAGCATTGTCCAATATGTACATTTTTAGTCAAATTATGTTGTGGGGTGTTTGTACACTGTGTGAAGGTGTATTGCTGTGACTGGTGTAATAAAAAGCTGAATGGCCACTAACTAGGCAGGAGGTATAGGTGGGATTTCCAGGGAGAGAAAGGAAGAGGAGGAATCTACATGTGTGAGAGACTCCAATGAGGCACAGAGGGAATCAGACATACATAATGAAAGACAGGTAGAAAGCCACATGGCAAAACATAACTTAATAGAAGCAGGTTAATTTAAGTTATAAGAGCTAGTGGGACAAGCCTAAGCTAAGGCCGAGCTTTCATAATTAATAACATAATTAGTAATAAGTCTTATGTCATTATTTATTGGCTGGTGGTCCAAAGGTAGTCTGACAAGAAAGCTTGCTACAAAATTATAAGGTAATTATAGGGAATAAAGTCACAATGAGAACAGGTAAATATATCTGAAGAAGTGTGCAGAGGATGCAGGCAACAGAAATTTATAAACCAAAGGCATTTGTGTGTGTGTGGCCCCAGTTTTTTTCCATTTTCTTTTCAAATCTTGGAAGTGGTTTATACATGAGCTCCACACCCAAGTTTAGCATCTGAGTTTGTACTATGAAACTAAGTCTAAGGTATTACCTGTAAGCCCAATGTCAACATTTGCTCCATTTCTAAGTCTCACACAAAGAGTGTTCTGTGAAATAGTATATTACTATTGATGGGACAGGGTATATTAAGTCACCTTAGGATTGATTCACTCATGAGTCATATTAACTCCATCGTTAAGATCTATACTTCAGGATCTACTTGGATGGTGTATAGGCAATGTAGGATTCAGATTGACAAGCATTTGCAACTGACTGCTTGCTCTATTGAACTCACCCATGACCTCTGTCATAAACATGGTTTTTATTGGGTATATTCAAAGGCAAGGTTCCACTCCCCACCCTCCAAACCACTGTGGTTCTTCTTCCTTAGGGATCTTTGGCCACCAAAACAAGTGAGTAGGTGGGGTTGGGGATTTAGCTCAGTGGTAGAGCACTTGACTAGCAAGCACAAGGCCATGGGTTCGGTCCTCAGCTCTGGAAAAACAAAAAACAAACAAACAAAAAAATCAAGTGAGTGGGGTCAGATGGTTTTTGGGTTGACTGATACTCTCTGAAAGACAGCCTCAGTGAGTCAGCTCAGCTTTATTCTAGAGTATAGAGAATATATAGGATTGGGGATGGTATCTTGGGAATCACCTAATTTGCATTAAACAGCAAGCTGCTATCATAAAGCTCCGCATACAAGTCTTAGTTATCACATGTGGAAGCACAGGCCTATTGTAAAACTACTAGAACAATGTCCAATTACCATATGGTCAGCAGGGAGGAGAGCTCTAGCAGGGAACTATGCCAAGGGTCACATTAGGGATAATTCAGGCATCGAGGCTTGGGGACAGTTTTCAGATAGGTCAGGTCTCTGGGCTTAGAGACCTCCAAATGAAGACAGTTAGAGAGCAGGAAGTCTTGCTAGGGAGGGAGTCAATCATGTTGCTGAGCTTGGAGAGAGCTGCCAGGCCATGGTAGATTGTAACCTCTGACCAGCAAGGCCTCCCGACACCCCACTCTCAATTTTCTCAATTTCTTTGTTTATAAGGTAATTATCACTCTATGAAATCCAATCAAGCTTCAGAATTGGCGCTGATCAAGAAATTTTAAGCGTTCATGAAAAATGAAAACATATCCAGGGTGAGTTTATGATGACAGAAATAATAATACAAACATATTGGACACTGGTTGTCCACCAATAACTACTAAAACTATTGGACCTTCAAACAAGTGTACAAACAGAATAAGATTAAAACATGCCATTAAAACATTTATAGCAAGATGCTATTTCATGATATCATAAACAAAAGATGAAGACTTTGGACAATTATACAGTTGGTAGCTGTTAGATCCTGGGGTTTGGAGCCTGACTTTTTCTTTGTTCTTTTCATCCTTTCATTTAAATTATGAGTCAGCTTCTTTCCTTCACATCTTTTTTTTTTTTTGTGTTGTGATTCAATTTGGTTTTCCTCATCTAATGTTATAATTTAATTTGTGTTTCTTATCTCTGTGTCTCCTTTTTTGGTAGAGTATAAATTATAATGACAAAGGTTTTTTTTTTTTTTGTCATAAACCATCACAACTAGGTCCAAATTATAGGGTAAAAAAATTCAAAAAAATTCTTAGATTAAAAATCATGAATAGGGGCTGGAGAGATGGCTCAGTGGTTAAGAGCACTGGTTGTTCTTACAGAGGACCCGGGTTCAATTTCCAGCACCCACATGGCAGCTCACAACTATCTGTAACTCCAGTTCTGGGGGAGCTGACACCTTCACACCAATGCACATAAAACAATAACATTAAAAAAAATCATGAATAGATGAAAACAGGTAGATTAACTGTAGATCATTACTCCTCTCTCCTCTTTTCCAAACCCAATTTCCCAGTCTCACCCCCAATTCTGTAGCAGACCACCTACTGTGACCTCCCCCTTCTCTCTGAACCCACCTCCAGCTGGTCACACAGTTCTCCTACAGCCTTCTCCACTCATCCTGTTATAACCAGACCCCACAACCAGCAGGAATTCCCTGGGAATTCTAGCCAAACCTATTAACTAACTCCTTCCTCCAAATCCAATCCCCAGTTTAATCTCCTGCTCTTTAATAGACTGCATGTTGTGGCCTCTTTTCATTCTCTGTCCTATTTCCAGGGGACTAAGCAGATCCTAGTGGAACACCCCGCTTTCTTTCCTGTGGACTCACTCAGCCCCAGCTCTTAGCCCATCCCCCTACCTATTTAGATCCCAATACCTAGAAACACATTTTATCCAGAACCCCCAGTAGCCACACATAGCAGGATATCAGATGAATTCCCTAACAAGTAGCACACAGACAACACATTCTCCAAAGAACCAAAGAGAGTAACAGAAAACAAGGAGCAAAACACCCACTCAATGAAGCCAAGACCAGATATGAGCACCTGCAATGAATCATCTCAAACCCAGATGCCTAGATGCTAGCATAAAAACATAATAAATAACATCCCGAAATATGTCTCCACTAGAGCCAAGCAACCTCACCTGTAATATAACTGAAGCACAAGAAAAAGATCTTAAAATAGTCTTTATGACTATGATAGGGCTCCTTAAAGGGGAAATGAGTAAGTCCTTTAAAGAAATCTATAAAAACACAAATAAACAATGGAAAGAAATGAAGGAAGCAGTTCAAGACCTGAAAGTGGAAATAGAATCAATAAAGAAAACTCAAACTGAGGGAAATCCAGAAATGAAAAATCTATAAACTTGATCAGGAACCCTAGAGGCAAGCCTCACTAACAGATACAAGAGGTGGAAGAAAGAATCTCAGGCACTGAAGGCACATAGAAGAAATGAATACCTTGGACAAAGAAAAGGCTAAATCTAAATATAAACAAACAAACAAACAAAAACATAGTACAAAACATCCAGGAAATATGGGACACTATGAAAAGACTAAGCCTAAAAATAATAGGAATAGAAGAAGAAGAAAAAAAAAAACAGGTCAAAGGCATAGAAAATATTTTCAACAAAACCATAGAAGAAAATTTTCCTAACCTAAAGAAGGAGATGTCCATAAAAGTACATAAAAGAAGCACACAGAAGACCAAATAGGTTAGAACAAAAAAGAAAGTCCCTTCATCATATAATATCAGGGCAAAGAAAAATATTAAAAACTGCAAGGGAAAAAGACCTAGTAACATATAAAGGCAGACCTATTAAAATAACATGTGACTTCTGAATGGAGACTTTAAAAGCCTGAAGGGTCTGCACAGATATTCTACAAACTCTAAAAGACCACAGATGCCAGTCTAGAATGCTATACTCAGCAAAAGTTTCATTCACAATAGATGAAGAAAATAAGGCAATATACTATAAACCATATTTAAGGAATATAAATCTATAAACCCATCCCTATAGAGGGCAGTATAAATGTTCAACATCCTTAGTCATCATGGAAATGCAAATCAAAACTACTTTGAGATTTCATCTAACATCCCTTGGAATGGCTAACATAAAAAACAAAGGACACCTCACACTGGTGAGGATGTGAAATAAGGGGAACACTCATCCATTCCTGGTGGGACTACAAACTTGTATAGCTACTATGGAAATCAGTGTGGCAGTTCCTCAGGAAGATGGGAATTGATCTACCTCAAGATCCAGCTATACCACTCTTTGGTGTATACCCCAAAGAATCTTCATTCTACCACAGAGACACTTGCTCAGCATGTTCATTGCTGCTCTATTCATAATAGCCAGAAATTGGAAACAACCTAGCTCTCAACAGATGAATAGATACAGAAAATGTGGCACATTTACACAGTGGACTATTACTCAGCTGTTAAAAAAATTAAATCATGATAATCAGGTAAATGCATGGAACTGGAAAAAATACTCTGAGTGAGATAACCCAGACTCAGAATGACAAATATGGTATATATTTACTTATATGTGGATATTAGCTGTTAAATTAATGATAAAAAAGCCACACTCTATAGAACCACAGAGGTTAGAGTATGGGACTGGGGGACACAGATAGATCTCCCTGGGAGGAGGTAATAGAACAGACAGTTATGGATGATGATGGGGGCTCAAGTCGGGGTGGGTAGAGGGGCACAAGGAAGGGAATATGGGGAAAGACAGCTAGAATTAAGGGTCATTTGAAAGATAGTATGGAAACTGTGGTAGTTTGAATAAAAATAGTCCCACAGGCAAACAGGGAGTGGCACTATTAGGAGGTGTGGCCTTGCTGGAGTAGATGTGGCTTTGTTGGATGAAGTGTGTCACTGGGGGCAGGCTTTGAGGTCTCAGAAGCTCATACCAGGCCTAGTATGTCTCAATCTTTTCCTGCTGGCTGTGGATCAAGATGTAGAACTCTCAGCTCCTTCTCCAGCACCAAGTCTGCGTGTCCATGTTTCTAGACTTCCTGCCATGTTGACAATGGACTAAACTTCTAAACTGTAATCCAGTCCCAATTAAACATTTTCCTTTATAAGAGTTGTCATGGCCATGAAGTCTTTTCACAACAATAAAACCCTAACTAAGACAGAAATCTAAAACAGTAGACGCTTCCATATATATATATGCTTGAAGGAGATCTAAATGAAATTGTCAAATAATGCAGGAGACAAAGCCCTAGCTAGACATCTTGTCACCAAATGAAGCTTCCAATGCTGGGAATGGTTACATCTAATTGAGTTGTTGGTCAAAGGAACCCTAAAGGAATTCCCAAACAACCCAGGCTGTTGCCAAGACTATAGGTTTCTCTCCACAAACTGACAGCAAGGCCCTATTGCTGAAGACAACACCTTCAAAACTCATTGGAGATGGAGAAGTTGACCTGGTGCCTACATGGAGCTCTTATCCCTACATTCTAGTGTCTTTGGTACAGGAAGGTACTCTGCATGCCATTAAAGGAGAAATGTAAACACCAACCCAGCCACATACCTTTTGATCTATAATAGCATCTGTTTGCAAGGTATGCTAATGTAATGGTGGCACAAAGCTTCTGGGAATAAACAATCAATATCTGATTTGAATTAAGGTCCACCCCATGAAATGGAACCCATACCTGATATTGCTTGGGTGACCAAGAACACAGTATCAGACAGCTCAGGGACTTATGGTAAATCCAAATGCTACTGTTCTAGTAAAGGAATGTATCAATAAAATCATTCATAATAATATTGTGCCATACTTAGAGATCAGTACCTTGCTCAGGTACCACCAGAGAAACTTCCTCCTGCAACAGATGGGAACAAATTCAGGGATCCACAGCCAGACAATATGCAGAAAGTGAGAGACCTTGGAACACTCAGCCTGAAGTTTCCATCAGATCCCTCCTCTCAGGACTCAGAAAACCCCGAGGCAGAAAAATTGTAAGAGCTTGAGGTGATAGAGGACACTAAGAAAACGAGGCCTTATAAACCAAGAGGATCACTATACATATTAACTCACAGAGACTGCAACAGCATGCACAGAACATGTCTACACCAGATCGGGTCTAGAGCTGAAAAAAGTGAACACATGCCTCCATCCCAACTCAGAAGCTACCTCCAACTCATAACAACTTGTAAATGAATAATTAGTTTTCTCTAAGGGAGTCTCACTGAGCAAACAAACTTCTATTAAGGATAGTCTACATGCCCGGCAGTAGATGTCCAACAGAAAAGGAGCTCAATAGCATCTTTGGAGGTTCTTTGTCTTATAATGTAGTATCAGGACTTTAAAATTTTTTAAATGTTACTTCCATTTTTATTTAATCTATTTTTAATTTTATTTTTTCAATTTTCTTCCCTTTTCACCCTATAGGTCTTTTGTATATATATTATGGCTTCCAGTTTAGTGTTTTTATGGGATTTCTGAGTGTGCAAACAAGAGGGTCTCTGCATCTATATGTGTTTCTTGTGCCTTTTCTAGGGCTCTTTTCCTTTGTTTGCCTATTTTGTACTATTCCAATGTGTTAGTGTTTGTTCTCTATTACTGTTTTTTATTTTATTATTATCCCTTAGAATAATATATATATATATATATATATATATATATATATATATATATATAATATTACAATACCATTCAGTTCTACATATCAGCCATGGGTTTCCCCTATTCTCCCCTCCCACCCCCTCCCCTTACCCCCAGCCTACCCCCCATTCCCACCTCCTCCAGGACAAGTCCTCCCCCAAGGACTGCGATCAACCTGGTAGACTCAGTCCAGGCAGGTCCAGTCCCTTCCTCCCAGACTGAGCCAAGTGTCCCTGCATAAGCTCCAGGTTTCAAACAGCCAACTCATGCAATGAGCACAGGACTTGGTCCTACTGCCTAGTTGCCTCCCAAACTGATCAAGCCAATCAACTGTCTCACCTATTCAGAGGGCCTGATCCAGCTGGGGGCCCCTCAACCTTTGGTTCATAGTTCATGTGTTTCCATTCATTTGGCTATTTTTTTTCAATAATTGAGTAAAACTGAAATTTATTATAAGCCACAGTCGTCCTAGGGACCTCCATGCTATATATATAGCCTCTATGGTTCTATGGGTTGTGGTCTGATTGTTCTTTATTTTCTATCTAGAATCCACCTATGAGTGAGTACATACCATGACTGTCTTTCTGGGATTGGGTTACCTCACTCAGGATGATTTTTTCTAGTTCCATCCATTTGCCTGCAAATTTCATGCTTTCATTGTTTTTCTCTGCTGAGTAGTACTCCATTGTGTATATGTACCACATTTTTTTCATCCATTCTTCCATTGATGGGCATCTAGGTTGTTTCCAGGTTCTGGCTATTACAAATAGTGCTGCTATGAACATAGCTGAGCATGTATCTTTATGGCATGAATCAGCATTCCTTGGGTATATGCCCAAGAGTGGGATGGCTGGGTCTTGAGGTAGTTCGATTCCTAATTTTCTGAGAAACCGCCATACTGATTTCCACAGTGGTTGTACAAGTTTACATTCCCACCAACAGTGGAGGAGTGTTCCCTTTGCTCCACATCCTCTCCAACATTGGTTGTCATTGGTGTTTTTGATCGTAGCCATTCTAACAGGTGTAAGGTGGTATCTCAGAGTCGTTTTGATTTGCATTTCTCTGATGATTAAAGATGTTGAGCATTTCTTTAAATGTCTTTCAGCCATTTGTAGTTCTTGTTTTGTGAATTCTCTGTTTAGCTCTTTAGCCCATTTTTTAATTGGGCTGTTCAGTACTTTGATGTCTAGTTTCTTGAGTTCTTTATATATTGTGGAGATCAATCCTCTGTCAGATGTGGGGTTGGTGAAGATCTTTTCCCATTCTGTTGGCTGTCTTTTTGTCTTATTGACTGTGTCTTTTGCCCTGCAAAAGCTTCTCGGTTTCGAGAGGTCCCATTTATTAATTGTTGGGTCTGTGCTGTTGGTGTTTTATTTAGGAAATGGTCTCCGGTGCCAATGCGTTCAAGAGTGCTTCCTATTTTCTTTTCTATTAAGTTTAGTGTAACTGGATTTATGTTTAGGTCTTTGATCCACTTGGACTTGAGTTTTGTGCATGGTGACAGATATGGATCTATTTGTAATCTTTTACATATTGACATCCAGTTATGCCAGCACCATTTGTTGAAGATACTTTCTTTTTTCCATTGTATAGTTTTGGCTCCTTTGTCAAAAACCAGGTGTTCACCTGCTTGTTTTCTAATGAGAGACAGAAATGGGGTGGATCTGAAGCGGGGAGAGGTGGGGAGGAACTAGGGGGACTAGAGAGATATATAATGTAAAAAAAGAATCTATTTTCAATCAAACGGGGGAAAAAGAAACAAAACAAAACATATGAGTAATACTTCTACCTGCTGCTGTTCCGGATAAAAGCACAGTTTGCTGCTAGTAAATGATGAACATGTTTTTCAACCAAAGATTCCCTTAGTATCTCTGTGACTAATAGGTAGTTTATTTAAGAACTAGAAGGATGTCAAACAGGATTTTACAGTTGTACATTGGAGAGAGAGGTTGAGGAAAGATTTCATGAGGCATCTCTGGGGTGAGAGAGCAAAGACTCAGAGTTTCTGAGAACAAGCTTCATTCCACTTTTTAAAAATAAGTAGTTCAAGGAGACTTAGGTGATTATAATAATAATAAATAATATATGTATTATATATTATTATATAATAATATATTATTATATAATAATAAATAATAAATGTAACTATATCTCATTTGGTGTTTGGCTTTTATTCTTTAGAAAGCTGTCTCATGGTTGCCATTCATTCATTCATTTGCTACTAATTCATTCATTTTTTTTATTTATTGAAAACTCACAATCATCCATCCCAAGGCTGCAGACACAGCAGGGACAAAGTAGACAGGGTACTTTCTCCTGGAGACTTTGGATCATTGAAATTGGGCTGAAGCAGAAATGCCAGTGGCGGGGGGAAGGAGAAGGGCAAGCACGAGGTAGGCAGTGCCGTGATGATAGCAAAATGGGATGAAAAAGGAGGTGGAGGGCAAGGGCAGATAGGAAAAGGGACAGATCCCAGCACAGGAGCAGTGTGTGCTGTGTTGTTGAAGCAGAGGAGAGTGACCTGCTTGAATTACTCACTGGGAAAATTGTCACTTTGCTAACTCATGCTGAACAATAACTGTCATCAGTGGAATACTCACTGCTTTAGGGTCTGGGTGAGAGATTATCCACACAGCATCTTACAGATTCTTCCCAGGACCCCTAAAGGCATTTGTCCAGTTTACACAGAAAGGCAATGAGACCCAGTGGGTGTGGACATCTTTCCCAAGGTTACATAGATGTGATTACTGGGATGGAAACGTTGACCTCTGAGGTCCTGGAACCTGTGCTCTTTTCAGGGTATTGCCTTTGAGCTCTCAAGAAAATCTAGAATTTGAATTGTATTCCTATTAATGGGCTAACAGTTTAGTGAGTATTGTGTTGCATTCTGGGCACAAATTGGCTTAAATTAGGTACTCCTGAGACATACCTGAAATGATGATCCCTTATTCATAAAAGAGTGAACATAGCAAATTTCTATAGACCTACCAAAATGTCTAAATAGAAAATATACTGTTTTAAAAGAATATTGGGAACATGTTAGAATAATAAAATTTAAGATATATGGTGATCTTAATGCAGCCATTGGAAGACATAAAAGAACACATTTGTATAAAAGAGGCTCTGAGAATGAGCTAAAGTGGAAGACGTCTGGGGAAGAGTGGTATAAATGCGGTGTACAGTGACCTCAGATGGCATTTCATCAGAGAGGGCCAGTGAGGTGGGGCTGAACTTTAAAACATCACCTGATATGTTAGTGACAAGGCTCAGTGAGTGACGCTGGTGTTTGTGGCCTGGTTACTAGGTGAGGACGCTCAATAGTGCTGAACAGAACTGTGGGGTGAAGTGAGGACAGCAGCTCTTGGAAACCACCTTCAGTCAAGGACAAGGCTAGAGGTGCCCTGGAGAGAGACAGGAACCTCTTGCAGTGAAATGGTTATGTGGAAATGGCCCCCAGTGTCTGTTAGCCTGAGATCCATCTGATATCAGGCACCTTGACTCTGGAAGGTGAATATCATCAGTCAGACTCACTTGCTGCCTGAAACTTTCTGTCAGGTGACAGCTGCCCACTGACAGCAGTGGATGGCTCTCTGTGCTTTCATGATGTCAGAGAAGCTGTCCTGTGGGAGGCAGGTTCAGGGGATGGTACTAATGTCTATGCAGAGCAGTGGCCAGGCCAGTAGCTATAGAATATTCTAGAATTGAGAGGAGAGAAGATGATTTTTTAAAGTGCTGGTGGGAAATGGCTGCTCAGGTAGTCACCACTTGCAAGATAGGGTGGGAAGAACCTGAAATTTTTGACAATATTCTTTTTATGCATATCCCCAGTTAGCTTCTAAGCTGAGCAGCAGAACTTGAAGCCTGAGCACTATTGTCTCTCCAAGCAAGAACACCATATGGAGTTTGATAAATGTAAGAGACTGAAGCCAACAACCAGAGAGAGTTCAGCTTGGATGTGGATATTGAATATCTTCGTAACATTCTTGTTCTGATTCACCTTTTTCCCTCCCTCCTTCCCTCCCTCCCTCCCTCCCTCCTTTTCTCCCTTCCTTCCTTCCTTCCTTCCTTCCTTCCTTCCTTCCTTCCTTCCTTCCTTCCTTCCTTCCTTCCTTCCTTCCTTCCTTCCTTTCTTTCTGCTTCCACTGACTATTCCAAAACTAAGAATTTGGCTGTTAATTCTTCCAAAGACAGCCTTGAAGATAAATTGAGTTGGAATTACATTCATTTGCCACTAGGAGGCTCCAGTAGCCTGCAGAATGAACTTTCCCTTCCAAGTAAACCAATGAAAATAAATAAAAGCATTACTTAAATAAGTGAATTGAATTATGAAAGACTTTATGCAAATGCTTCCCAGTAAGGAATAAATATCCAACAGTATAATTTGATAAATATGCACTGCCATCTTTAATCAGGGATTGTTTAAATTCTACCCTTGTTCTCAGTCCATACACACATTATGAAGTAAATGCTCCAAGAAAAGAGAAAATAAAGGCTGGTTTCCAGTTTTTGGACACCACCAGGTATTTGGCTGCATGTGAGTGACTGTGTGTGTGTGTGTGTGTGTGTGTGTGTGTGTGTGTGTGTGTGTGTGAATGCTTAGAAGGTTAAGGATAAAAGGATGTGTGTGACAGGAGTGACTAAGGCAGAGACTTGGCTGGGGTGGGAAGAGAGGCTCTGAATCTCACAGCATGAGAGAATATGCCAGATCAGATGGTGTGTGTGTGTGTGTGTGTGTGTGTGTGTGTGTGTGTGTGTGTGTGCGTGTGTGTACATGAGTTAAGGTTCGAGGTTTACTTAAGCTATTTTTTTCTATCATCTTTTACCTTTTATTCTTGAGACAGGAACTGTCACTGATCCTGAAGCTCACTATTTCAGCTACAGCTCCTGGATAACAAGCTGCAGGATCTTCCTGTATTTGCTCTTCTGTACATAGCCTCCCAGCACTGGAATTACAGGCACACACTACAGTGCTTGGCTTTATGTGGATGCTAGGGATCCAAACTCAGGTCCTCATACTTTCACAATATGCACTCTACTCATTGATCTATCTCCTCACTCCCTGATTTCACTTTACTATTTATTTATTTATAATCCAATGGTTTTCAGTCTGGAGCAGGTATCAGAGCAACGGGAGATTTTGTTAAAACCCAGTTTGCTGAGCCCCAGCCTATGTTTGTTTACTTGTTATGTCTGGAACAGGTTACTATCTGTACTAACTTCACATGTGATGTTGATCCTTCCAGACCCAAAGCTCACCCTGAGATCCACTGTTCTCATGCATCTCACATCAGCTCCAAACAGGAATTATTAGAAACTGGGGCATTTTGGTACAGAGGTTAAATGTGGATGTATCCCCAAGTTGCTTCTCTGTTCATTCCTCTACTCATTGAGTTTGCTCCATCTGAAACTCACCCTCTTATTGTGGTTCCTTTTCCCCACAATGAATATTCACCCAAAGACCTTTCTGAACCCCCTGAGCAATTAAAGCCTCAAGATTCTACCTTTTTCCAAGTTGCTGGGTAGACCACTTTAGTTCACATTCTATAACATGGGCAAAACTTTATTGCTTGTACTTAATAGTTTCTTGTGTTTTGTGCTATTTATGTTCATTTGAGCCTCACTTGATTAGCAAGATCACAAACAACCTATGAAGAAGTGGTAAGAAAAATATTGCAGAAATGACTTTATAGACAGATGCTAAGAGTTATATTTCTTGAAATTCTAGCTTGGGACTCTGAATTAAAAAAATGCTTGTATGCTATTAAAGAATAGACACTGACAATGATTAATTTTTATTCCTACAGTGTATAATAGCTTCACATAGTTGGACAGACACATAGTTAAAAATGTGTTGATGATCTTCATACAGATTGAGATGTAATTCTCAATTTGCACATTGTCTTTAGAAGGAAAGATCTGATATATACAGATAGTACCAGTTCCAGAGCTAGAGCTTTCAGGGGTACTAAGGAATGTGTCACAGCTGGAGTGGGGCTTGGATAAACTCACCAAGAAGATTTTTAATTTATTCCCTTCATTAGAGTTTCTACTGCTGTGAAGAGACACCATGATCACAGCAACTCTTATAAAGGAAAAATATTTAATTATAGTAGCTTACATTTTCAGAGGTTTAGTCTATTATCATCACAGTGCAACTTGGTGGTATGCAGGTGGACATGGTGCTAGAGTAGTCAAGAGTCCTACATCTTTACTTAAAGGCAACAGGAAGTGGTATGAAACACTGGGTGTGGCTTCAGCATATATGAGACCTCAAAGCCTGCCTCCACAGTAGTGACACACTTCCTCCAACAAGACCATACCTACTCCAACAAAGCCACACCTCTTAATAGTGCCACTCTCTTTGAGGGGCATTTTCTTTCAAACCACCACATCACTATAGAAATCTACTTGGGAATCATCTTCTGTGTAACCCAAGATGAACTGGATGACTGGCATGTGAGACCTTTCTTTATTATGATAGTATAATATTTTGGTATCAGGCTACTACATTTTTCCTCTTCAAAATTGTGATGTATTAGAGGTATGTTTTCCCATGAAATGCACTTTTAATGTATACAAATAATATCTATGAAGCAATTTGAAAAGCTCAAATTCATCATCATTGTAGGAAGTCATTTTGACACTAGGAATTGAGGGCTCTTGGAGTGGGATGAAGCAAGGGGTTAATTTTCTCTTTCTGTATACAAACATTTCGTCAGTACATTGGATCATATTGACCAGTGTTGGCTTTTACTACATGACTTTTGTTGGGGAGATATAAAGATATGTCTATCCACCCCAGATTATTGGTGAAATTATTATGGCCACTCCACGTAGTTAAAAGGAAGATTTATTTAGCGGGTAACTTACTAAAAAGGGAAAGGTAGGTTGTGGGGTCTGGGGAAGGTGTATCGAAGTCCAGTGGTGTTCTCTGGAGCTCTGCTCAGTCAACCTACACTGTCTAGGGTCTAGGAACAGATCTCGGGTCTCCAGGGTCCTCCCTTGGCCCTGCCTTATAGGCATGACAGTTGCCGAAGCCTCAATGGGGGTTGGAATTTCCAGATCAAAGCTGGAATGTCTACCTACTACATCTCCCTATTTTTGTCTAAATAAGAAGGTTCTAACCTAATACAAGACTATATACAAAGGAATGGTTATCAAATATTGTCCAGGAATAATGAGGAATAATGACCTAGATAAGATGGAACTACAACCAACGCGAACAATATCAAGCAAGAAACACATATAGGGTAGATTAATGAACCTACTTTTAAAGAGTAACAACTTGTTTAAAATGTTTTACATTGCTATAGATTTTAGTTTATTGATACAAATTTAAACTTAATTTTGTTATACTGTATATATATTTCTGTTCTTGTGTGAGGTATTATGTTTATGTAATTCATTTAAAATTGTAATGGATAATTAAAAATAGATTAATAATTAGTCATCTATGATAATCATATTTGTAGCCATGTTAGTTAAGTCTTCTAGGTACACATAGATATATTTCAGATAGATAGGTAGTCTTCAAACACTTCAAAGACCTACAGAATATGGCATTTAAAATGTTTTAAAAATTTAGACCTTCTGAACAGTGAGACATGTCTGCTCCTGACAGCACCGATTTACTTCAGAGACGAGTATGGGCATCAAAGACACTCCATATGGAGTTTATCTTTACCTTGACAAAAATAGCCATTTGGACAAGAAACTGTTCTTGCCTTGACTGCTTGATCAACTGGACATACAGAACCCATAGAAAGGTAACCACTGAACTTTGCTTGACAAAATGGTCCTTCAGGTTCCTGATTTGCAGAGGAAACTGCAAGACATTCTACAGGACACAGAGAAAAGTGAATGAGAGACTCTAGGCCTGGTGGCTGAAGACTGATGCCCCAACTTTACAAGAGAACTTTGATTAACTGTCCAGGCTGTCAGCTGTCTCTGTCTACCCTGCAAGACTCCCAAAAGTTGCTTGCATCCTTCTCTCATTTCTCAGGTAGTGTTATATCATTCTGAGGTCTTTGATGTGGTTAAAGACTAGATACTTACAATTTTCCTTAGTTATGATAAAAGATAAGTTAGATATAAAACCTTAAACTCACAAATATAAGATAGATTTTTTTTAATATTGTAACTGTAATTCTTACTTGATAATTGTTTTGTTATATGTAATTTTACTATGTTGAAGTTAAAACCTTCTTTTTTGAAAAAGAAAAAAAGGGGGAAGTGCTGTGGATATCGCTCTATATAAATAAAGCACTGATTGGCCAGTGACCAGGCAGGAAGTATAAGTGGGACAAGGAGAGAGGAAAATTGAGGAAGGAGGAAGGAAAGAAGGGACCACCTGGAGCCGCCGCCAGGACAAGGAAGATGTAAAGTACCGGTAAGCCACGAGCCATGTGGCAAATTAAAGATTAATAGAAATGGGCTAAATATAAGAGTAAGAGCTAGACAATGATAGGCCTGAGCTAATGGCCAAGCAGTTTAAATAATGTCAGAGTCTGTGTGTTTATTTTCTAAGTGGGCTCCAGGACTGGCAGGACTTGGTGGCGGGAGCTGGAGAGAAACTCTCCAGCAACACCAGATAGGGAGGGCACCAAGGGAGAATTCCATCCAAGTTCAAATTAGTGAACCAATGATTCTATTGGATTTAGTTATAGAAGCATAGAAGACTCATAAGAAGCTATACTCATTCCCTAGACAACCTACAGGCAGTGATACCATGGAAGAATTCCACCCATAATAAGCTATACACTGAAGAATCCCATACTAGGCAATTTTTCACCTCATATAAAGTTAAGGAGGCAAGAGATCTTGTGAGGATCGATGAGGGTCTAATCATGAGTCTCCTGATCCTGTTTCACTTCTTTCCAGACAAGGTTAACAGTCTTGATCTTGTTAAGGTCTCACAGCTGTTTTTCTTCAAGATGGTGTTGCTCATGTCCACCCAGAAGAAAGAGCTCTGCCACAGTCCTCAATCTGGACTGTCCTGTGGAACTTGAAACAAAGGGGTTGAAATACATGCAGTTCAGTGTAGAAATCTATGCACTGCTTTCTTCTTCTTCTTCTTCTTCTTCTTCTTCTTCTTCTTCTTCTTCTTCTTCTTCTTCTTCTTCTTCTTCTTCTTCTTCTTCTCCTCCTCCTCCTCCTCCTCCTCCTCCTCCTCCTCCTCCTCCTCCTCCTTTATTCTCCTCCTCCTTCTAAGATTACACAAGATTCTGTTGATTGGGCTCTGGAGGTACATAACTGATCATGCACAGATTTTCTTTCTAGTTCTACTGCACTCTACATGGTTAGTGATTTACTGAACCACTTATAAATTTCAAGTGTTCTCTGTGCATGTGATTGCTAAATAGATAATTTTTCACATGGAAGACTCCAACTGTATTGAAACCAACATCAGCCACATTGTAGGATACAAGTTTACTGGAGCTCAGTCAATACAGAGCAATTATTTTGGGAGAAAAAAGGCACTTACTTTCCTTCAGCACTGGAATGTTAATCAGTCTAATCAATAGAAATTAGAATATAATTATGTTAAACACATAATTCTCTGTGTGCATTCTCTGTCCAATGAGCCACACCCCTGTCCTCTTCTAAGATATTAAGATGTCAATCTCATAGAACAGGGGTCTTCTGTTTAAAGAAGTGGGCATGTGTTAGCTATAAGTGTCAACAGGAAGAGAGAGAATGAGTTAAGCTAAAGAACAAAAAGGAGCAACTCCACAGCTCCTGAGGGGGACCTCCTCCAGGCTATCAGTGCCTTTACTGCTGCATCAGCTCAGCAGTTCTTATATTGTTTTCACTCATTGTCCTCATTCATAAAGAAACAGAACAAAGATCTGAAAGCATACCTAGCTACATAAAAACAGAATGACAAGGAAAGATATGTATAACAACTTTAAGGAATTACTTTGTATTGTTTCCTACAACTAGAATTATCTAAAACAAATAAAATGAATTGTGTGTATGTTCAGAAATATTTATAGATTATACTTGTAAATTGTTGTGTTTTTCTACATTCTCTTCCACTCGTGTGTGTGTGTGTGTGTGTGTGTGTGTGTGTGTGTGTGTGTGTGTACATGAAGAAAATATTCAAACAGTGCAGAGAAGCGTACTTCTGGTGAGATGATGGTGTGTTGCAGGGCATGATGAATTGTCAAGTAAGCTGTCCTGTTTCCAGGTTCCTTTGAACTGGGAACTTGGCTGAACTCTTCACATTCACTGCTACATTTATTCCTTACAACAGTCTTGGAAAAAAATACCCAGATGTGAGTTGATTTGTCCCCTTCTACAGCGTGTCTAAGGGGCTTGCTTAGGTACAAATGGCTGCAAATGGTCAGGGGGGGTTGAACCTAAGTCAAGCAATGAGTTCATTCTTTTGTGGATCTATCTCCAACCCAGTCTATAAGGCAATGAGAATTGCAGCTGCCATCAAACCAAGCATGTTTTACTTCTCGTGGCATGTTAGAAGAAGCTCTTTGCCCTGGAAATGTTTCAGAACTCCCATGCAAACTTCAAAGTACAGCTCAAGCTAACCATTAGGAACCTGGAATTTAAAGCTACTTTAGAAATTAAGTCCAGTCTTTTATGCAGATTGGATTGCTAATAGGTGACAGATTAGAATTTCTTCAAGCAAGGACTCCTACCTCTCATTAAAAATATATGTTAGAACATACTTCCTTATAAGGAGTACACATATGATTCTATCTTGTAGTTAATAAAATCCAAACCTTTCCTATCTTTTCTATGCAAATGAAGTTTTTTCTATAGAACCACAAAGGGAAGGGTATCATGTCCCTCCAGCCGCAGGACAATCATATCCAATGCTTTGTCAACCATTTGTTCAGAGCCTTAATGTTACTCTTTGGACATAATCCAAACAGTCAACATTGTCTCTTACGTCATGTTCTTCAGAACTTGAGGCAGTAATATACAGATGGTCTGACCAAGATGGGGACTATACTTTTTTTTTAAATTTTTTATTTATTTTACATACGAACCACAGTTCCTCTTCCCCCCTCTTCTCCCATTCCCCCCACACCTCCTCCCCAACCCACCCCTTATCCATTCCTCAGATGTGGTAAGGCCTCCTGTGGGGAGTAAACAAAGCCTGATTATTCTTTATACACATGCTTAATACTTTGGTACCTGAATAAGGTAGTTCATTGCACTATAGCAACTAAGAGACATTCTTCCTAGAATTCTGACTGCCATTGGCCACTTGGAAATGGAATATTAGACCAAATGATGTATATGGCTCTCCCACGGAAGATACCATCAGTGGAGTTTCCTATGGGAATTCCTGTGCTCTGTAAACTCAAAAATCTTATTTGTGTGGCAAGTTCAGAGTCCAGTGCTTCACTTTTATAACTGTTGAAATTACTCAAGGCCACGCAACAGTGAAGCAATAGGTACAAGGAGTCCTTCACAAGCTGCTGGGGAATTCTAGGCACCCACCCGAACTTGGCCCCCAGTGTGAAGGTCAGAATGGCCAGAGGCTTTGTCTTTTGCATTAGACATTTTTCCTTGTGTACATGGATTTACCTAGGGAATTGGAAGGCTGTATTCAATTATTTTTTAAAAACTACTTATGCTTTCTCCTGAAAGCTTTACTTAAGTCATGGTCAAAAATGTACTTTGGAGTTTAATTTTTTTTAAACAAATATTTCTATCAGTTCAGACCAATTGCTTCAAAATATCACAGAATCCATGGCAGCTGTGCTGACTTTAGAACTGGCATATTTATGTTCACCTCTTATTTGAGCTGAATTACTTCACTGTTGCCACATATGTGATCCACAATGTTGGTGTAATGCTATGCTTCTCACTTTTTAAAGATTCATAGCAACTTCTCCAGGTTATCAGGGCTCCACTCTGTTCTAGAGCTCCAGAGGCTTGCTTGGTCTTTAAGACGATCCCAGAAGATTCTTTATACAGGCAGGCGACAGTGTCACTAGAGGAGGCTTGTGCAAGGCTCTGGCTCTCCATGTGGACTGAGGGAAATCTTATTTTGGGGGTTACAGATCCCCTGTCAAGGTTCTCAGAGGCTGTGCTCTGTGTTGCACACACCTATTAAATTAATAATTTTGTCAACACTGTGACAAAATGCCTGACCTAAACAACTGAAGGGAGGACTTGTGGTGATGTATTGTGTACCCTAATAAACTTGCCTGAAGATCAGAGGACAGAAAAAGCCACTAGGTTAAACACAGAGGCCAGGCAGGGGTGGCACACACCTTTAATCCTAGCACTCGGGAGGCAGAGATCTGTCTGGATCTTTGTGAGTTCGAGTTCACCCTGGACTACATGAGATTGACTCAGTCTAGTAAGAACAGAGTCAGGCAGGGGTGGCACACACCTTTAATCCCAGTACTTGGGAGTCACAGCTTTTATTCCCAGCACTAGGAAAGTTAAGACAGGAAATGATACAGGTGGTTGAAGAAAGGTATATAAGGTGTGAGGAGACAGGAACTAATAGCTTTCAGCTGAGGAAAGCTTTTCAGGCTGAGGAGTTCCAGAGGTAAGAGGGGGCTTGTTGCTTTGTCTCTCTGATCTTTCAGCATTTACCCCAATATCTGGCTACAGGTTTTTATAAAAAGACCATCTAGCAATTCCCGTTACAAGGACTTATTTGTCCCATGGTTTTAGAGGGAACGCGTCAGCTTAGCAATGAGGTACATGGTAGTGACTGAGTTGTGGAAGCTTGTTCACATGGGGTGCAACAGGAAGAAGAAGTAGACCTAGACGGGAACCAGAGCAAGTACAGTAGTGAAAGTCCTGCTTCAGTGGTACATTTCTACAAGCCAGCCTCCATCTCTCAAAGGCTTCCTAGCCTTAAAAATTCCATCAGGAGAACTGAGGACTAAGATTCAAAACAGGAATGGGTGGTGGACATTTTGCATCCCAACTTTGACGGATATTAGGACAAAATTCCTACTGACAGTGTGCTTGAAGCAGAGGCTGGGTCCCATTACTGCAGGAAGTCTTGGCTTTCTTTAAAAATTTAACAACCACATTTATTTATTTATTTATTTATTTATTTATTTATTTATTTATTATTTATTTATACTTTTATTCCACTGAAGGAAACAAATTCTCTTGATAGATCACTTTACTATGGTATCTTGTTTTAAACTATTTTAAATCCTTCATGGAAGCAGACAAATATAAGTGTTAAACTTCAAATTCACCTGTTTTTCATAACATTAAATATTGTCAAGAGAAAATAGCCACTTTGGTGAGAAATCTTTAGAAAACATGGCTTTTCTGCTTTCTGTTGGCTAATATTGTGATGTTTAATTTAGTAATTAATTATTATTGTTTGAGACAGAATCTTACCCCTGGCCATCCTTGAACTCAAAGTCAGTCAAGCTACCTGTCTATGCCTCTTAAAACCTGGGATTAAAGATGTGTGTCATCATGCTGAGCTGCTGTTTTTTTTTTTTTTTTAATTTTATGAAAGATTGTTGCTGTCTGGAATGACTCCCTTCCAAAAGACTTTTTTCCTCCCTTTAGAGCAATTTAAAGATAAATTCTCTAGTTTTTATTAATTTTTTAGTCTCATTGGTTTGGTGACTTCTTTGTAGCTAACTAAAAAAGGGAAATCTGGTAGAATCTTGTTTTAATTCATTGAAGAAACATGAAATATTAATAATATACTGTGAAATTTAGCAATACAGGCAGCTATGATTAGCTGTCAAGAAATCTGCTGTGTTGGGAGTATGAGCCTGAAAGTGTTTTGTGCAGGGTACAACATGGATGACACAGGCTATGTAGGTAGACATGCCTGGAATGAGGGAACTGTCTCCTCTTGGTGAAAGCTGGGAAAAAGGCTGGAAGGAAACTCTGTCTCCTGGAGAAAGATGGGAAAGGGGCACTGCCTCCTGTTGGAGAAGGCATTCTGCTGTACACTTAGTTTTATGTACCTCTTTTCTGTTTTATTCAAATTATCCACTGATTCCTCAAAAAGTCCTTTCTTGACTATGAAGGCAAAATTCAAATGGGATTTAAATTGCTGCTTACCAACATTTATGGTATATTTTTGTAGTAAGTTTTAATTAACTAATTATTTCTTTGAGACAAGGTCTTCTTCTGTACTTCAAATTGACCTTGCACTCATTTTCTAGCTTCAGCCTCTTACATGCAGGGATTATTGGCATCATTCACCATTCCAAGCTCCTCTAATAAATGAAAAGGAGTTTTTGGGGGTGGTGCAGAGTACATTTTGAAGTCTGCTGGACTGTACCGGAGCTGTTATCAAGCAATATAAGAAGGCTTCCTGTGGTGGTGCATGTCTTCAATCCCAGCACTTGGGAGCCAGAGGCAGGCAGATCTCTATGAGTTCCAGGCCATCTTGGTCTACATAATGAGTTCCAGGATATCCAGGGCTATGTAGAGAGACCCTCTCTCAAAAGAAAAAAAAAAACCCACCAAGATAAGTAAATAAATAAAATTCCTATAAAAACACAAGAGGAAAAATGTAACTATTCTCCATGGGCATGTTACATGGGAAATAATGAATAATTTGATTTATTTAGACTACAGATTCATGTCAGCAAAGGTAAAAGTGAAGGTTCTCTTTGTAAATGAGAATTTTCATAGACATATCCATTTCTCACTAAGCTCTAGATGTGGGAAACAGCATGTGAGTGTGGAGCTTTCACACAACAATGAATGAATTAAAATGTATATGAGGACTTTAATCAAATGTCTTCTGACCTTGTGTTTAAATTCATAATGTAAACATTGTTAATACACATTTTATCCTTAATTTCCTGGGTTAGTGAGGGGAAAGAGAGAGTAAGGATATAGATTAAAGCCTTTGCTGGAATCAGTTAAGAAGAGATAAAAATTTTACTGTCTAATTTTAATACAGATTAAAACCCAGATGAAACAGTTTATTGTGAGAAGCTATATTTGAGCTGCTTATAACTTTTAAAAACTACTTTTTACTTTGGGGATTAAATAGAATTCTTGCATAGTATAGTATCTGCTAACTACAGTGTAAAATTGGGAAGCAACAATAACAACAAACCCCAAACCCAAAACCAGAACCCCTACTCCAAAAAACAAGCCCAACTATAGTTGGTTTTAAGTGTTTAAAGTGCCCAAGGGTAGGCCTGGGGAAATGTGATTTTCAGGTACATTTTGTAACAGGAAAGTGACTATTAGCATAGTTATGTCCATCCATCTGTCCACGTGTTTAAACCTGTGAGCTCTGGATGCTGAAGGCAAAATAAATAATGCACAGATATGGATCATGAGGCCCAAGGCACTGGAGTTGAAAGCTGCAAAACCAAGTCTGAGGGAAGGGCAAGTGACCCACTCAGACATGCCACTTCACAGTCATGGAAAGTGGGGTTCGCTTTGCCGCCACTGCTCTGCAGTTTGATTACTGGACAGGTGCATACATTTTTGAGCTCAAGCTTTCTAAGAAAACTGCAAGCTTACTCTGCTTAGGTGAGATAAAACTGAGCTTGTACTTAAAGTCAGAACATTAGGAGTGGATGAAGCAATGCTTTATTGAAATGCATTTTCATCTTTAATGCTACTGTTGCCTTTGCTTTCTTATATGGATACAGAAAAGGCTCAAAGAACACAAGCAGCATCTTTGCAAAATTAGAATATCGTGTGATAATACTTTCCCTGAGCTTGCACAGCCTCCTCTAGATTAAGGCATTTCTTGTTATTTTCTGACACAGGAAATGTGCCTCATGCAAAATCTTTAGGCATGAATTCTATCAATGTTGTGATGAAAAACTTGAGACCATTTTAAGGGTCAAGTGTCTCTTTTATGGTGTAAAATCGGAGAGTATAGAGTATAGCCATTGAATATAATACTTTTTTTTGGGGGGGGGGGAGACTTCAATGTAGCCTATATTGCCTTGAGCTTTTTGTGTATCCAAGTGACCTTGAATGTCTCATTCTCCTGCCCGTCCTCCTCAGGAATGGAATTACATGCATGTACCACCATGCCCAATTTTATGTCATGTTGGTGACCCAGAGTAAGCACTCTGCCAACTGAGTCACACCCAAGCCCCAGCAATAAACGTTTTGAACTTGTCCCTCTTACCTAACTTAAGTTTTGTGTTCTCTTGTTAGCATTTCTTCAGTCTCTCTGGAGCCATGCATCTGAAGCTTGTAGAAGGGCCACCAAGGAAGGAGTAAGGAATGAGAAGTGTTCTAAAACCAGAATGAGTAAATGGTTTTTCCAGACAATCTGACAAAGTGACCCTTCTATCCAATTCTCCTCTGTGGTAGCTACATGATGGTTGGGGTCTAAGCCTGTGTTGTATGTGGAACAGGGGTCAGGGTATAATCATGTTATTTGGGCTTTCTTAGACTCCATCGCTTTTCTCTTCCTCTCCTCCTCTTTTCCTTCTTTCTTTCTTGACTGAACTTTGCCTTCCCGTTATGCCTCCACCACCACTCACCTTCTCCTTCTTCCTCAAACTCCCTGACCCCTCTACCCAGCCCACTTTCTGTTTTCTGCATCTTCTCTGAACCAAAGGCACCCTTCTCCTTACCACCATGGTTCCCTAATCATGCAACAAAGACTGAACTTAGATGTCCTCTCCTGCACACCCTGTACTCTTTTGATACAGCAGGGACATCAGTTTTACATAGCTAGTGGCCCTTATTTGCTCTGATCTCTGCCCTTTCAAGTATTCTTAGCTCTTACTGGGGTAGCTAATGTCTTTTATGCTGTCCCAGGACAGGCCCTGGAGTACCACTACAGTGAATGGATGTGTGTCAGCAGAGTAAATGAAAGTGTGTATACATTTTCTATCTCACTCCAGGTATTTTGATTCTGGACTTAAGCAAAGAGCATTCATTCCTTTGGCTGAGTGGAGCAGACTCTATAAACTGCTTTTTTTATATTGACCTTTAAGGGATCCTTCATTTGCCCCCCCCACGTGTGTTCATGTGTGCAAGTCTAGCCTTGCACCTTGTATTTGAAGACAGTTTCTTTCTTTTTTTCCAGGTTAATATATAGTTATTATTTTTTTCATTTTTCTTTATTAAGAAATTTTCTACTCACTCCACATACTATCCACAGATCCCCCCTCCTCCGTCCTCCCACCCCCACCCTCTTTCCCAAGCCACCCCACATCCCCACATCCCCCTAATTGAGGTTGGAGACAGTTTCTTATAGGCCTGGAATTTGCTAGTTAGGTGAGGCTAGCTTGCTGGAGAGGCCCAAGGATCCACCTGTTCTTGCCTCCCCTGTGCTGCGATTACAAGTGAAGCATAGCCATGCCCAGCTTTTTACAGGGCTACTGAAAAAAGGACCCAGTTTCTTATGCTTGTGAGGCTGACCCTAACTGACTCAGCTATGTCTCTAGCTCTCTATTCTCTTGTGATGAGCCATAACTGAGTGTTTCCTACTGGTATGTGTTGTGCTAGTCAATGAGAATAAAAGATGCTGCGACCTGACAGCTCATCAACTTGCTGTGGACTCTCTTGGGATGTGAAGGGGAAACAGAAGAAAATAGGTTTCTTCCGTAGATTGCCTATTGCAGTGTTCCTTCTTTTGGAAGTTTTGTTTCTGGGTTAACATTTCCATTCCAACAAAGCTTGAGTGAGGTGAGGGCAGGACCAGGTGATATATTGATCTAGTTATAAATGGTCCTAAAAGGCCTTTCTTAGTTTTGGCTAATATCTGGGCTTAGCCAGCTCACAAAGCTGAATTATTTCTAGGTCAACCACTTCTAGCTTCTCTTTTCCCAAAGGAAGGCTTAAAAACTCAGATAATGGGTATTTTTCTAAGTTATGTAAGGCAGACTATGGATGGCCTTTGTTTAGTTTCAAGCTTACTGCTCTTCACAGGCAGACAGAAGGGCCCTGGCTGATGTTGTAAAGTCATGACTCACTTATGAGTTTGTTAATCAAATGTCCACTCCCTTTCTCACTCTTTCCTTCTTAGCTGGCAGAAAAGTTCTGGCACCTGACTCAAGTGAAAGAGAGAGAGAGATTTATAAGAATGCAGAATGCCAGCATTCTTTTGCTTTCTGCTGTCTCCTAAGTGATATCAAACCATCTGCAGGCTACTAGTAGCAAAGAAAATGATTATTAACTGGTTCCTAATAATCTCTGCAAGGACCCCCCCAATACCAACTTAAAGAGGACATGACAAAGATATTAGAACTATAAACACAGGCACTTAGCAGAATTAATATTCTGTAAAGATAAAGGCTCACAATGGTCTTTTTTTTTTTTTTTTTTTTTTTTTTTTTTTTTTACAAACATATCTTCATGGTACTCCCTCATCTCTTGTGAAGTAGGTAGGGTGGATCTTTACAGAGACAGCAAAGACAAATGGCATCCCTTTGTAGCCACTGGGTGACTGGGTTGTAAAGCATTTGAGTATAAACAGTGTGTACTGTGAGTCAAAGGAGATAAAAATTCTGACAGAACACTTGATTTGATTGGATTTATGATATTGTAGTGGGGTAGTCAAATGTGGGATAGGGAGATAGGAAGGGGTGAGATGATGTGGGGGCGAAGAAGAGAGGCATGCATGTAGTAGCTGCTGCATTCATACTCAATCATTCTCTTTTGCCCATGTGGCGAACTGGCCTTCTTCAATGGTCATGTTTGACAGCCTCAGAGGATAATTCCATCTTAATCTACCTCCCTTGCCCAGCCCAAGTAGCAGGAATATAGCAGTTCCACACAGAACCAATGAGTTCATTTCCAGAGACCGAAGGGTAATTCATTTTGCCTGTTCCCTCCACCACTGACCTCACAGTTCAACAGGTATCCAGGGTATCAATTAGAGCTAATTGCTGCTGCTGCTGGTGAAAGATTCTGAGACAAGCCTCAGCAAAGAAGAGGGCCGTGACCCCTCACTCACTTCATGTAGAGCAGGCCCATGAGACTGGGCACTTTAGGCTAATACAGCACACGGCAGAGCTAGTGAGGTAAGGTCTTTATGAGGCACAGGGACCTGTCTCATTAGGGCCTGCTATGATACTGAAAACCTCACCGTAATTATTTTCTCAGAAAGAGGAATTTCAACTTTGCATCTCCACATCTTACTTAAATATGGAAGGATACAAAAGTATTTCCAAGGTAAGGGTCACCTTAATTACATAGGGGAAAAGTTCACTGCTTCCACCCTGCTTAACAGAAGCAGTGGGAAAGAATTATGCCCACTTAAGTAAGAATTTTAACACACTTCTGTAACATGTCAAAGTTTCCTGACTGAAGTTGGGTGAGCAAGCATTTCCTTTAAGATCTTTTGATCTGATGGACAAGAAGCAATGGAGGAAGAGTAGTTCCTTTATAACCTTGCAACTAGCTACTGTACTGCAAATGGAAAACCTTCTCAGGAGGATTGGTGTCCTTGGCATCATATATTTAAATAAAAAAGAGCTGCCTTGCAGTCATCATTATATTCGACCAGAGTCTTGAAATAGGCATTTCATGTACAGGTAGCCAAAGCAAGCTTCAACAATTGCCAACTGAAGTTATAAATAGTGCTCCCTTAGAAGCAAAGCCCCCTCCTTCAAGTTGCTCAAAAAAAGCCTCCCAAAGCAGACTTCTTTCAGCCTTTACCAGCTGTTCCAGATGTTATGATTTCACATGAAGACCAGATTCTGAGCTAAAAATATAACACACAGAAGCATGGCTTCCAACCTCTTCAGTAAAGTGCATCATAAATGATCACATTTACCCATTGCCTACATCCTAGAAGAGTTTGGAAGCAGTTTTTAAATGACAGAAAACTTGCTCATTTCCCCATAAATCTGTTAGAACTAAGAATAAATTTCAACCTAGTCCAGTTAGACTGCTCCAGACTTTAAGAATGAACAATATAATTGTTCTATCATTTATAAAACAAATAATTAAACATAATTTAGAAAAGTGAGATTGAAATAATTTGATTAGGACTGGGGGGGTGGGGGTAGGGAGCAAAACATTTCTGGAAACAAGTCGAGTATTTGAACCAAGCAGTTCTTATCATGGCCACCAGATGGCACCACGAGACCAGGCCTTTGTGTGTAGATGCGGCAGCTGTGCTGTCGGCAGTGGCAGTGGGGCTGGGGGAGGTGCAGCAGCAGGAGTTTACAGTCCCGCCCAGCTCTCATCTGCTTTTGCTGTATTTCTCAAATATTTACAAGTTAGTGTGATACCCCCACCAAGGAGCGCGTGCGTGGGTGCATGTGTGGTGTGTGTGTGTGTGTGTCTGTGGTGTGTGTGTGTGTGTGTCTGTGGTGTGTGTGTGTGTGTCTGTGGTGTGTGTGTGTGTGTGTGTCTGTGGTGTGTGTCTGTGTCTGTGGTGTGTGTGTGTGTGTCTGTGTCTGTGGTGTGTGTGTGTCTGTCTGTGGTGTGTGTGTGTATGTGTCTGTATCTGTGGTGTGTGTCTGTGTCTGTGGTGTGTGTGTGTGTGTGTGTCTCTGTCTGTGGTGTGTGTATGTGTGTGTGTGTGTGTGTGTCTGTGGTGTGTGTGTGTGTGTGTCTGTGGTGTGTGTGTGTGTGTGTCTGTATCTGTGGTGTGTGTCTGTGTCTGTGGTGTGTGTGTGTGTGTGTGTGTGTGTGTGTGTCTGTGGTGTGTGTATGGTGTGCTTGCTTGTGCATGTATGTGTGGGAGCCAGAGGTTGACTTTGGGAGTTTTCTTCATTGCCTTCCACCTTATATTTTGGGAATGTATGTCACTAAATCTAGAATTTGACATCATGACTAGGCTGGTTGGCCAGAGAGCCCCAGGACTCACTTGTCTCTACTTTCCTAGCACTAGTGTTACGGGCATGCATGGCCATTCCTCAGTTTTCTTGCTTGCTGGAAATTCAAACTCAGGTCCTCATGTTTTTCCAGCAAGGACTTTACACAATGAACCATTACCCTGCCCCATGATAAATTTTAAAATTTAAATTAACATCTTAAACTGGTACATCAAATCACAAACATTATACATACTAATGGGTTGCCATGCTAGATTTGATATGTGTACACTGTATCACACTCAAAACAGGTTAGACATACCTATACCTTCAAACACTGTTGACGTATCTGTGGTGAACATGTTCCACATCCTTTATTCAATGTTTTTCTGAAATGTTCAGTGCATTACTGTGGCAGAGTACTGTTACTTCTTGCCTTTATCTAACTTGATAGTACATGCTTATCAACCACTTCTGTCCCTCCTACCTCCTTGCTACTCTCCCCAGCCTGTGGCAATCTCCATTCTAGTCTATGAAAGTAACGGAGGTTCAATATATCAGTGAGATCATGGAGCATATATCTTTCTGGATTTGGTTTATTCCTCTTAACATATTGGTCTTTATTTTCATTCATGTTGTAAATAACAGAATCTTGTTCATTGTAATAGCTAAATAGGATTCCATGTGTATATAGAGGTACAATATAATGTCTTTATTCCTTTAGCTGATGGCTTCTCCAGTTGGTTTCATCTCTGGAATATTATGAGTTATATTTCAGTTAACAGAGGAATGTAGATGATATCTCTGACAGGTTGATCTCATTTCTGTTGGATATATACTGAACAGAGACAGATCATATAGTAGCTACCTTAAATATTTTTTTGAGGAGCCTTAAGACTTTTCCATATAGCTATACTGAATCATATTCCGACTGCTTGTATATTAGGGATTTTTAGTCAGTGTATATTAAAAGAATAACCTGCATTTGTGTGTGTGTATATTGAATCCAGAGCCTCATGCATGCTGGGCCACTGTTATACCACTGAGCTATCACCCTAGCCAAAGTGTGATATTTTAAAACTAGAACTGGGATGGCAAATTTTTTAATTCAGAACTCTGAGCACACATAAAATGTACTTCAGACACCTTACCCTAACGTGCAAAGCCTTGCAAGGTCTGGTACAACCCACTTTTCTTTCTCTCATTGGTGTGTATGTGTGTGTGTGTGTGTGTGTGTGTGTGTGTGTGTGTGTGTGTGTGTGTATGCAGGTATACGTGGGTGTGCATGCTGCATGTAGAGGCCAGAGACGACCTCTAGTATCATTCCTCAGGCACCACCCACACTTTTATAAAAGATGGTCTCTATCTTTTTTCCCCCTTCAGATAGTCTCTCACTGGGCTTGAAGCTTGCTGATTAAGGTAGGCTAGCTGTCCAACAAGCTCCAGAGATCTAGATGTCCCTGTATTACTGTCTTCTAGTCACACTTGCCTCTTTGATGTGGGATATCATTCTGTATGCTGTGAATATGTGTTGCTTTGATTGTTTGATAAATAAAATGCTGATTGGCCAGTAGCCAGGCAGGAAATATAGGTGGGGCAAGCAGACAAGGGGAATTCTGGGAAGAGGAAGGCTGAGTCAGGAGTCGCCAGCCAGACACAGATGAAGCAAGATGACAAGGCAGAACTGAAAAGAGGTACCCAGTCACATGGCTAAACATACATAAGAATTATGGGTTAATTTAAGTGTAAGAGCTAGTCAGTAATAAGCCTGAGCTAATAGTCAAGCAGTTATAATTAATATTAAGTCTCTGTGTGATTATTTTATAATAGGCTGTGGGACTGTGGGTGAGAGATTTGTCCCAACTGCTGGCCAGGCAGGACACAGAAAAACTTCCAACTACAGGCTGTTTCTGTCATAACTCATTTTTTTGAAGTCACTTGTTTGTACTCCCTGTTTTACTAGGTAATATTATTTCATTCTCAGGTCTCTGAGGAAGTTGAAGATCAGATAGTTATAATTATAGTTTTCCTTGTTAATTCAGAAAACAAACTCACTAAGAGGTGTTAAGTGTGTAAATAAAGGCATCATAGTTTTCTGTTGGTAATGCAAATTAGGATATAAAGTGAATCAGGTACATTTTGGACTCACCAAAATAGAATAGATATTGGAATATTTTTGCTGAATTTGTCAAATGCAAATGGACTAGACATTGTTGATGAATTTATTGCTTGTATGTATTATATATACTTATTGTCCTTATTGTATATAGTTTTTCTTATATTAGTTATAACTTTTTTTAAATTAAAATTTTTTTTAACATTTTTATTAGACAAAAAAGGGGAAATGTGTTGATATTTTATTCATGCTTTAATAAATAAAGCTTGCCTGGAGATCAGAAGAAAAAGGCCAGCCATTATAAGTAAACAAAGAAGTCAGGCTGTGATAGCACTTGCTCTTAATCCTATCACTTAGCAGGCAGGGTCTCTGTGTGTTCAAGGCCACACTAGGGAACAGAGCCAAGTGTGGTGACACATGATTTTAATCCCAGTACCAACTATAGAGACCTGGAGGTCTGTTCAGACAGACAGAAAGTGGCAGAGCTGTGTAGGAAGAGGAAGTGATGTAGCTGGGCTAAGAGAGCCAATGAGAAAACAGAACAGAAAAGACATATAAATGTGAGCATACAGGAAGAAGCTCTCTTTGGAAGCTATGGAGTTGGTGAGGTGAGGTTAGCTTGTGGTTTGTGCTATTCCTCTGATCTTTCTCTCTGGCTTTAGCCCAAATTTCTGGCTCCATGTTTTTTATTTACTAAGACCATTTAGAAATCCATCTATACCTCTTGGTGCTTTCTAGAATGAATGATGCTTGCTCACCCAGAGCCTTGGCACTAGTTATTCTACATACCTTGAAGGACTTAGGTCTTAGTTTTAAGTTCTCAGGTCCACAGCCCTGTAAACCATTCAACCTCAAGCATCCACCCAGGCCTTTTCACGGTATTGTTCTAATTCCATTGACATCACCCATTCCCCTCCTTTCTTTTTCCATCTGTGTTTTCATTCTTTTGTTCCCTTCTACTTGCTTTCCTTCCTATCTCTCTGTCTATATACCTAGTTATTTAAATCAACCAGTGATAAAGTGTACTATGGGAAAGGAATGCTTGGACTTAAGTCATTTGAGGTCCTAACATAGAGAGACTATTTATGAATTTAAAGCAGGCTTTTAAGTGTGCTGCCATTATAAATAAACCCTAGAGTTTCTTGTTGATAATTTGTGAAGTCGGAGATTTTGTGGCCGCACTGTGTCTGACAGGAGTGCTGTTTACACTACACTGAGAAGAGCGTGGAAGACCCTATGATTCCAGGATAGCCAGGCTGGGCCTGGAGGATGTCACTGATATTTTTATCCTTTGCTGGGTACTATTCTTGACACCTGCCCATACTATCACTGTTGCCGCCACTTCCTCCTCTTCCCTCTCTTCCTTCACTTCCTCCTTCTCCTTCTCCTTCTCCTCCTGGTGCTAGGGATGGCCCTCAGTCATGATAAACATGTGTTCTAACATTGACCTATACCCAGAGCTATTACTGTATATTTGTGTAACCAAATATGGGCATAGCTTGTCAAAATCTAAAAAAAAAAAAACTAACCACTAAAAGGAGAAATAGGATTTATGCCTTCCAAATATGTAGAATAAAATAGTAAATAGAGCTGTGTGGGACCATTAAGAAGCAGGAGGGGTAAAAAAGACACATAGAAAGGATGAAATTAAGGCATAAAATAAGATGGGAGAAGTATTCACATTAAGTTTGTGATTTCTTAGCCAGCGGTTATTAGAAAAGATTAAAAAATTCTTTATAGTTGAAAGAAGAAACAAAGAGCAAGACAGCTGAATAAACTTTATGAGCATATAGCTAAGAAATGATTGAAATTTGAAGACTAGAGAAAGACCATCAGATAAATACTAACCATAAGAAAGTAAGTTTACCTTTGCACCTAGCAGCAGTGTTGGTCTTATACAACACACATACACACACCCCTCTGTCAAAACTGAAGAGGATTCCTACGTTTTGATAAAAAGAATAATCTTGAATCCTGAAGGAAAAATAAGAATATAACAATTACAAAAACAATATAACCTTATAATTATCTAATTTAATAACAACCAAACCTGACTTAGTACATAGGAAAGCTGACACATTCGTTATCCTAGTGGGATTTTTTTTATAGAAGATTTCTGTTAGTAATTAGTGATTGTACAAAATTAAAACTAGTTAGACTACAGTGGGCTGAGCAGTATAACAACAAAGTCTTGATCTAATTCACCCATACACTGCCCCTGTTACAAACAATACACAGGCTTAGGAGGAGTCTACCACCCTTTCTCCAAAGAGCCTAGACAAAACTAGTCTTAATGGTTTCAAAGGGAGAGATGGAAAAAAATAAGATTTTCTAAATATTACTTGTGTGTGTTGAGGAGGGCAATAGTGCGGCTGACATGGAGTAAAACTGGCTGTGTGTTTAACAACGTCATGAATTGCAGGAACAGAAAGGAATGAGAATGCCTTCGGTGGGATGGCGAGCAACATACTTCAGGTGGGGAATCTTGAGTTTCAAGGTAATTCCAGAGAGGAGGGTAACCTTCACCTCCCTGGTCTTGGTTCATGTTAGTAGGTTTCTAGTGCGTCTGGTCTTCCACACACACCTCTTTAACAGTGATCTTGCTGATGAATCATGATTAATAGATAGCTATTACTGGAAATGCTATGTGGTCAGTCTGGAAATACTGAGGGGTGAATGTCAAAGCAGCTACTTTTACTGTTTTCTATTTATTATTGATTAGAACATTTCAGTAGGGGAGAGCTTTTCTATTCCAGTGGTTGCTAGAAGTAGCTAGCTATTGCTTAAAGGTGATCTCTATGATGAATCAGGTAATAATAATAGCCACCATTTGTGAGGACTTAAAAGCTACGGATCACTCTTGTGATTGTCACAGTAATTTCAGGAGGAAGAGATGGTCAGATTTACACTACACCCGCCTTTCAGATAACGAGAACGAGTATGTGAGCTGGGGAAGTATGTGACTCTTGAGATGTGGCTGTGTGAATGGTGAGCGAGGAGTCCCAGCATGGTCCTTCAGGGAGCATCGTGTGAGACAGTTCCCATGAGTTATCTTGAAGTTCTTCTTCTGACTTTAGTTATTTTTCTCTATGGATACAGCTGAATACAGGAAACTCTTTTTCATTATAAAAAAAATTCTTACTATGCAATTATAGTCATTCAACAAACATTTTTTGAAAGCCTATTCAGTACCAGGCCTGTGAACGAACAAACAAACCAGAGCAGAAGCATAGCTTTCCTCATGGAGTTTATGTTCTCAGGAGAAGAGGGCATAATTAGTAGCCAGTCAGCAGCCTTTGAAGGCTCTGGGCAAGAGTGTTGTGCTTCAGTTTTAAATAGAGTGGACAGATGATGTCGTGCCAAGAAAGTGTTTGTGCAGGGAGATAAAGGATGAATTAGTGCTAAAGACCCTTTGCAGAAGGACATCCCAGCCAGTGCTGCCCACTGGGGACAGTGACAGAGAGAGGAGAGAGGATTAGGATATGGCTGTGTCTAGGGGAGGAAATGGGTTTATTTCACTCACAGATTCGTATAACAGTTCAACATTAAAAGCAGTGAGGGCAGTAACTCAAACAGGGCAGGAACCTGGAGGCTGATGCAAAAGCAATGGACGGGTTCTGATTACTGGCTAGCTCAGCCTGCTTTCTTATAGAACCTGGGACAGCCAGCCCAGTATGCCCCACCAACAGTGGGCTGAGCCCTCTCCCATCAATTACTAACTAAGAAAATGTTCTAAGGGCTTGCCTACAGTCCATTATGGAGGCATTTTCTCAACTGGGGTTCCCTCCTGTCAGATGACTCTAGGCTGTGTCAAGTCAGGTTCAAACAGGGAAAACCTTGCAAGCCATATTGCAGACATTGGCCTGATTTCTAAATGGGAGAGTAAACCATTGAAGAATACTCAGCAAAGGAAGGAAATAACTTGGCTTGGTGATTTCACAGGATTCCCTGTTGTAAGATATTTGAACACACTGCGAATCCCAAGTTTGTATTTGCATTAATTAAATAAAATCAACCTTGGGTCAGGAGGTGGAGCCAGTAACTAGTTGACAGAAAGTAATCATAGAGAGTCAGAGGGAGTCTGGAAGAGGGATAGAGAGACACAGAGATGCACAGGAAGTAGTAGGGAGGGACTTTGAATGTGGAGGTCTTTTTTGGTTTGATGGAGCAGAAGGACACTTTTTCTGAGACACTGGTGAAGAGGGAAGGTCAGCTACTTGCTCCTCAACCTCTCTGAGCTAGCAGGTTTTTACCCTAGTCTTTGACTTCTGAGTCTTATTGATAAATAGAACGATAGAGATTTAGTCAAAAATTACATTTGGCGGCAGTGGCAGGAGGCAGATCTGGCAGAACATAAAAGTCCTGTCAAACTGCTGCCTGAGAAGTGGGCCAGTAACTGCAGAGCCTGTAATTACCGCCTGAAAAAGCAGTAGATTCAGGTGCAGCCACTTTGCCGACTGAAGAACAATTCCCTTGGCTGCCCTTCATCCGAATATTCCCTTCATCTGAATATGAAGGGGGAGCAATGATAGAAAGAACATGTTAGATATTTTTCATGGCTGTGACCAGATACCCAGAGAAACAAATTAAATTTTGTTCAGTTTCAGAGATTCAGTCTGTCATGGCTGGGAAAGCATAGTGGCTGGAGTGGGTAGGTGAGTGGAGCAGGGAACTTGGCTGTAGGCACAAACCAGGAGGTAGAGAGTTCTGGGTGGAACCAGAAGTGGGTATTAAACTTCAGGGTCTGCCAGAGTAAGCAAACTTTGCCAGTCATATTTTCTACAGAAGTCTTTCCCCAAATGGCACCACCAGCTGGAGACTGAGTGTTCAAACACATGTGGCAGTGGAACATTTCATAGGCCAACCATAACAGAGGGGGAGACTTACAGTAAGCCAGTGAACTGTGAAGGGGACTGTACAGGCTGGTTTTATGTGTCAACTTGACACAAACTAGAGTCATCAGAGAGGAAGGAGCTTCAGTTGAGGAAATGCCTCCATGAGATTCAGCTGTAAGGCATTTTCTCAATTAGTGATCAATGGGGGAGGGCCTAGCCCTTTGTGGGTGGTCTCAAGAGCTGGTGGTCCTGGGTTCTATAAGAAAGCAGGCTGAGCAAGCCAGGGGAAGCAAGCCAGTAAGCAGAATCCCTGCATGGCTTCTGCCTTCATGATTTTGCCCTGTTTTGAGTTCCTGGCCTGACTTCCTTCAGTGATAAACAGCAATGTGGAAGTGTAAGCCATATAAACCCTTTTTTCCCCAACATGCTTCTTGGTCATGGTGTTTTGTCACAGCAATAGAAACCCCAACTAAGGCAAATTGGTACCAGCAAAGTGTGGGTATTACTGTGACCAACATGACTGTTTTTGGGAGGATTGTAGAAGGACTTTGGAACTTTGAGCTAGAAAAGCCATTGAGTGTTAAGAGCTCTGTGCGATATTCTGTGGAAGATAACATTGAGAGCAGTGCAGAAGATGGAGGCCTGACTTGTGATGTTTCAGAGGGAGGTTTAAAGACTCTATCAGGGCCATTTGTTATTTTTAAGTTAAAATTCTGTGGTTCTGGTTAGTTGGGGTTGAAGAATCAGCTGTGATTAACATACCAGAACTCCTAAAGTGAAACCTTTGTTACTGGGACAGTTGATGCTGGTTAGCCAGAGCTAAGAAATTAGCAGTGATTAAGAAGAGACTAGCATAGTTGAGGTAAAATCTTCTGGGAAGTGTTTTCTCAGAGCACAAAGAAGCTGTGTCCCAGAGGCAGCTATGGTTGTACCTCGTGTTGGCAGCAGGACTTGTTAATGTGTAAGTGTCACCCAGGTGGTACTGGTTGTGAAGGAATGAAGGGGTCATAGAGAGCAGCTGAGGCTTGGCACTGTGAGAGGCCTTTGGTGAAGGTGCAGCCTTGGTAGCAGTTGGAAGCTCAGGATTGAAGCGATCATGCAAAGAAGTTGAGGCTTAGCACCATGAAGAGAGCCTATGAGAGGCTATTGGTGAAAGTGCAGTTCAGTTGCAGCAGAAGACCCCAGAATTTTGGAGATGCCAAATACCATGGGAAGTCCACAAAGGACAGGAGCCAGCAGTGGAGTGGAGCCAGCTGAAGCCTGGAAGACAAGCTGTGTGTGGTGCAGAGGGCAGAGCTGGAGAAGTGACCCAAGCCCTTTGGAGGACTCTAGAAAAGCGTGAGTAAATCCCAGATAATTGGACATTAAGTTATTTATACTATTAAAATTTGATTTTGCTTGGTTCGTATTGTGATGGAGCACTGGTTCTTCCCTCCTGAAGAAGGTATTTGATTTTGATTTTTAAAAGAGTCCACAGACAAAAGACAAACTTTTAACAGAGATTGAATATTTTAAAGAGACTGAAATTTTAATGTGTTTAAATTTGTAAAGACTGTGGGACTTTTAAAATTATTTATGACTTTAACGTGGGATCTTGGATCACCCCTTCTCCCAGATTTCTCCTATTTATCCTGTCTGCCTGCCAGCCCCGCCTATCCTTTCTCCTGCCTTGCTATTGGCTGTTTAGTTCTTTATTAGACCATCAAGTGCTTTAGTGTGTTACAGGCACAGTAACACAGCTTCACAGAGTTAAACAAATGCAACATAAGCAAAAGTAGCACACCTTAAAATAATTTTCTACAACACTTTTAAGTGTTCATTGCAAAGAGCCATTGGTCTGGTATAAGGCTTCTGGTTTCTGCTACCCTATTGATGCTGATCTCTCACTGAGGCTCCTCTGGGATATCCTGTCGTTGCCCAGTCTCCTGGAGACCTTTCAGGTTTGGGTCTGCAGGACCCACCCCTTCATGTGCTCCCGCAGATCATGGATGGGGTAGATGTTGGGGTGGGCCAACTCATAAGCCTGGTTCTGGGCTTGGGTACTTGCAGGGTTGGTCAGCCCGCCAGCTCCCCCCTGTCCTCAACATCAGAGTAAATTCTCCAGTATTGGCTTTGGCTAGTTCACCCATCATGAGCAAGGGGTGGGTGGTTCACCCACACTGCTGTCAATAGGGTCAGCTCTGCTGTGCTGCCCAGGAAAGGTGCAGGGCCCACTTTCTGGAGTGCTGCAACTTGTAAGGGGGAGGGTCAGCTGGCTGGGGCAAGTGGGGGGAGGGCATCTTTGCTCACCCTCACTACCACATGGCAGACAAGGGAGGTGTGGCCAGCTCACCAGCACCTCCACCAACATCAGCTCTACTGTGCTGCCCAGGTGATGAGCAGGGCCTGCTTTTCCGAGTGTTGCAGCTGGTAAGGGAGAGGGTCAGCTCCCTTGTCTGTTAGAGTGGCAAGGTGTAAGGGGGGGAGGGGGACATCTCTTCCTTGTCCACACCACTGCATGATAGATGAGTAGTATGAAAATATTTTGAATAAGAAATTTAAAAACAGAGGTATTATGAAAAAATTCAATTAAGTAATCCCAGGCACTCAGATTTTCAGTAAATTCCAGAGTTATACAACAAGGGAAGATTTTTCTGGAAAAAACACAGCACAAAGTACTTACCTGTGAGAAATATGCTTATAGAACACACTAATTCAAAAGTTAGCATCTGTGGGAAATATTCTTGGAGGCTGGGGTAGTAACTCAGACAGAAAAGAGAGGGAGGGGAAGAGGGAGAGGAAGAGAGAGAGGGCGAGGGAGAGAGGGGGAGAGAGATCTTTAAGTCTGAGTTTTATCATTTTTTTTGTGAATGATAGCCTCATAGTTTGACAGAAGGAGTATAACACTTTTGTAGGTAAGTAAGCCTTTGAGGTTAAGATTGAAGAAGTTTCTTCCTAGGGGAATTACACTGCAGTCTTCAAATCCGAATCCACATGTTCCTGCCTACACAAAACTTACCTAGGAGAGCTATCACCCTACACTCGTACAATCAATATTTACAGACGTCTTGGTCATCCCCTCACCTGACAGATGTCCAGCTCTGTGGAGCTGACCTGGTTCCTATCTTTTTTTCATTTCTTACATTGCATTTTAGCCCTCTGTCCTTTTCTTTTTAGAAAATTCCCCAGCCTCTCACCTCCTTTTGTTGCCTCTGTGCCTGCCCCAGCCCAGGCTGTCCTCAGCTTTGACACCGAAGTGAAGGATACTACTACAGACCTGGCACCATAAGTTCTATCTTAAACTTCTGTTCATCCCAAAAGCCAGGACCTCACCATGGTGCGCAGGTGCTCTGTGTTCTATTACCACCCTGTTCTGCCTTCCTCTCACCAGCTTCCTTGTGCTAAAGTCCCACCTCAGAAGAATGATTAGCAGTCTCTTGTGTGATTCATGAGCTGTTACCTCTGTGTGCCTTTGTGTTCGTGGTAGCTGTCTCCACGGTTCACATTTAAATGCCTGGGTTTTTTCTAGCCTTGTCAGCACCCAGTCCCCAAACCATATCCTCTAGGTAGTCTTTTTTCCCAAATTCCATTTTCTGAGTCAAGTACCATTCCTATGTAATTCCATAACATTTTGTTTATTACCTAGTTATAAGTTTAAATGGAATTGTTGAAGTAAATAAAGGCCCCAATTGGTCAAACTCTAGTCAGTGTCCAATATATCAAACACAGTTAATGAGTTTGAAGTAAAAGAGCTATAGCAAACTTACCCTTCTATAATATCCTAGTGGATCATGATCATACACATCTTCAATTTTAGGACTTTGGGTTGGATATGCTTGTTGAAACTTCATTTTAATGTGACAGGGTATTATATAGGTGATTATTGAATAAAACAATGTCTCTCAGGATCCACTTTATCCTCTACTGATACCTATTAGCATTTCCATTTTTTATGGTCATTGCCTTCTCTCATCTTCATTTAAAATGCAAGTATCTTATAAAATAGACTATGATGTACAAATTCCACATTTGTATTACAGTGACCCAGACTTGGTCATGAAGAATCCTTGAGGGCCAGTAATCTGTTTCTCCAGTAACTCAATATGAATCACTTTAGAAAAATAGGTTGATGGAGAAGCCTTGTTTTCCTTCTACAGTTTCTTTTCCTGTGTAAATAGCATGAATTTTCAGTCTTAGGACCCAGCAGTGATAAAGGCCTTTTAAGATGTAACTTTGTGGACAAAGTTTTATCTGTCACCAGATCCTGTGGACAAGCTCTGCACATTGTTTTCTCCTCTGGAGGGACATAGCTATATGTCCTTCCTATGATACGTCAGCAGAAGATGACTCTGCTTTTATGTGATACCTGCTTCTTTCTCACATTGTTCACAGTGAAGTTTTGATTCTGCATGGTTTTTCTCCCTCCTCCACCTCCTTGGCTGACAGAAACTCTAACAAGGAAGTGCCTCAGAGCTTCTGTGGTAACTGGACACCAGCCAGAGACAAGCTGAAATCAGCATTGGTTGAGGGGGCTAGTGTGATTCTCAACCTGTGGGCTATGACCCCTTTGGGGGTTGAATGGACCTTTCACAGGAGTTGCATATCCATTATCCTGCATATCAGATCTTTACATTATGATTCATAAGAGTAGCAAAATTAGTTATGAAGTAGCCACAAAAATAATTTTATGGTTGTGATCACTACAACATGAAAAGCTGTATTAAAGGGTCACAACATTAGTAAGGCTGAGAACTCGAGCCAGCAGGGGAAGAAGGCTTCTGTGCGTGGCTCTTGCTTGAGGCTGGCAGGTCTAATATATCTTTAGGCAGAGTTTGGGACTTAAACCTTGACAGGCATGTGGGAGGGGCTTCAGTGGGGCAGGGTGTGGTATGAAGAAGATTACATTTGGACAGATTAGTAACTTTGATAAGGAGCTTCTATGAATTGAGATCTGTTATCCAGGGCAATTTAGATATTGCTAGGCTGGCTATGTTCCAAATAAAAGCTTACTGGTCTTAAAAGAGTTCTTACCAGCTGAGGGGAATCCAGTTCTCTTAAAGGGATAGGCTTCTTATCCAGCTGTTCTTCAGCAAGTGATCAGGAGAAAATGAGCTTTCTTCTGTCTTCCACCTTCCTGCTGTATTTGGGGTTTTTGATATTATGTTTGGGGGTAAGGTTGACTCTTAGCTCTGGGACAAGGAGAGGGGTGGACTTGGTTGAGAACAATTTCACATTGTTTTTCTCTCTGAGAACAAGCATCATACAACATCAAGGGAGAAGTTCACTCAGGACATTTGGATCATTATCACTTTTTAGTTTTCCACATTTTATCCCACCCATCCAAGTCTGTTTTGTACTTTCAGATAAGTGAATGTAGTTTTCATTATTCTAAGAGAATTTGGTGGCTTCCTATTGTTTGTACAATAAATTCCAAATTCCCCAGGCCAACGTTCATGAACCCTTACCAAGCCTACCTAATTACCCACGAGGTACAGCTTCCACTGAGGGAAGCAGGTGTTCATTCTTCCCTGAATGTGCTTCAGCAATTCCAATCCTGGTGATTTTGTCCATTGTACTATTTCCCACTTACAATGTGCCTTTACTCCTTTCCACTTATGCAGAAAGTGCAAACATGCTCACACCCTCGCTGTCCTATGCTTGACCTTTCTGAAACTACTTGGGCTCTTGCTGGTTTTTTTTTTTTCTTTTTTTCTTCCATAATGTCAAACAAAGTCTGGTGATTTCTTGAGTGACTGAGTTGAAAGAAAGCAAAATATAAAGGATTGATGTATATGGACTGTACTTTCCAGAAGCAATTTGTCTAAATTTTCTCCAAGAAATAAATGCCTTTAGGACATGCATCTTTTAGTTTGTCCTCCGTAATATTAAGTGTCTTCCTCTCTCAACATGGCACTTATTCAAAATCCACAGGATATGACTGCACCATTGACTCTATATAGCTTTTGGGGCTCATGTGGTGAAACAGTATCAAGGCCCACTCAATGTCATGAGTTCAGGACACAATCAGTGACACATAGTTATCAAATTTTTTTTTTTTTTTTTTTTTTTTGCAAAATTTCAGACAGGATTTATGTAATTCTAGTTGGAGGGGTGTTTCTGGGACACTTGTCTGTAATCAAAAGTGGGATAATTAACACTTTCCTGACCAGCACAGTTAAGATAAAAATGTGTGCATATCCTGGAAGTGCTCTCTTGGGAAGGACCTAAAACAAATTGCTGGAGGTGTGGGACAAGAAAAGAGGGTTGGCATGTACAAAGTCCTCCTGAAAAAACAAAAACATACCTTAGATCTCTAGGTGTTCATACAAAAAACATTCCTCTCAGTTCCCATATGTGAATGGTGGGAACTGACTAGCTTTCCACAATGTTAGTACAGACAGACTTCGGTCTCAGGGGATCAGAACATCCACATGCCCTGCAAAGTTCTGTGGTATTGTATCAATGTGTGCTCAAATGCAGCAAATGTTCTGTGGATAATATCTGCTCTCAGAGCTCCATCAGATGGAAAGTGAGCTGCATATTTGCTAAGCGTCTTAGGCTGCAGAGTCCTGTATGTTTAACCCAGAGTTCTTCAAGCTGCAATGGGATATCCTTAATGGATCATTTGGCATATGTGGCAATCAATGCTGACATGAAACAAGCTTCTGAAAAATTTAAACCAAAGCTTTTAGAACTTCCCAGGAGGAAGCAGGGTTGTGTTGAAAGACAATATAACTCATGATACCAGAAGCCTTTTGTTAGTCTCTGTAGAAAAAGCACATTACTTCTTTCTCATTTTCTTGCCTTAATTTTCTCTTTTTTTTAATATTGTTTTACTAAATGAAACATTTTAGGAGGTGTTTATTTTTTTCCAGATTTCTATCCAGAAAGAGCTATATTTTATATGAGTTTCCTCATTCCTTGTTTTTATAGGTAAATTTATACATAGGTAGGGGTGATGGCTTCATGTGTGAAGCATATACTGAGACATTAAAATTTCTGTTTAAAAGAATTGTATAGTGTCTAAATCGCAAATATTTAAGAGGTTTTAAATGAAGTGAGCTGTAGTAATTAAGCTTTAATAAACTTGAATCCATACTTTTGATTGAGATGACTGAATTTAACAGTAAGCATTTTGTGTTTTACACACATAATCCATATGCTTATTTAATTGATGGAATTAATAGTTTACTCTTTGTCATTTTTTTTTTGGTCAGAGAAGTCAGTAGTGTATAGTATGAAGCCTAAAAAATTTATGCAGTCAATTGTCCGACATGAATTTGTCTTGCTAGTCATACAAATGAAGTTGGATGACCTTTGAGTCACATAGGTTTAGACTGGAGACAAAATATAATCCAATGTGTTCCTGTAAAAATTTTAACGATCTATTTAGGTGATTGTAGCTGCAATTATGAGGAATATTGTAGTTCATTTTTCATCTCTTCATATATACCCAACAATTTATTTTATATACAGTCTAGATACATAACTCAGTAATTATGACATAGTTACCCAAAGATATCTGGGCTATGTGAATTAAAAATGGTCTTAATAACCTTGTATTTCTTTTTGAAGCACCTATAAAAAGGAAAGATTGCTTTTCAGAGCGGCAAAGGCTAATCAGAGAGCCCCGAGGGGGCTTCTTTTGGCTTTGCTCTGTACACATCTATCTGCTGCTTTTTGTTATAAACTGTCTACTAAAGCAAACAAAAAGACTCCCATATGATTTCTTCAGGGGAGTCCAGTGCATATAGGATGAACCTCATGCTGCCTTACACAAGGTTCAGTTCAGTTAAGATCAGAGCCAAGACTAGAGTTCTTCCTTAGAACAAGTTGCAAGGTTAAGATCTCCAGTTGTAGACTTCAGCTATCCTTTGTATGGCCTTCTGTTAAAAGGAATGGCTCCTTTAAGTCTGGAAGCTAGAGCAGGTGTTGCTGGTGGAGACATGATGCCTAACTGCCACAGCCACTATTTTGTTTACTAAGGATTTAAGTGCTGTTTATCCATTTTCAGATTCGTGCACAAACCTTTACAAATAATTAACTCCTTTAATCCTCGTAATGACCCCAAGGTAGTCTATAACTCTGCCTACTTCATGGATGAGTGTGCCACATGTCTAAGGTCACAGAGCCAGAGAAGAAAGGGCAATAATAAACGAAAGCAATGGGCTCCAAAGTCTTTGTCCTTAGCCACAGCATCTGTTGCCATTAACCTGGCATATGGGTCTTCCTCTTGTACTTAACACTTTTCACTGGTATTCTGGGACAGTTCTAGAGGACATATATTAGAAAACACTCTCTCAAGCAAAGTCACACAAATCTATATTATGCCAACAGCTCCTTCCTCCTCCCACCTTTAAACCAGTAACAGTGGATTCCCCGTGGACACTGCCGATGCTTAAACTTCAGCACTATACTCACTCCTGGTCTGGTACTACTAATTTTTCTTGTCTTTATGATAGATACCCAAGTATGCTGGTTAGTTTTTATTACTTGGACACAGACTAGAGTCACTTTGGAAGAGAGTACCTCAACTGAGTACTTGCCTCTATAATAATGTCCTGTGGGCATGTCTGCAGCATCATTTTTTTGAATAATACTTGATGTAGGAGGACCCAGCCCAATGTGGATGGTATCATTGCTGGACAAGCAGTCCTGCATTGTATAAGAAAATAAGCTGAGCAAGCCATGAAAAGCAAGCCAGTGAGTAGCACTACACCATGGTTTCTGCTTCAGTTCAGTTCCAAGTTCCTCAAGCTCCCCAAACAGTTCAGCCAGCTGGGAACCAGATATTTAAGTCTGGAACCATAACACTCCTTGTTATGAGATGCCTGTTTCCTACTCATCCATAAGATGTTCTTCAAATCACTTTTCAAGATGCCTCCTTTTCTGTCTACTGCTTCCTGGTGGACTCATGCACAGGGCTCCCGAGGTACACTCTTAAGTATTTCTCATTTGCCCCGGGCCCTCTGGTGTCAGCTGTTGATTTGATTTGGTTTCTCTTGGACTGAGTTTAGGATTTGGAGTTTAGATCAGGAGGTTCCAGAACTTGAGATTCTGGATATAAAGGGGTGGGAGGTGCAGGTTGTACCTGCTCCCTCAATGAGATCTTATCAAATTTTTAAAAAGATGACTTTTGAGAATAACTTGCTGCTGTTATGTTTGAGATTCAGTGGCTGATCTGTTGAAGTAGTTGTCATAGCTATGGTAAGTTGTCCTGGAACACAACCTTCAAAATACAGTTGTATCAACAGAAAGGCTTAACCATGCTTACTTTTGAAAGCCCTTCAAATTATGAGGCTCTGGTCAAGATGCTGAAAACAAAACTAAATCCCCAAACAGGACATTGAGAGAATATTAATTTCATACTAAATATGTGTATCCATAGTGCCATGAACATGTAACCTTAGTATTTCCATATGGTCATGAAAATACTTAAGAACTTCATACTTTCCATAGAAATTTTTTTGTTATGATGTCTATAGTAATCTGCAGTAGTTTTATCAAAGTGAAGTAACAGTGCATTCTTATAATCATAAAAGTCTACCATAGTATTTAGTCAGCCTAGTTTTGGTACTAGAAAAATAGATGTATTAATTTCACATGTAAACTGAGGATAAGACAATGGCAAAGCAGCAGTTCATAAGTCAAGTGCATGTTATAAGACAGTTTGTGATATTGAAAAGAGGTTTAGTCAATAAGTTTAAGTACATCTGGTGTCTAATTACTGCATCTTTAATATGATGTAGTCACTTTTCACTGGGAAGTCTATTTTGGATCAAGTAAATTCCCAGCATAGAAACTCTTGCTGTAAATGAAGCCAGCTCTCTGAATTCTTCATCTCTACCAAAGACACTTTAGGTCAAGACGACACAAATGGTGCTCAGAGCCAGGAGAGACTTGCATGTCAACATAAAAGTCCCTCTCAGGTAGACGCCTGTGAGGGATGTGATTTTTATTTTTATTTTGTCTCTAAGGATGGTACCAGAAGCACTAGAAATAATACAAAATTTCTTTTTTTCCTTAAGCAGAGTGGGCTGTATAGAACAAGTAAATGATTAACTGCAAAAGCTTTCAGGAGTGTTTGGGTACTATGTGTCAGAAAGAGTGTCCATGGCCAGACCAAGGAGAATCAGGTTTTAGCTGTCACTTGCTAACTGTTGTTACTACTTTAAGTGTTTATTTATGGATTCTGCTGATTTTTGATAGGCTACATTTTTACAGTAATTTGAAAGTGAGAGAAACAGTCTTGTAAGATGAAGCTGCCAAATGCTGTGGGATGTTCTGTATGTCCTGTGGGAGCCCGTTCTTGGGTTCCTCGTGGCTTTACCCAGCAGGTCCACATAGAGGATGATTAGGACCACAAACCTGAGTGCAGGTGTCTGAGATGGTCTGCACTTGGCTGTGCTGTGGGATGGTATGTATGTCAAGTTGCTCTGATTGGTCAATAAATAAAACCTGATTGGCCGTGGCTAGGCAGGAAGTATAGGCGGGACTAACAGAGAGGAGAAATAAAAGAACAGGAAGGCAGAAGGAGACACTGCCAGCCGCCCGCCAGGACAAGCAACATGTGAAAATGCCGGTAAGCTACGAGCCACGTGGCAAGGTAAAGATTTGTAGAAATGGATTAATTTAAGCTATAAGAACAGTTAATAAGAAGCCTGCCATGGCCATACAGTTTATAAGCAATATAAGTCTCAGTATTTACTTGGTTGGGTCTGAGCAGCTGTGGGACTGGTGACAGAGGTGAGTGACAAAGATTTGTCCTGACTGTGGGCAAGGCAGGAAAACTCCAGCTACAGCCAAATGGTTGTGTTTTAACTCTGTCTCTCTCTCTCCCCCTCCATCTCTCTGTCGCGCCCCCCCCCCCCCCCCCGTGTGTGTGTGTGTGTGTGTGTGTGTGTGTGTGTGTGTGTGTGTGTGTGTGTTACCATCCACTGAGCCCAAGGCCTTGTGCCTGTTAGGTAAACACTACTATGGGGCTAGCATCCTCACAGTTGCAGGCCAGCTTTTAACTTTTCACTATTGAGTCCAACATGAACTTATGTCACCAAAGTGGAACACAGAGGCACCTACATACCACATGCTTCCTCCCAGGGAGACCCTTCACTGACAGGTAGAACAGTCACAAAGGGCTTCTTGCCTTGTATTTCATTTACTAAAGTTCTTGAAATGAAATTTGCTTAAGAGCCTTTGTAAATATTCTTCTTTTTCACAATAAAGGCTTCTGTAAAGATTCATAAATTGCTGTAGAAGGGAGGTTTAGATCTATTTGCTGGCACTTGTAAATTAGAAATTTTGTACATTTTACAAGTGCAGCTGTGCACAAACCATCCATCTTAACTTGAATTTATTCTGTCCATTTATGACCTGGAAGACTTTTTACCCTCAGTGCAATTAATTAAGCAAACAGAACCTGTGTTGGTACTTTTGATAGATTACAAGAACAAAGGCCCTTGCACTGGGGCTTTCATGGGTCTTGTAAGCAGATAGTCCTCGTAAATCCTACATGGCAGGTCCTTTGATTCTCCCTCAAAAGCTTCATCATATTCCTGTTGGTACTCAGCACCACAGGGGGCTTGCTACTTGCAGTTTCCTCTATTGCTGTTTTCATTTCCTTTTCAGAGACAGAGCTAATCAGTTTCTTCATATCCAGATGAGCCAGCCTTGGCATTTTAATTTTAGCTAGAATTTTTATAATTTCTGTTATCAGCTGCTAACTCTGCTGCAAATAATCACTTTGGAAAACAACAAAAAATATGAGAAAAGACTTGAGCTGGGCATGGAGATTCCAAGCTTGTAATCTCAGCATTCAGGAGGCTGAGGCTGGAGGATTGCTGTAAGTTCAAGGACAGTTTGTGGTACATTATAAGTAGTAGCGGCAGCCAGAGTTAAAACTGTCTCCAAAAAGGGTACTGTGTGTGTGTGGGGGGGGCAGTGGGGAGCTTTTATGTTATCTAATATTAGTTCACAGAGAATATACTTACATAAATATATGGTCTTTTTAGTGTTTTCTATGAATTTCTAGCAACTCTTTACATTGTCAGGCCTATTTATAACATTTAAAGAAATTTTATGAAAGTATGGTAATAGAGTTAGAGTATAGAAATATGGGAGGTACATATGAGCATTCATGTCAGTATGTACTCTGAGGCTAGAACATCAGATGTCCTGATATGTCATTTTTTGCCTTATTCCTTTGAGAAAAGATCTCTCATGGAATCTGGAGCCAGCAACCCTCCTGTCTCCATCTTCTATCCCCAGTTCTGAGATTATAGGTTTATGAGGTTACACTCAACTTTTTACATGGGTGCTGGGACCTCAACTCAGGCACTCAGACACTTTTGTAGCAATAGCTCTTAGCTACAGAGCCATCTCTCTATTCCTTAAAACTTTTAAGACTAATTTGTGAGAAATCTTAAATTAGTGTGTGATTTATTAGAAGAGGTTTATTTGATTTTATTATTAACTTGTTTTTATTTATTTTTAATTAATTAAAATTAATTTAATTAATTTGTGTGTGTGTATTTGGACCTGTTCTGATGGTGTATCTTCCTATTTTAGCAAAATCATTTATGAGGCTCTAAGGGCTATGAAGGGACTACATGCCAGTCAGTCGCACTGACACTAGCTGGCATGTGATGACAGGGGAACTCTGTCATCTCTGGCACCTGCAACACGGATTAGTCTGCAAGGAAACACTGGGCCTCTATGATTACTGAACCCAATTTCTCATATTAGCATCTTAAATTAGGATGGTACACCCACTAATAGTTAACATACTGAACTTATTCTCATCTATTATTTTCACTAAAGCACATAGTATATTCAGATTTTCTTAGGTTTTATCCAGTGCCTTTTCTTGTACCTAGTTCTCATCCAGAATCTAGAATGCCATTTAGTTGTCATGAATTCTTAACTTCTTCCTGGTTGTTTTCAGTTTCCTTCTTTTTGATAACCTTGATGGTATTGAGTAGGACAGGTCAGAGACTTCTTCATCACTTCCAATTTGTCTGACATTTCTCTCATTACATGGAAGGAATGTAGGTTTCGGGAAGACGATAAAGATGTGAAATCTGATTCTCATCATGTATATTAAGGGAAATTCTGTTAATGTGACAGTTGGTGCTGATCTTGATTACAGGCAGAGGTAGTGTCTGCTAGGTTTTTATAATGAAAAGTAGGTACTGTCTTGTTTCCCATTGCTGTAATAAAACATTCCAACAAAAGCCACTTAAGAAAGAAGGGTTTAGTTTAGCTCACAGTTCCAGTTACAGTCTATCACAAGCAGGGAAATCAGAGCAGCAGGAGTTTGAGATATCTGGTCATACTATATCCATGGTCAGAAGGAGAGAGCAATAATGCATGATTGTCCTCATCTCATGTTCTCTCCTCTTAGTTAGTTCATAGTTCCCTAGCTAGGGGATGGTGCTACCCACAGTGGGTGGGTCCTCCTACCTAAATAGCATAATAAAAATAATTCAGATATGCTCACACGTCAATCTGATCTAGATAATTCCTTTTTAGGACTTCCCAGGTGATTCTAGATTTTGTCAAGTTGAGAATTAAAACTAACCATCAGTTGGTTTTCTTTAAGTCTTAAATAAAGCCATTATGGTAATAGGGGTTTTTGTTTTATAGATAAGAAATTTGAGCTTGTTTGTTCTGGAAACAGACAGAACTTTGTCATGTACAAAGTCCTTCTGCTATGAGACTACCATGCTTTGAGTTATCTTTAGCAAGTGGAGATATCTGACCATTTCCAGTGATTCTAGCCATCTTACATTCCAGGAACCAGAAGTATAAATAATAAAACCATCTGAACATTCCTGTCCCTGTAAGCATCTGAGTGTGACTCTGTAAAATCTTGAGTTAGAGCCCCTCAGTTGACAGACAAAACAGGGAATAATTATTATTCCCATCCACAGGATTTTGAGGTACTTCCCAGCACCATACAACGGGAACACCATAAAACAAATTCTACACTGCAGGTAGGATCTACTATTAGGATAAGAATCCTAGGTTAAAGCAAAAACACAGGCAGTCATTATATTTCTTCATTTAGGATGCTTTGGTAGGAGGTGACTTCAGCTGGGTGCTCCTAGACATGGGGAAGACGCATCAGAACTAAGATGCTGTCTCAAAATAACTGACATTCCAGTAGGATTTATTTGCCTTAGAGGGGCAAATATTCACAGGGGCAAGATAAGTTCCTTAGCAGATGGGCTTGAGTTGGCAATTCTTTTTCTTATTTCCTGATTGTCTAGCCTTGGGTAAATTCTTTGACTCTGATTCCCAACATCCTTATCTTTAAGGTTGAGATGATCCAATGATAATGAGATGATTCAATAAGATAACAATAGCCACTCCACATATCTCTTTATAGCATCAGTTGCATGGCCCTTCTATTTTGCTACTCTGTCTCCCAAGCAGACTCTGAACTCCCCTTTGAAAGTAAGCTTATATACTTTTCATTCTTGCTGATTAGTACAGTCCACAAAATAGATATCCAAGTAACTGCTGAGTGGAAAGAAGGAAGTGATGCATCAATGAGTAAACATAATTGTGGTAGGAGAAGAAAAGAGGGGCAAAGTACAATTTAAAATTAATTAGCCTATTTGACTAAGGGTTTGGAAGTAACATTGTTTAAACAATAGAAACAAGGAAAAAAGAATTCTAAGAACACTAAGATGTGACTGGCACTGGTAAATGCAATAGTAGCTATGGAAATAAATCTAGTTAAGAAAATAAACTCAGTTGAGTTTAATAAGTCTAAGATGAAAGTTTTAAGGAGAATATAGATGGCAAAGAGTGGAGACAGCATTGGAACAGGCAGGATTTAATGGGGCTACATATCTCTAGGCTCATGGAGTATATGGGGAGGAGGGTAGAACAGCAGACTGTATAATACTTAAAGAGCTGATATGATTGTTAATTCAATCATAAAAAATGCTTAAGAGTCTCCTACTCTACACTCCAGGAGCTGTGTTTGGCATGGTGAACTCTATGGTTATCTAAACATGTTTCTCCTCCCTTATTACACATATTGTCAAAAGAGAAAACAGACATTAATAACTATCAACCAAACAAATATGTATTTACTCATTAAAATCATATGAAGGGGAATGCAGAGGATTCTCAGTTTTCATCCGGTTTATTCTGGTCTTAGTGATGCCAAACCCAGATTTCATCTGGGAACATGGCCAAGTACCCATTGTCTATTAGATGTGTCAATATGACTAAGTTCTAGACAATGATATAGGGAGAAAATTATTTTTCACAACTTTTGAAATGTGCCCTTGAAAGGAAGCATATGTATTCTCCTGAGGTTTTATCCCTTCCTACTGGCTAGAAGATTATGAGAAAGGAATTGACGACCTTGCATGTAACATGGAAGCTAAGGATGAAGATGGTAGAACCTGCCACATAGTGTTGGGCTAATAGCTTGTAATTTGCCATAAAATGAAATACATCTTAATTAAGTTATTGTATCTTTAAGTATCTCTGTTCCTGATGCTGTTTGGCATGTATTTGTAATATAGAAGTGGAGAAGAAGATGTACTTGCTGGCTGAGGCTGCCATGAGCATCAGCACAGTGGTTTAAACAATGCAGTGGGCAACAGAGGTAACAATTATTGGGCTAGGCTGTGGTACAGGTTCTCTTCACACATGGGAAAGGGGGAAGGGAGAAAAGGATGACATTTTTATTTTTCTCGCATCTCTCTAAAGGGTGCTAGCGCCATCAGGAAGGCTTTTGATCATTATCTCATTTAATTTTAATTATTTTCCAGTGACCCTATCTCCAAATACCAGCATCAAATTGAAGGTTAAGATGCCAACATGCAGGTTTGGAGGAGCCACTGTTCAGTCCAGAGCCGAAGGCCAGAGGAAGACCTAGTTTAAATAGAGTGGAGGGCCTGGGAAATCTTATACACGAGGAAGTATTTTTGAAGAGAATGATGAAATGTTGGGAAGGAAAGTGCTCTGGGAAGAAGGCATACCTGGTGAAGTCAGAAAGTACTTGACAACTAGGAAGAAAAAGAACAGTGAACGTGCATGTGAGAGAACCAAGGAGACAAATGATGAACTGGGAGAAACCCAAATGAAGTGAAAAGCCAAAGGAAGATTTTAAGAGAGGAATAACATGGACTACTCATTTGTGTTTGTAGAGTTCCTCTGGCTCTGTTGAATGCCATGCTGGAGAGAATGATGGATTTAAACAAGTTTTGGAGGTCCAATTACCATGGAGCTTTATGTATAGAGGCATGAAAAGGGACAGGGCCTTCAGGATAATTCCTAAATTTTGAAAAGGAGGAGGCTAGTGGCAGGGAAGAATTACAGAGGAAGTGTGTAGTTTCCTTTAGACATGCTGTGTTAGACAGAACAAGGAATCCAGTTGATGATGACTAGCTGTGTGTCCTTGGGAATACTATAATTTATAGGCAAGGTAAATAAGATTTAGCAAAAAATAATTTAGTGATTAAGAAATATAAATTCAGCATTTTGGACTTGAAATTCACAAAGATAACATGCCAGAGTGGGCATCCTGGGCTGTGAAGACAGTAGTTGCCCTAATAATTTCTCCCGGGATGAGTTTGAGAAAGTCATTCAATTAATTAGGACCTCAAATTTCTCAGATTTTAAAGAATTAAAGGCTTATCTTAGAGATAAAAATGATAATTTTCTTATCACACCTAGGATAGGTTGGCACAATGAATGAATAAAAGTGTTCCCTCTTCCTGTTGTGGTAAGTTGTTTTGTAATTGAAGTGTATTCTGAATATTCACTTATGTAGCATTCAGGTAATTTAATACAATATTTTTCAAAACTTAGAGGCAGAATTATGCTGCTTTTCATGGACCCTTCTGCTTATTATCCTGTTCCTCCTTGTTCTGAAAGTACAGACTGATGAGTCCAAGACATTGGACTTGAACCCTGTAACTCATTTGTCAGCATGTTCTATTTCAGTTTTCCAGAATATAAGTGATCTTTCAGAAAAACTATCCTCCACCAACAGGAGTGAGTTCTGAATGGAAGTTCACAGCTGTCACCCCCTTCTTGGTTTTTACATTTATGGAAACCCCGTCCAGATTTCTGGAATTGGGAGGACATTAGTTCATTGTACTGTGGTGAAGTGGTCTGATTCTAGAGCTAGAACATTACTTTATAGTAAAGTGATCCAGGGTGCCAAGGGTCCCATCCAAAAGTTTGGAAGGTATTTGGGTAGTACTTAGTGGATTGCCTCAGGTATATCATGGATATTTGATGAAAGTACCTGGTTATGACTAGGATTTAAAAACTTATCCAGTGACCTGGAAATTCTAAAAGATGGTATAAAAATATTATTCTTTTTCATCTCAGAGTATGTTAGATGTACAAAATGGGTTCTTTCTGTGGAGCTACCTGCAGGGACAGCCTTCTTCATCTTTTTTTAAAAAAAGATTTATTTATTTATTTATTTATTTATTTATTTATTTATTTATTTATTTATTTATTTATTATGTATACAGCATATATGACTGCAGGCCAGAAGAGGGCACCAGATCTCATTACAGATGGTTGTGAGCCACCATGTGGTTGCTGGGAATTGAACTCAGGATCTCTGGAAGAGCAGTCAGTGCTCTTAACCTCTGAGCCATCTCTCCTCCTTCTTAATGTCAGATAAAAGAGGGTGGGCCTTGAGGTAGCTGGGAATTTGTACCTTTGTGAGACCTGTGAAGGAGGAGCCAATTGAAGAAGGAGGAGGAGCCAATTGGACTCAACATCATTGTTCCTACAATGGAGTGGGGGCTTGCCTATGTAAAGTGGTAACTCGAGCCTATTGGAAACCAAGATTGCCTTGCATGGGATTTTGTTTCTATCAGACTGTTATAAAGCCTTCCCTTCAGCTGTCCACATCCATTCCTCTTGCCTCTGTTGTTAATAGGGCCAACTTTTCAGTGCACCAGATATCACTTTGTCTCATGCCCAATGCTGGGTTTTAGCTTAAACAGAAATCCTCATGTTCTATTACTAAATCTATGCACTCTTATTTGAGAAGAGAAATAAAGAAGAAATACAAATAGGAAAAGTATTTTTTAAAATAAGAGTTGCCAAACAAATGAGAAATAAGAATAAAACTGAATTGTGCTAAAGAGAAAAAATCTATTCTTTTATCCTTTGAACTTAAAATTTGTACAAGTTGATTATTTATAAATTATAATAATTATGGAATTTGGAACTTATATAATTGTGGAAGTGGGTAATTACAAAATTGCTCTGTTTATGTAGAATTTTATAGGAAGGCAGTTTTAATCTTATGAATGCCAAATGGAAGGAGACACAGCCCTTCATAAAATGTATCATAATACTAATCGAATCTAAAGTTTATTTAGAAACAATTTGTTATTAAAGGCACGCTCTAATTTGTGTACTTTTTTAGTAGGCAATAATTGCTGAAGTAAATTTGTGGTAACAAAAGTAAAATAAGAACAAGTGCTTGTTAATATTCTGTTCTACTCTTTAAATTCCCCAAGTCGAACTCTTGCTAATGTTTCTAACGTATCAGCCAGGCCTTATATAATCAAATAGCTCATTAGAGAAAATCAGGTTTTGAAAGTGCTTTAAAGATAATAGTCAATGTCCTCCTTTAAAAGATGATCAAAGTGAACTCACATTGGGAAATCCTTTGCATCTGCTTTCCTTCTGTATTATTCCAAGTGACACTCACTGACATTTGCTCTTCATGTTCAAACTAATGTAGATTAAATACTTGAACCACCACATTTACTCATTCATCAATATTCTTGAGTGACTTATATGCCTGGTAATGAGAAATCCAGCACTACCTGTATTTCTCTTTTCAGTTCCTTTGTTTTTGAAATGCTGTTACTAAGGTATTGCTTTCAAAACCTAAGGCATGAGTGGGGATGTAATGTAGTGAAGAAAGCCTCCCTAGCACTCAAGCCCTAGTCCATCACCAGCCACCCATACACACAGGGAAGACAGAGTACTATATATGTAATGTTTGGGGGCCAGAATCATGTCAGATAATTAATAGAAGTAGAAAATATATAAACGTCCTAAAGATTTTAAAATGTGAATTTAACTGATTTCAAATTTTTATTGAGCTTCTCATAGGTGAGACCAGGGCTATACAGTGTACATTCTATGAAGAGAAATAAAATGTGGTCTTTGTATTTTACCTATTCCTATACCTATACATATACCTACAATGCCGTAAGAAGAACCTAAGAGACAAAGTGAGTACAGTGGAGGAAGAACCCTGTTTAGGGCATTGGAAAGGATTCCAATGGAGATAGAAAACCTGGATTTGGTGGGTGGTATCAAAGCAGGTAAATGAGGGAAGAGCTTCTCTATGGGCAAGGCTATGGGCTGGTATCCACTTATGAGTGAGTACATACTGTGTTTGTCCTTCTGAGTCTGGGTTACCTCACTCAAGATGACATTTTCTAGATCCATCCAGTTGCCTGCAAATTACATGATATCATTGTGGTTTTTTTTTGTTTTTTTTTTGTTTTTACTGCTGAGTAGTATTCCATTGTGTATATGTACCACATTTTCTTTATCCATTCTTCAGTTGAGGGGTATCTAGGTTGTTTCCAGGTTCTTGCAATTACAAATAATGCTGACATGAACATAGTTGAACAAGTGTCCTTGTGGTAAAATTGAGCATTCTTTGGGTATATGTCCAAGAGTGGTATAACTGGGTCTTGAGGAAGACTTATTCCCAATTTTCTGAGAAACTGCCATACTGATTTCCAGAGTGCTGTACTAGTTTGCATTCCCACTAACAGTGGAGGAGTGTTTCCCTTTCTCCACATCCTCTCCAACATAAGCTGTCTTCAGTGTTTTTGATCTTAGCCATTCTGACAGGTGTAAGATGGTATCTCAGAGTTGTTTTGATTTGCATTTCTCTGATGACTAAGGATCTTGAATAATTCTTTAAATGCCTTTCAGCCATTTGAGATTCTTCTGTCCAGAATTCTCTGTTAAGCTCTGTAGCCCACTTTTTAATTGGGTTGTTCAGTATTTTGAAGTCTAGCTTTTTGAGTTCTTTATATATTTTGGAGATCAGCCCTCTGTCAGATGTGGGGTCACTCTTAAGTGGATACTAGATATGAGGGAAGGGATGGCCAGACTGCAACCCACAACTCCAGAGAGGCTAGCTAACAGGGAAAGACCCTAGGAGGGATACATGGATGACCCTGTGAAGAAGTAGATGAGATCCACATGAGTGGACTGGGTGTGTTGGGGGGTGGCAGAGGGCAAGGAGTGGGGGATGAGAACATAGGGAAATGGGGGAGTCAAGCTGGAACAGGGACAGAGTGGGAGGGCAGGGAGGAAGATACCATGATAAATGAGGACATCATGGGAATAGGAAGAGGCCAGCTGCTGGGGAGGCTCTCAGGAACCCACAAGGTTAACACCAGCTTGGTTTGCTGGCAGTGGTCCAGAGGGTGCCTGGACTGGTCTACTCTGGTGACTGGTTTAGTGAATAACCTAGAGCCTTTGTCCAGTGACTGATGAAGGCAGATGCAGAGATCCACAGCCAGGCACCAGGCTGAGCTCTGGGAATCCCAATTGATGAGAGGAGAGATATTCTGCAGGCGAGGGACATCGAGGTCATGATGGGAGGACATGCAGAGATGACTGGCCACACTAGTGGGAGCCCATGAACTGTGGACTAGTGGCTGTGGAGCCCCCGTGGGACGTGGACTAGGCCCTCTGGATACAGAAGATGGTTGTTTGGCTCGAACTGTTTGGGGGGGGGCAGGCAGGGGGATTGGAATCTGTCCCTGGTGCATGGGCAGGCTTCTGGGAATCCAATGCCTGTGGTGTGACACCTTGCACAGCCTTGGTGCAGTGGGAAGGGGCTTGGACCTGCCTAGGCTCAGTGTGCTGGGCTCTGCTGACTCCCCATGGGAGACCACGATTTGGGGGATGTGGGGATTCGGGATGGCTTGGGAGAGAGTGCTGGGGGTGGGTGGGAGGAGGGAGGAGGGGAGATCTGTGGGTGGTATGTGAAATGAGTAGAAAATTTCTTAATAAAGAAAAATAAAAAAAAGCTGTGGGCTGGAGTTAGGAAGCACCCTGTGTCAGGAGACCAAAGTTACATCAGCATAGCTGTGTCAGAGGGGTGTGTGGGTGAAGAAAAGGGAGAAGGAAACAAAAAGCTGGAGAGATCAGAAAGTGAATATCCAAGTTTATCTCCCTATCATTAGCCATGTACAGAAGGGATCCATTTTTAAACCTTCATTTTTCATATCTGAAAAAAGTCATTAGTATTTTACTGCATTGTATGAATGAGCTTTTTTTCTGGTGCAGCAAAAATAAGCCACAAACATCTCAGTGAACTATCCAGTGTTTCCTAATGTAGCTGTCAGTTGTTCTGGAGGGGTGTGCTGACTAGTCTTATGTCAAGATGACACACGAACTAGCCTTATTTGAAAGAAGGGAACCTTAATTGAGAAAATGCTTCCATAAGATCTGGCTGTAAGACATTTTTTCAATTAGTTATTGATGGGGAAGGGCCCAGTCCATTGTGGATGGTTCCATCCCTGGGATGGTGGTCCTGGGTTCTATAAGAAATCAGGCTGAGCTAGCCATGGGAAGCAAGCCAGTAAGTGGCACCCCTCTATGGCCTCTGTGTCAGCTCCTGCCTCCAGGTTCCTGCCCTGCTTGAGTTCCTTCCTATCTTGACTTCCTTCAGTGATGAACAGCAATGTGGTAGTGTGAGCCAAATAAGCCCTTTCCTCTCCAACTTGCTTTTTGATCATGATGCTTTGTCACAGTAACAGAAACCCTGACTAAGACAAATAGGAAGAGGGGTGGGATCCTATACAGGAGGAGAACTGTGGTGGTTTGAATAATAATGCCTCCCATAGGCCTCTATATTTGAATGCTTAGTCATCAGGGAGTGGGACTCTTTGAGAAGGATTAGGAGATGTGGCCTTGTTGAAGGAAGTGTGTCACTGGGGGTGGGCTTTGAGGTTTTAAAAGCACGTACTAGGTTGAAAGTTCTCTCTCTGCTTGTGGATAAGGATGTAGCTTTCAGCACCTGCCTGCATGCTGCTGTGCTCCCTGCCATGATAATGGACAGAATCCCTGAAACTGTAAGCAAGCCTTCAGTTAGATGCTTTCTCTAGTAAGAGTTGCCTTGGTCATGGTGTCTTTTCACAGTAATAGAATATTGACTAAGACAAGACCTATGGTCTATGTTCTGGGAACTCCCTGACTATAGGTTTCCACATTCATACCAAAAGGAGAGAAAGGAAGAGAAGGTTTTCATGGACTAGGCTTGGAAATGAGTTAAACTTGCCCATATCTCTTAGACTAGAAGTAGCTACGTGGCTTTGGTTGTCAGAGATTAGAAGCAGTTTTTGGTGTATTGTGAGAAAAATGCAACATGTTGAGGGACCATGCCAGTGCCCTGTGTCCCTAAGGCCACTGTGAAGCCAATAAAGGGATAGGGAAGACTGGATAGTGGAGCTGATCCCTCTTGTGGTCTTTTATTTAAAGATGGAGAAGACAGAGAGGGACCAAGAAGCCCAGGTCTTTAAATTATTAGGAACTCTTTACCCAGCTCTTTGGGATGTGGAGCATCTCTAAGAACTCTAGAAGAGAAGGTTTATTTGAACAAATGTGTGTTCACTTTAGGATTCAAAGGTCACAGTGGCCCATGGAAGACAGTAAAGTATAGCCTTTGTGGATGTTGGGGGCTGTGGTCCTGGTCCTGAGTGGCCCAAGTACCCTAGGAAGCAGCAATAGATTGATATGTTTTATTGATCCTTCTCCTTCATGGAAGCTGTACCTTTACACATGCAAGTTGATTAATAACTCGATAAAGGGATCAGTGAAGTAATTGCTTTTTTTAAAAAAATTATGTTTTCATTGACTATCTCCTTATATTGACAACAAATTCCTTAGTTGGGAATCATTTTCTGTCTCATCATGAAAAGTCATAATATGTGCAAATAATTTAGTGCTGTGCATGGCAGTGGGTCCTCACATAAGTGAACTGGATAAAGAAGACTTTGTGGTTAAGGGCTTTCCTGGTGGTACTGAGACAGGAAATTTTTTTCTTGTTTTCTTACAAGAAAAAACAAAGCTCAGGAACATGGGGATCCATAGACCTTTTGAGAAAGGAGGAATGGTTTGCTTTTGCTGATTTAATGGCTGGAGAGATGGTTCAGTAGTTAAGATTATTTTTATGGAAGACCTGAGTTCAATTCCCAGCATGCACATCTGGTGGCTCTGAGCTCCTGTAACTCCAGCTCCAGAGAACCTGATGTCCTCTGGACTCTGTGGTCAGCTGCACACATGTTCAATGTCCACAAATAGGTATACATACACACATTCTTTTGAAAAGCCTATTTATTTTAGCATAAATTTCTTATCAACATAATAATTGATGATAGAACATTAGCTTGTCAAAATCCAGATGATTACATGAAATAAGCCACCCTTTCTATAGGAAGCTAAATTTGAAGGAAATAAATAATATAAAGCTCTAACTATGACTTTAATAAAAACTATCGGGTTGACTGCACTGCCACCTGAGACCATGGTGTCATCTGGGCCCAGGCTACTGCTAAGGGCCATGTCTGGGTCCATGGCTCTATAGGAACCAGTTACCAGATTGACGTATATGGCTCTTGTTGCCACCAAATGCCATAAGGATGCCCAGGGTCAGATCAGCCACCTGAGTCCAGGTTTGTGTCTGATTGCCAGGATGTATCCAGATCTGAGTGGCCTGCACTGTTATCAATGCCATGGTGACATCTGGGCCAGAGCTGCAGTTGAGGGCCCTATCAGGGTCCATGGCCCTACAGCCAGGGTCTGTGCTGATGTCTGATGCACCTGTTACCATCAAAGGATGTGCAAACACTCGAGATTTGGTGTCTCAGGGTCATATTGTCGCTGGGGCAGTGGTGACCTCCAGTCCCAGCCATTGTCAAGGACCATGTTGGGGTCCATGGTTCTACCATGGCTGGGGTCTGTGCTGAAGTCTGGATCCTGCATTGCCACCAAAGGTCATATAGAGGCCCAAGATAAGGACTGCAACCATTCCCACCTGAGTGGTCAGTCTCTCTACCCAGAGCCAGGCTGTCGATTGAGCCCAAGCTGCTGCCACGGGCCATGTCTGGGTCCGTGGTCCAGCTACAGCTGGGGTCTGTGGGGATACCTTTGGCCTGTGCCACATTAGGAGGCCTTAGGAACCATGTGAGATGAAGTCAGAGGGCCATCCTGAGCTGACCATGTCCTTCACTGGTCCTGGGAAAGCTGGCCTTGCCTCTTGCTGGACACTATAACAGGAGAGCTGGCCCCTGCATGCTGGAGAGATAGCCCCCATCCCCACCACAGGCCAGGGTAAGCCAACCCTGAGGACCCCCTTGCCTGAGGTGGGTGGCCCCAAGGGCCTGAAATAACCAGCTTGGTTACCATCTGGACTAACAGATGGGCCTTGTCTTGACCCACCCTAGCATCTACCCCATTTAGGACCTGCTGGAGCTGGTAAAGGGAAGATCTCCAAGACTTGTGGTAGCCACAGGATATCCCAGAGGAGTTCCAGTGAGGGAGGGTCCAGTGAGGATGATGTACCAGAAACCAGAGGCCTTGAACCAGACCATTGCAATCAACATTTGCCAGTAAAACTGATGGGCCAAAGAGGTGTACTATAGGGCACACTGCAGCCTCCATTGCCACCAGGACAATGAAGAGGCCTTAGAGACACAGTAGAGAAGCAGCTTTTGTTTTTGCTTTTGCTTTTCTTCACTTGCTTGCATACTTCCATTTGTTTCCTTGAGGGGGCGTGGCAGGGATGAAGGGAGGATATGGGGACCAGCAGGTGAGCAGAATTAGGGTGCATAATGTGAAACTCCCAAAGGGTCACTAAAGAAGTTAAAAAAAAGAAAAAAAATCTAGTCAATTCAAATGCAAAGATGTGTGTCAGAAACGTTTTCTCTGCTTCTTTGCTGTCCTCTTAGTCTTAAATAATCTTTAAGACTTTATTAATTTGGTACTTGCTTCCAATAAACCATTTAAACATCTTTTTAAAAAAATTCTTTCTGTATTTCGGATGAATTTTAAAAATAAATCTGAATTAACTAGACTGATGGTAGAAAATTTCATAGAAATCCAAAAATATAGTTAAAATTATCTTGTTGAGTCAATAAATATTATCCTGTTCGATAATGCTGTTAGTTATGAGCAATTAAATGGTGAATTTTGTCTAGTGATGTATTATAATCCATTCTCTCAAACCAACTGGTAGATATCATAGTATCTCTGCCACTCAGTGGGTGGATGCAGATAAGGACAGAACCTTATGGAAAGATATATGAAAAATACCAGCTTTTTCTTTAACTGTAAGAAAATATTATATTTTTTAAGCTTTTAAAATTAATTTACTTATTTTTCTTTTAAATTTAGTTTCAATTGTTTATAAGTCATGAAACTTGTATATAATATGAGGTCCCTTGTAATGCTTATATATGTGTGCACTTTGCATAATATTTAAATTAGTTTAAACATATCTATCTTCTCAAATGCTGTAGAGTACACTGTGGTTATTTATAAAAAACTCTAAGGTACAACAAGAAACCAGAACATTTTACTTTTGTAGTGCCCATTGATCCTTCCATCCCTTCCTTTGCCTGCTAGCTCTAGTCTCTTGTAACCAGCATTCTACCCCTATTTTCTATTAGCTTAACTGTCTGAAACTCCACTTATTAGTGAGATCTAATATAGTATTTGGATCTTTCTGCATTTGGATTATTTCACTTAACATAATGACATAATGTATCTGTGTTGTTGCATATGACAATTTCATTTTTATGGCCAAATAGTATTTCATTGTATGTATCTACCACATTTATCCACTAATCAGTGGATAGTACAGGTTGCTTTCAAGGCTTGGATATTGTGAATATTGCTGACTTATTTGGTTCATGTATCCCCTTGACACACTGATTCCAATTTTTTTTTGATATTTACCTAGTGGGAAGGATTTTGAGAACATGTGGGAGTCGACTCATACATTTTTGAGGAACCTTCATACCGTTTATAAGAATGACTGCAATAATTAACATTCCTACCAACACTGTTTAGGGCTCCTTTTTACCTGTCTCCTCACTTGTGACATTTTATCTCCTTATGATAGCTATTCTCTCCTAGATTAGAGCTATTGTTTTAATTTGAATTGTGATGACTAAAGTTATGGACATTTTAAATACATCTATTTACCATTTCTATGTTTTTTTTTTTAAAAGAAATATCTATACAGATCCCATTCTCATTTTGATTGTGAACCTTTACCTTTAATGATTGAGCCGTCTCTCCTGCCACCTTGCTCATTTTAAAATTAGGCATTTGTAGCTTTGTTATTGCATTGTGTGAGTTCTTTATGCATTTTGGTTAGTAGCACTTTATTAGGTGTATACTTGGCAAAAGATTTCTTTCAATGTGCATGTTGTCTCTTGACTGTGTCTTAGCCATTCATTTTTGCATAGTTGTTGCCTTTGCTGTTCAGATACTTTTTAGTTTGTCACATTTCATCTGTTTATGCTTTTGTTGCTGGTTTCTTAGAGTTTCATTTAAGAAATCCTTGTCTAGTCCAGCACCATAGAGCTTCTCCCCGTTTTTTTCTAGTTATTTTTTTATAATTTTAGGATGTATGTTCAGTTCTTTTATCCATTTTGAAGTGATAGTAGTATAAGTATCTAATTTAATTCTTCCAAATGTGGATCTCTAGTTTTCCTAACACTGGTTATTGAGGTTAAATGTTAATATTTTGTTAATAAGTGTGTGATTATGACACTGATGGACACTTGTTTGATCTACAAAATTGCCAAAAGCCAAAGGACTATAGAGTCTCATTTGGCTTTCTAATTCTTTTTATTTGAGAGCTAAAATAATTTGTAGGGATGTTTGAAAAAAGTATATACATGATATTCATTAACATTATGCTTTACATGTATGCATGTTATGCACTGCAGCAATATGTATGCTGTACTCTTTTGTTGGCCCAGAGTAGAAAAATTCCAAGTTCACTCTTTGACAGAGTAAGTACATATGAAATGTATATGTAAATTTCAAAATTTAAATTGGTGGAATGATATATTATCTTGTAGGTCATTGGGACAGAGAGCAGATGCATAAAAACATTCATACTATTTTCATTTCTCCTGTCTTGAAGGTCTAGGACCAAAGAATCTTAACCCCACAGACATATTACTAAGCAAAGTCAGCTAAAGATTAATTTGATTCAATTATGATTTCATTTGTTTGCTTATAATGCTGTAGTGATTTTTAAATGGATTAGACAAACATTACTCATATCAGAAGGAGCAGAACAATCATGCTGGGAAATGCTAATCAGGATTTCCAAACAGAGGATATCTGATCAGATTAGCTCGGCTAGGCTGGATGCTCAGTTTCCCAATTAGGTGATTCAAAATATTTATTGAAATATTAAAGTATCCATAAGGACTTTGATAAAAAGAAAAAAGTATTGAGCCTTTGTTGCAGTCAACAAGCTAACTTAGTTATGCAAGGCAAGTCTAATGATTTGGGTAAACCTATTAGCAGTAGTCTACAAAGAAAACCTCATAGTTTTTCTGAGACATCCATCAGGGGATCACTGCATTAGCTAATTCAGGATGATGGTGACTACTGTCAGATTTTTTTGCTCATAATGTTCCTTCAGATCAACTTGAACATATTGAATTAGTCCCATGACAGCAATGAAACAAAATAAAAAGAAACTAAAACAAACACAAATAATGATTGACTTTACTGGAGCATTCCTAAATGAATTATGCAGTGGTGCTTCCTTCCCCTTCTATGTGGTCTCCACTTTGGTGTGCGTGTGTGCGTGTGTGTGCGTGTGTGCGTGTGTGCGTGTGTGCGTGTGTGCGTGTGTGCGTGTGTGCGTGTGTGCGTGTGTGCGTGTGTGCGTGTGTGCGTGTGTGCGTGTGTGCGTGTGTGTGTGTGTAGCTTTAGAAATGTAATCTAATGGTTTTTATCAAGCAGAGGGAAAGGGGGGAGAAGGGCAAGGCCTACCAGAGCCATGGTTGCCATGCCAGAGCTGGCCAGAGTCCCTTCAACAGGCTTATGCTCCCACTTCACTAGCTGGTGCAGTTGCTAGTTCTAGTGCAGTGCATGGAGGAGGAAGCACAAAGTTGTCAAGAAGATGAAGTAGAGAGTTCATACCTGGATGTGAATGTTTGTTCTGTAAAACTGAAGAATGTGATGAACCAAATTTGGTTATTAAAAAGCCCTTTAACAATTGAAAACAGAGGAATATCACATGAAAGGCCGTTTGCCAAGTGCAATTGTTCACCAGGATATATCTGATGGGCAGGTGGAATATGAGTGTCTAAAGCAGGAGGAAGATTTGGAAGGGACAAGGTTTCCCACAAGTTTGGATGACTTGGCTCATGTGAAAAGACATGTTTTAGATGGGAAAGGTGTTTCAGAGAAAAGGTAAAGGCAATGTGAACATACTGAGTGCTTACTATTACAGGTGACAGTATAATTATTTGAGAATTCCATACAATGTTTTTTAAAATCATATTTACCTATTCTCTTAAGTCTTTTTAAAGTTTCATTTATTATGTATTTAATTTGTTTAGTGTGTGTGTCTGTGTGCACACACGCATGCATGAATGCACACATACCACAGTAGACATGTGGAGGTCAGAGGATGATTTACAAGAATCTTTTCTTTCCCTCCACCATGTGGGTTCTGAGGACTGAAAGCAGGTTGTCAGGTCTGGCATCAAGTGATCCTTATCCATTGAGCCATCTGGATAGCCCCTGCATTATGTTTTTAAGCCCCATAGTAATTCTATCATATATTTATTACTTTATTGTAAAAAGAAGAAATTCATTCACAGAGGTGTTAAATGACTTGACCAAAAGCTCACAATAAGTAGCATTCAGATTCCAAGATGAGTATAAAACCTAGTTTTACCCCTTTTGTCATGTTGCCTATCACAGTAGCTTCATCCTTTTAATTGGAAATCCACCACAAAGAGATTCCTACCAGGTAACAGCAAGAAGGATGAGAAATTAATTGGTAGTAGTGATCTAGGAATGAGCTGGGTTGATTGTTGCAATCAATCACGTAAGTATTCATGACGACTTGTAACCCATGCACTGAGTTTGCCAGCCTTCTATTCTTGCACCTCTGAATGACCATGTGGATGAGTCAAAGCCATGGTGGGTAATTTCCATGACCACAGATACATGGCATGCTACCTTTGCAGTACTCTGACAGGTAGCTAACCCCAGTGAGGCTGGTGGCTTACTACAAGCCCCTGAGCAATCCTTGCCCTGGTACATCAGAAGAATCACCCAGATGATTATATCAAAAATTTCTGACCATAATATTCTGAACCAAATAGATGACTCTTGTTTTAAGAACCTTGCTTGTGTTTTGCATTGCTTTGCCATACAGCAACAAATCACATACATGGAAAACCATTATGTGGAAGGGAGGATTACAGGGTTTTCTGTCTAAGAATGAAGGTAATCACTTAGGGAGAAAAGTAGGGAGATGTGATTGACTGATTTTACTGTCACTCTCCTAATTTTATTTATTCAGCAGGACCCCAAGCTGACAGAAAAATTGCAAGGTAAGTGCAAAGAACACCTCTTCCACGATTCATCCTTACCTTCCCAAATTATTTGATGCCCATCATTTCCCAATATAACCATCAGTCAGGGAACCACCAAAGAGACATTACTGCTATTCATGCCTTAGAATTTCCTTTTAATTTTATAGTCTTCATTATTTGGATGATTATTGGTCAGTTTCATTGCATCTTATCAGGTAGCAAGTGATGAGTAGTTTCTCCATTACTGGTAATGTGCACATTGATCAGTTGATTAATGTTATCCATGGTCTCCATGACAACTATTTTGTCCTTTGTTTATTTTGAGTGGAATTTTGAAACACTTTTAAACAATATGAAGTCCTAGGGTTTCCTTTTTATTTGATGAATGATGCCAATTATTATCACTTATTGTAATTTTCAAATTATCCCTGACGTGGATGGCAGGAATTCATTTAGCTTGTGTTCTTTTGATACAATCCTGTCATTCTTTGAGAACTTCATTGCTCTGGAAAGTTCCTGGCCTGTGTTCTAACATCAGCCGTTTCTTCTGGAATCCCTGGATCCTTTTAGTGGAAAATGGTATTTAGAGGCCAGACCTGAGTGATGAGTGTGCTCATCGTTGCAGGGATGTTACTCTGCCCTATGGATGTAAAGAACCGGAGAATGTGTATGCACACATACATAAATATGAGCACACATAGAGAAAAGGCTTTCACATACACACATGAATTCACACACACACATATGCATCTACATGGCAAATAAATCAGTATCAATACTTCTAATTCCAGCCTAATATTTTTTGGTTCATTTTAGTTTTCTCCTTTTGTGTATTTTTAGATGCCTTGTCAGAGAGGAACTAGGCTTCCTTAAGCCTGAGTGTGATTGTGTTTGACTGATCTGCCAATAAATAGCCATCTGCTATTACCTCCTCACATCTAGTCACACATTTACACTGGCTCACCCTTCCATGTGATCATCCTATTCTTTCTTAGGCTCTGGTCAGTTTTTGCCATCTTGATAAATACTAGAGTCACTTGGGAAGATGGAAGTTCAGTTGGAGAAGTGCTGCTATCTGATTACCCTCTAGACAAGTTTTTGGGGGACATTTTATTTATTGATTACTGTGGGAAGGTCCCACCTCACTGTGGGTGGTACTACATTTGGGCAGGTGGTCCTGGATGGTATAAGAATGCAAACAGCAAACCATGGAGAGCAAGCTAATAAGCACAGTTCTTTCATTCTTCTGTGGGTTCTAATTCAGTTCCTACCTGTTTCTACCTTAGCTCCTTCCCTGTTTCCCTTCATGATAGATTGTAATTTGTAAGCTAAATAAACCTTTTTTCCATAATTGCCTTTGGTCATGGTGTTTATCACAGCAACAGAAAGCAAACTAGAACAGCCGCTTGAGCTGTTCAACAACAACCTGAGCTGGTTGGGAAGAGAAGAGGAAAGAGGAATTGCATTGACTGAGAGTTGAGACAGATGGAAGAATAGTCACAACAGGAATTATAAAATGCTTTTTGGAAGAGGGCTTAGATGTAAAACACTGCAGAGCTGTCCTCTGCCATAATGTACTCTATGTGTGTGTGAATTCTGGAGGAGACACTAAGCAGTAGCACTTTGAATGGTAAAATCTGGAATAAATGCAGATAATTCCCAGGCTCCAAAGAAAAGCTACTCCACATATCATCAAAATGGACTATAATGGTTGATTATAGAGAAAAAGTGACTTGTAGTTTATTACCCACATGCCCTTCCCTGATTTCTTGCCATAGGGTCAACTGTCCAGTGTGTTGTTACTTTGTGTCCCTCTAGTGATCCCTCAGGGATTTCACCTTTGGTCTGGCCTCTTTACAATTTTCCTTCTATCTCTAATAAACATTAATCAAAAAGAATACTGGCCTGTCAATGACAGGTTGAAGTGAGGTTTGCCAGGTAGTTTTAGAAGACAGACACTTGAAATTTCAGGAAACAGTATTTTTTTCCTTTGCAAATGCTTCTTGAAGCAGTTTTAGTAAATAGAGGTGGGGAATTCTAATTATTAGAAAAACATTTATTTTTGAGCACTTTATACATACATGGAATATGATCTTATCTATACTCATTTCCACCCTTCAATTCCCTTGTATCTATCCTAGCATGTCCTACTCCCAACTGTTTTTTTTTAAATAACCTGCTAGATTTACTTAATTTTTCCATGCATGCATGGGTCCACGTGGGACTATCCACTGGAGCATGAGAAACCTACCAGTGGCCAAAAAAAGTATTCTCCCTCTCCCAACAACTACCAATCACCAGCCACTCAGTAAGGGGTGGGCCTGGAGATAATCTTCCCAGTCTTTGCTAGAATTTGGCTGGCTTTATCTTGTGCAGGCTGTTCTTCGACACGTGACGTGGTAAACATACTCATGAACTCACAGTAGTTGTGGGAATTGTTTTGTTTTTGTCTGCAAAGTATCTTGGGTGGCTTCATCTTTTTGGCTGTGGTTCCATGTCTTGCCTGAATGGCTGTTGATTTATCAGCTTTACTGATATAATTTGCCTGTATTTTCAGGTCCATTATAAAACTTTTCTGGGCTGTTGACACCCTCTATCAATCCATGCCGAGCTTATTAATGAATATTTAGTAATGGCTTAAAGGATTGGAAACAGTTCTAACATCTCCCTTTTCAATCAAAGAACAGCTACAAGGGTTGAGAGAATGTGTTAGGAATAGGAGATGATTTATAGGATTATTTTATCACCCGGAGGGAGCTCTGTACACTGAAAAAGAAACAATAGAATGACTGTGCCTGTGTACTTGAGCGTGTGTGTGTGTGTGTGTGTGTGTGTGTGTGTGTGTGTGTGTGTGTATGTATGAAAGATAAGGAAGGGTCTTTCTGGTTTGTCTTAATAGCACTTTATTGCACTGTTATGTGTGTTTCCATTTGTGTGGATGTATGCATGTGTAGAGACCAGAAGACAACCTCAGTTATCATGTTAAGAAATGCCATCTGCCTGGAGTTCAACAATTACACTGGGTTGGTTGGTCAGTTTGCTTTAAGGATCTGCCTGCTTCTGCCTCCTCGGTGTTGAGATTTCAAATGCACACCCCCATGCCCAGTAATTTCACATGTGTGGTTGATTTATTGTGCACCCCAATAAACTTATCTGGGGTCAGAGAACAGAACAGCCACTAGATAGACATAGAGGCCAGAAAATGGTGGCACACACTCTTAATCCTATCACTTGGGAGGCAGAGATCCTTCTGGATCTCTGTGAGTTCAAGGCCACACTAGGAACAGAGCCAGGTGTGGTGGCACACGCCTTTAATCCCAGCACTTGAGACCTCATGTCTTTGCTTGGGAAAGATACATACCTTTAATCCCAGGAAGTGATGACAGGAAGCAGAGAGGTATATGAGGCATGAGGGCCAGGAACTAGAGGCTTTTTAGGTTTTTTAAGATTTTAGGCTTTTAGCAGCAGTTCAGCTGATATCCATTTGGATGAGGACTCAGAGGCTTCCAGTTTGAGGAAACAGGATCGGCTGAGAAGTTGACAAGGTGAGGTAGCTGTGGCTTGTTTTGCTTCTCCGATCTTTCAACATTTACCCCAATATCTGGCTCCTGAGAGTTTTTATTAAGAAGACCATTTAAGATTCGTGTTACACACATGAGTTTGGGAGTTCATCAATGCTTGTGAGGCAAGCACTTTACTGAGCTTTTTTCCTAGCTTTTCATTTACACTCTTGATGTCCTTCCTATTCCTCCCAATTGCTCTGTTGTCTTTTGTTCTCATTTAGTCACTGTATGCTAATAAAAAGCAGGGGAGTTTAAGAGAATTGATTTTCACTTGATGCTTACTTTCTGAATCATATCCTACTTTACTTTGGATATCTAATGGTTATTTGGCTTCAAGAATTCCATTAGAGAATTCTAGGAGTAGGGATAGAAACTACCTGGGTCATTATCACCTGCTGACTTCTTCAGTCCATTTTAACTGTGGTCACTTTCCTACAGAAGTACCTGCAGAAAACCAGCAACATCCACAATAAAAAGGTTAATGATATTTTTTCCTCCTCTGGGGCTCTTGGATTGTGTTTATTCTCCTACCCAAACTAAGGAAATCTTAGTAATGCTGACATGAATGCAAGGTACCTGATTTTTTCTTATTCTGTCCTGGCTATGGATGATTCCAGTACTGCAGATGTTTCTAAAATCCACAGAGATGGCACTTATAATCTAATTTGCCTGTATCCAACCTGGACATTACCAAGGAGGGATGCCTTATTAAGGCAGTCCCGTGAATAATAAATTTCACCCTGTCTTTATTTAAAGTTGCCAAGTACCTCCATGGATCAGTTCTCAAATATATTTAACCCATTTTTGTATTATAATGAGGAATGAGGGTAGCTGAATTGAAGCCACTGGGATGAGAGGACAAAACATCTTTACAGATAAGCACAGATTTGTAGATTTCTCTCTACTTTTGCCAAGAAAAATAAAGACCTTGATCTAGACAAAGGTAACACATTGGTTTTTCTGATAGTTTTGAGTATGAACAAAGAAAGCACTTAATGTCTTCTACATGTTTTACTTACTGTAGAGATGTTTTTCAAACATGAATATATACACAAGTTGCCTGGAGAGCTTGCTAAACTAAATCATTTCCCCCTAGCACTGTGATGCAGCAAGTATCTGCACTTCTAAGAAGCTTCTAGGTGAAGCTGGTACCCTGTCCCATATTTGAAGCTAGAGCAGGTGGTCTTAAAAATGTGGTCTTTGGACTATCCACATAAAAATTACTCACAAAGCTCAAGTCCCCGTGCTGTCTCAGACCAGTCTAGATACAGTGGGGAGGACGGTCCTTCAAAGATGTGCAAACTCTAATGCACAATTATCTGGGCAGATAATTAATGTATATGAACTATTAAGATAGTAAAATAATTCCTGATTATCTGGCAGGTCCAGTTTAGTCACAAGAAGTCCTTAAATGTTTAAACACTCCCTGTCTGGATTCTGCAAGATGCCACAGAAGGAAAAGTGGGAGGGTTTAAAAATGTGACAGGGACCCATATTTCTATGGGAGTCACCTGGGAGGTAAGAGAAAAAATGTGGACATCCTCTAGGAACCATGTCTAATCGCAAAGTGTAGCCAGCTAACAAGCAGGTACCCCAGTGTTGCAACCTCAGGGAACTGAATTTGGGCAACAACCTATTTGAGCACGGGAACTCATTCTTTTCCAGATCCGTTAGAACAAACACAACCCTACCATGCCTCGGTTTCAAATATGTGAGACTCTAAATTGTGGTTTAAGTTGGGCTAAGGACTTCTGGCCAACAGAACATTCAGATCACAAATTTGCATTAGTCCAAACTACTACATTTGTGGTAATTACTCTTAGCATCAGTGAGAAGCAAATGTGATTGCTGAATCAGAAACTCTTTGTGTAGGATAAAATTACTGGTTTGAACAAGTTCTTTAGGCCATTCTGTGTAGGTAACAGGAAAATTATACTTTGGTCTTCACATTAATGGAGTTCTGACATTTGGAAGCTATTGTGGCATTGATTAATCGCCTTAACATCCTTAATCTCAATGAATAAATCAGGTTAATGAAAGGTGGAGGAGGGTCTTGGGAAGTAGCTCAGTTGTTAAAGTACTAGTCTTCCAAGCATGAGGACGAAAAAAGAAAGGGAAGTGCTGTGGATATCGCTCTGTATGCTGTGAATGTGTTACTCTCATTGGTTGATAAAAAGCTGATTGGCCAATAGCCAGGCAGAAAGTAAAGCGAGATAAACAGACAAGGAAGAAGAAGGCTGAGTCAGACACCAGCCTGCCATCTAGGGAGCAGAATGTCATGGCAGACAGGTGAAGTCACGGAACACATGGCAACATATAGATTAACAGAAATGGGCTGAGTTTAAATGTAAGAGTTAGTCAGTGGTAGGCCTGAACTAATGGCTGAGCAGTTTTAATTAATGTAAGTTTCTGAGTGATGATTTTGTAAGCAGCTGTGGGGTCTGTGGGACTGGGCAGGACCAAAAAACTTCAGCTACAGACCCCAGTTCAGTCCCTGGAATTTATGGCAAAAAAGATGGAGGCATGTACATGTGACTCCAAGGCTGGGAGGTGAAGCCAGGTGGATAGTGGCCTGGAACTCACTGACCAGACAGCCTTGCCAAACTGGTCAGTTTTAGGCCACAGAGAGACTTTCAAGTAATGATAGAACCAATGAACACCTGAAATTGACCCCTGTTTTTCACATGTACACTGTAGTGGTTTGAATAAGAATGGCCCCCATAGGTTCATATATTTGAGTGCTTGGCCTCGGGGAGTGGCATTATTTGAGACAGATTAGAAGGTATGGCCTTGTTGGAGTAGGTGTGGCCTTGTTGGAGGAAGTGTTTCATTGGGAATGGGCTTTGAGGTTTCAAAAGCCCAAGGCAATCCCAGTATCTTTCTTTTCCTGCTGCCTACATATTCAGATGTGGAATTCTCAGCTACTTTTCCAGTTCCATGTCTGCTTGCATCCTGCCATGCTCTCCAACATGATGAAAATGGACTAAACCTCAGAAACTATAAGCAAGCTATGGTTTAGTGCTTTATTTCATGAGTTATTGTGGTCATGGTGTGGTGTCCTTCACAGCAATAGAACACTAAGACATACATACACTTGCACCCTGAAATGTGTGTACTCCAAACACACACACACACACACACACACACACACACACACACACACACACACACACACAAAACCCAAAAAACAAACAAAAAACCTACTGGAGTAGTACTCTTAAAGAAAGTCCTCAAATGGTGCCATACTTCCCTTCCATGGACACAGCACATGCAGAATTGACTCCTGTCTTAGTTAGGGTTACTGTTGCTGTGATAAAACACCATGATGAAAAGCAACTTGAAGAGGAAGGTTTTATTTGACTTACACTTCCGTATCTATAGTCCATCAGTGAAGGACGTCAGGACAGGAGCTCAAACAGGGCAGGAACCTGAATACAGGAGATAATGCAGAAGCTATTATTGGCTTGTTTCTCATGTCTTGCCCAGCCTGCTTTCTTCTAGAACCCAAGAACACTAATCCAGGGAATATACTACCCACAATGAGCTGGGATCTCTTATATAAATCACTTAGAAAATGCTCTAGAGGCTTGCCTACAGCCCAGTGTTACAGAGGCATTTTCTCAGTTGGAGTTTTCTCCTCTCAGATGACTCTAGCTTGCCTCAAGTTGACATAAAATTGGCCAGTACAATTCCCATGTAGGCTTTCTGAAGCTGACAGCTTGGAACTTGACCTTGATTGTCCTTGTGTACCTATGAGCTGGAAAGGAGAAACACTCATGGGAAGGAGATATGGATCTAATTTAACCAAAATTGCCTCGCTCAGTTTGTTACTCTTCAAAAAGACAACAGTGAGTATATGTGCCTTGTTTTCTCACACACACACACACACACACACACACACACACACACACACACACACAATTAAAAACCCAAACCCAAACCAAACAAACAAATCACCATCCAAGTCTTGATGTAGAATGTTTAGCTGTAAAAGTGACCTATTAATCATAGCAGGAGTCTAAGCTGTTTTTTTCCATCATACAGTGTTGTGTAGTCCCACAACAACTAAATCACACTTATAGTCTCACTTTCTTAATAGTGCAATGCACTGATTCTAATTTGCTAGCCTACTGGAGTGCTGTAATATCACTAATTTCTAAGATTTCAGTTGTATTTTATTTGTCTCTACCTTTAAGCTGAAAATATTTACCAATTCTTTTTGTTCTATCCATCCTGCATGGTAAGTGGATTTCTGTGATTATATATTCTTCTCCTTCATGATTCCTGAAGCTGTTCATTTTTGACCATCAATCATTCTATGATGAAATTTCTTGATCAGGTTTATTTTGCAAATGATGCAGTTTGCAAAGTCCCAGGATCATGGTCATTTTCCATTGCTGTCTAGACGTGACTAAAACCCTCAATCAATCAACACTTCTAGATTAATTTTCCTTTTTTCTGTGAAATAAAAAAGTAAATTAAGAGCTAAATTAGGCTTCCTGGCTTATGCATTTATTAATCAATCAACCTTCCACATAATACTACATTAATGTTTGGTGTATAATATCTGCATACTGATTTTAGTGTCTGCCAGTTTGAAAATAGTGCAATGCTGAAGCAAGATTCTATCTGCTGTGAACATTTTTATACTGAGCAGCTGCCTTAGAAACACTGAAATCCATTTAAAAAGTGACCTAAATAATCTCCCAGAGAAAATAAAATAGATGAAAGACCACGAAGAAGTAAATATATATGTAAATTGCATCAATTTACAATCAGATGTGGACTCTTTACTTGACTGCTCTTGCTTTTAGTAACATAAAGCTCCATCTTGGTAATTTGAAGAGGGATGATAGAGGGTGTTTTATTGCTTACAGAAACCACATCCTTAGAAACATACACATAGTCCAAATCTCCTGTCTCCAGGTCATGTTTATTTTTGTTGTTTATATGAAACGTTTCTTTAAAAATTTTTATTTTATGTGTACTGGTGTTTTGTCAGCATGCATGCCTGTGTAACACATGCATGTCTGCTGCCCTTAGAATTGGAGTTACAGACGGTTGTGAGCCACCCTGTGGGTGCTGGTAATCTAGATCCTCTGGAAAGCAGCAAGCCACCTTCTAGCATCTCTAAAATGTTCTTAATGTCCAGAGAAGAATGCTAAATGTCCTCGTAGGTCTAATAGAGTTAATGTGTTCTAACAGTGGAGAAAATTATGGAGTTTGTTGATAGTTGAGGGTGGTCTTCAGATTGGAAGTGTCAACAGCATTCAAGGTATTAAACCATCGAATTTCAGGTCCTGAACATCTCAACCAGAGTCTGCAGCCTTGATCTATACTAGACAATTTCTATGTAATCGATATGAAATAAAATGCCAAGATGGGGTATGGGAATTATGGAGAATGTGAAGAGTTGAGGTAGAATGAAATATTACACACAAATGTGCTTCTTTCTTGCTATTGATAGAGTTTGGGAGTCAATTGCTTGCTTTCTCCTTATTGTTTTCCCTTTATGTACTTTTAAATTAAAATTTTCATGTAATATATTTTAATCATGTTTTTTCCTTCCCTACAACTCCTCCCAGATCCTCTCTACCTCAGTACCTACGTAGTAGAATATTTTAAAGGTGTGTTACTTTTGTTTATGTTGCATTTGTTTAACTCTGTGAAGCTGTGTTACTGTGCCTGTGTAAAATATCTGATGATCTAATAAAGAACTGGCCAGTAGCACAGCAGGAAAAATGATAGGTAGGGCTGGCAGGCAGACAGAATATATAGAAGTAGAAATCTGGAAAAAGAAAGCTAGTAGACAGAGGAGGAGGAAGACTCCAGGGGCCAGCTACCCAGCTATACAGCAAGCCACAGAGTAAGAGTGAGATTTACATAAGAAAATTGGAAAAACTCAGAGACAAAAGATAGATGGGTTAATTTAAGGAAAGTTGGCTAAAAATTAAGCCAAGCTAAGGCTGAGCATTCATAAGTAAGAATAAGCCTCCACATATGATTCATTTGGGAGCTGGATGCCCCCTCCCCCCACCAAAAGAGCCAAAACACAAATAATATACCTACTCAATTTCATGTCTCCTATTATCTCTCTCTCTATATTTACTGATGTACATATTATCTGTCTATTATCTATCTATCTATCTATATCTATCTATCATCTATCTATCTATCATCTATCTACATCATCATCATCTGTCATCTATCATTTATCATCTATTTGTCTGTCATTTATTATTATCTGTCTTCATCATCTGTTATCTTTCATCTGTTTATCATCTAGCATCTATTTGTCTGTCATCTATCTTTTACCTATCATCTGCCTATATTTATCTATTATCTATCTGCTATCTGTCAGTCTATTATTATCTCTCTATTTCATCTACCTACCTATCCATTGTCTTTCTTTAATATATCATATTTATTATTCTACATACTTTATCTTCTTTCTTTCTGCCTATTTTCTCTTTGTGCCTTTTGTCACCAGTAATCATTTTCTGCTTTTCCATTAGGCATGCTACTTCTACACTCTCCACTGCCTTTTCTACCCAGTGAAGTGGAAACACTCACATCAAGGCTCTTGGGAAAAGATGTTCTGTATCATGAACCTTAAAAGGTCTTATAATAAAAAACCCAGAGCCAGATATTGTGGTGGAAGTTGAAAGATCAGAGAAGCAGAACAGACAGCCACTAGTTTACCTCCACGAAATCCTCAGCCTCAAGAGAGAGTTCCTGTTTCCTCACACCTTGTATACCTTTCTGTGTCCTGCCATATTACTTCCTAAGATTAAAGGCATGTGTCAGAGCGCCATGTTCCCGGTTCTCTCTTCTCTTCCTCTCTTCTCCACGCACGTGTCTCTCCCACAGGCCTGTGCACTCTCTGTCCTTTTATCTCTAATAAACTATTATAAGTGGAAAAAGAAAAAAAAAGGCTGTTTCTCTCATGTAGCCCAGTGTGGCCTTGAACTCACAGAGATCCAGACGGATCTCTGCCTCTTTAGTGATAGGATTAAAGGTGTGTGCCACCACTGCCTGACCTCTGTGTCTAGTTTAGTGACTGACTCTGCCCTCTGATTCCCAGCTAAGCTTTATTAGGGTACACAATATTTCACCACATTTCCCCCTTTCTTGTCTAAAATAATAAAAGAAGGTTATAACTAATATAAGAAAAACTATATACAATAAGTACAATAAGTATAATATATATACATCAACAATGTCTAGTCCATTTGACCTTTTAAGATTCATGTTAGTATTCCAAATAGTTGAAACTGCAGGTGATAAATGCTGTTGCGTTTATTTGGGCTACTACTGCCTTCCCTCCTTGAAGATGAGTGGAACTTACTTTCTATCTTTTCCACTGCTTCTAGGGATCCTCTGGTGTAGTAAGATGGATGTTGCTCAAGATTAGTTTCAACTATGAATATTTTTCCCTATCCTTCTCCCTGAGCCCATGTCCTCTCTAGCAGCTTTAAATGCAGGGAAAAGCTTGAGCTGAGGTTTTGATAAAATGTAAGTTCTGAATATGACCCTGATGGAACTGGATGCTCAGTCTCTTGTTTCCACCCTGGGCATGTGGGACAAAAGGGAAGAACACATGCTTATCCCTGTGCATTTACAAGGAAGCACTTACGCTCAGGCATCTTCAGCTAATTGGTATCAAGGATCTTGACATTGAGAGAATGAGATTTTGATACTGAAACTGATCCTTCAGTATGAACCAGAATTATTCTCCACTGAGAGAAACTGCTCATTTATCTTGTATGTGACAAAAATCTGCTCCAGCATATGGTTTCACCTTTTATAGAAAAAAATGTCATTTTAATTGCTAGTTAAGACTGCTGGGTTACTTTAATTTGCAGGCTTTTTATTAACTGTGATCTATTTCATTTAAAGAAGCAATAAATGATGCTTGGTGTTAGTCTCCCAATTATTAAATTTTACAGGCACAGTGAGAAGACTTGAGGTCACCTTTTCATTATTGAGTCATGTACATTATAGATTTAGCATACCTGAACACAGGAGGACTTTTCACACATAGTAGGGCTTTAATAGATATATTAAAGGATGAAAGATGGATGTGCATCAGCTTGTCTTCTATTCATTTTGATATCCTGTCCCAACTGACTGAAGTAGGATATAATTTTCACTAAATATCTCAGACTGAAGCATGTGGAGGCAGTGGCTTAAAATACACGCTTCCAGTAGTGAAAGTTTTGCTTTGCTAGAGTGAAAGAATGTAGCCAATTTCCTTTTCTTTAGACACAGGTACCCTGGACCTTACATGGCATGCCCACTGTGAAACAGAAAGTGAATGACAGTTCTTAACATGAACTGTGTTAAGTCCTATTCAACTATCTTAGAAAAGACACAGTATTATTGATAGCAAGAATACAATACTAGAATCTTGAGAACTACAATCTTATCCTGATTGTACCCATCCCTGAGTTGTGACTTTGAACAAGTCAACTGATCTCTCTGTATCTCAGTGATTTTTATCTGCAAAGAATGAGGTCACTGAAGTTCTTTCAAGTTCTTAAGCTCTCCTTCTGTATCACACAGCATGTATTAAAAACTGGGCCCAAGTCCATTTTAATATTTTCTTTGGTGTTTAACCCTGGCCAAGCTTCTAAGTGTGCAAATGATAGTTGGTGATGAATATTCTATGATTTTAGTATTGTCATTAGAGGATGCAGTCCTCTGAACAAAATAGCCATGATCATCATTAAATCAGCTACACCTATTTGCAAGCCTCCATTTCAGTTTATCTGGCCTGTGGACTGTTGACATTCCCTCATAGAAGGAATGAGTGGAGGAGGATAACTGGACCCTCACCTGAGGATCTATCCAATCCAGTTCTTCAGCCATCTGTAATCAACTGTACTTTAATTAACTATGGCCTTCTGGGAGGATCTTTAGGAGGGGCTAGAGCATATATGATGGTCCAAGTTAGTCCATGTAACTAAAGGGAATCCATCATACATATTGGGTGAATACATTTCACCTCAGCCTAATAAACTCTTTGATTGTCCAGAGTGAATTCTGGTTTGTGATTAGGACCTAATGAAGAGGGAGTAAATGTTGTTTTTATCTCCCCCATGGGAGGAAATTTTCACAACAGAAAAAAAATTAACTAAAGATGAAACCCTGAGTATAGTGCCGTGTTAGGTAGAGATTAGCTGAAGAGGCTTGCCTCCTTCTGATGATTCAGAGTTTGGTTAAGGATTAGATACTGGACTGACATGTTTTGATGTATCTGTGCCCTTGAGGCTGTGGAGGTGCCTCAGTACATTCACCCCAATCAAGGATGTAAGATTGTTGTAGTGTTCTATTTCTTTGGTCTTTCCCCTGGATGTCAGATGTCATTTCTTATGTTGTGGGTTACTAGGGGAATGTAGGTAGTTAAACTTAAAATCAATAACTTGAAATTTATACATCACACTGAGCTGGCAGCCTCTGACTCAAAGGTGACTCCATTTCTTTTGCTTTACGGCAAAGTGCATAAATGCTTGACCACAGTTTTGTTTGAAACTTACAGGCTTTAAAGTGACTGATTTAGGGGATGGCAATGAGTTGAGTGCCTAGACTTGCCATTTCTAGAATTACTAGAAATGTAATTCATCTAATCTGAGAAGGTAAGAGGGGATATTCTGACATATAAATGTAAGCAAATGTATATTAAGAAATATATCATGTTCAACATATAGAACAACTATGTTTGAAACTATTTAGTCCCCAAGTGCTAGGTATAATATTCTGTATGTAGCTTACAGGTAATAAATTTTGTTAAAACGCAAGCTGAACTCAATCATATGGGTTGTAGTTCCCAATACACTTGTATTTGATGGTCATTTTCACTTTTATGTATTATAAAGGATATATATTACATAGTGGCTCACTCTCTAGATTCTGAATTTATAAAGGCCTCCCTGAGTTATAGCTAAATATAGGGCATTTTAATAATAATTCAAATTTTCACTTGTCCCAAGATAGCAACATAGGATTTCAAATACTTTAGAAATTTCCCCCAAGTGTGATTATAAGCACACTGTTACTGCCAGATGCTAGCTGACCCTTGATGTGAGAGCAGCTGTGTTCTTTGTAGACCTTCGCAGGAAGTCCTGGTGCCCTGGGAATGACTGGAGTTGTATTACTGTGAAGTAGATTGACTACTGCCTTTTTTTGTCTTTTCTTACTCTTTAATCTGTGTTTTAAGTATTATTCAGTATTTTGCTGGGTGAAGGAGGAGTGCTTGACTAGGCCACCCTTCCCCATAGCTCTAGTTATGTGTTTACTAGGCAAAATTTGAGTTAAAAATTTAATAAGAGGATCTGCTGGAGCTTGGATCTGAAATGTCATTCAAAGGCCCATGTGCTGATGGTTCACCCCCTGCTTAGGACTAAGGGAAGGCAGTGGAAACTTTAAGAGGTGGGGCTCAATGCGAGGCCAGCATGCTTTGGGCGACATGAACTTGTAGGAGGCGGTGCTTTGCTAGATGTCTGTTAATTTCATGTTACCGTGACCAAATATCTGACAAAGAGCAACTTAAGTTGGCTCATGGTGTGAGCATAGGTGTGAGCATATGTATTGGAAAGAAAGCACCAGGTAATGAGTGGCACCAGGTGGCTTCGCAGCTGCAGAGCACCAGGGCAACTGCTGTCTCACATCTCAGCAGACTAGGAAGGAAGAAGAGAAGGACAGGAAGTGGGGCTGGGATGTAAAATCTCCATATCACCCCACTCACAACCAGCAATTCACTTCCTTAAGTTAGGCTTTACCTCCTAAATGTTCTACAATGTTCCAAAACCCACCCAGCGAAAATGATATTCATATATTTGAGTCTGTGGGAGAACTGTGCTGGTGAGTTTTAATTGTGTCCTTTGTGTGTGTACACTTATGTCTGTTTTTTCCTACTTGGAATGTGGTTGAAGACCAAAGACTTGCTCCACTAGCCCTCTCATTTTCAACAGCTGCTGAGAAAGAGTCTCTGTGATGTTATTTTGTAAAATATGTTTTGTAGTATTTTAAAAGTGAAGCCAAATGGAAAAGAGTGTGTGTGTGTGTGTGTGTGTGTGTGTGTGTGTGTGTGTGTGTGTGTGTATTTTCCAAAGATGTCACCTGCTCTGCAAAAATGTTCTTAAAAGGTACAGATAGGTTGAAAGCATTGCCTGTGATACACTTAGGCACTTAGCCTTGAGTGGGCCTCAGAATGCCCTTCTCAATTCCAATAGACGGCAGCTATGTGACTTTTATTACGTGCTGTGATACTTACAGTCCTAAGTGGTTGCCTTGCACTTTGGTCTTCTTTTAGTTTTTGAAGTTAGGAGTCAGTGAACTTGACATAATGTGCCTAGAGAAAGCTCGCTCTCACTTGCATGACTTCTCCTTGCACTGTGTCCTCAATAAAAACAGTTGTTCCATAAAGCAGACATTTCTTTGATTTAATTAGCAGAGAAATGGAGAAGGTAACAGAATCAAATTATGAGTGATTTTTTTTTATTCTTATGAAAACATTAGGTATTTTCAAAAAGTGTTAACTGTAATTTTTTTGTTGTTTTAACTACATTATTTACAATGGCTACATTCAGAAGCAACTTAAAGAGATAGTGAGCCTATATTCAAAGAAAAAAAATCAAGAAGTCTTACAGTATCATGAGTAGCATCTAGATTACCTATGTGATACTAAGGAGACTCTAAAAGTGCCAGGCTTTATGATGGCTCATGGCTTTCTAGAATTATTTCCCCTAGAAATTATTAATTTTATGGAGTTTTAGCAATTAATCTATTAATCAATTAGTTGAATAAACTGTAATGTGTACATTTGACAGTATATGGCATATATCTCTGAATATCATTTGTTCAGGGCATTAGGCTTTATAATATATTACAGACAATAATATATATTATATACATAGTATACCCACATACAGTGTGTGTGTGTGTGTGTGTGTGTGTGTGTGTGTGTGTGTCTGCAATGTATTCTGTGGTGCTGTAAATTAAAATCAGGATTTTGTATATGATAGGCAAAGTCTTTATCACTGAGCTATATCCCCAGCCTGATTAGGTTTAATTAATGTCCACATAAGTTAATTTTCACCTGACCAAAACTATTATCTTTGTATTAATAAGGCATAAGCTAAGTATTTTCAATACTTCAAGACACATTCATTGCTCCTAAGGAAGCTCCTAGTTTTTAAAGAAAAATAGAATTGTGATTACATGGTGTGATATGAGATTTTCAGTTTAGTAAGAGAAACATTTCCAGGGTAGGGAGATTCATTATTCACTCATTATTTCATTTGGCTTTGGTGTATACTATCTATGTTGTCTTAGAGTCAAGAAATAAAAGTGTTAAGTAAAACGTAGCTCATCATTGCTCTCATGGAACTTGTATTTTTTTTCATGGAGGGCAAAGACACTAAACAAATGAACAAAAAATTAAATAACAGCTAGAAGTACCTTGAAGGAAAACTGATAATAATGTAATACAGAGGGTTAAGTTCCTAGTGGTATTTTAAATGTTTAGACCATAAAGCCAATAAATTTGCTCTGAGATGCTGAGCTTCTTGTACAATATATGTGCTGTGTACAGCTGTGACTGGGCCCAAGTAGTCTGATATAATGCTAGAAGCCCCTTAATTTGACAACCCATACTGAACCATCTACTGTGTCAGGGGCTGCACAGGAACCAATGGATCTTGTTTTCAGGGCTGACTGAAATACTGATAGCCTCATGATATCATGGGACATTTCTTATATTTTTGGTTGTGAGCCTAGCCTTTAATGGCTGAGCCATCTCTCTAGCCCATCATGGGACATTTCTAGAACTCCATTTTCCTCATTTGTATATGGACAGAATTGGACTGGTTTGATCTGAAAAGTTGTAACATTAAAATTCCATGCTCCCAGTAGGATAAATTCTTTTGAAGAGAGGCTGATTTCTAAACAGATAAATTTTGTGCATATTTTTGATAAGGTTGAGAATGTAATACAATAAAACCATTGATGTAATCAGGCAGGACAGATTAATATGTATCATCAGTGTGGAATTTGGAAGCACATGTAATTCACCAGAGGAACCCCTGCTCTGAAGCCCCCATGCTATACCCACGTCATAGGTTTTGTCACTTAAACTGTTTTAGTTAGTTGGTTGGATTCTTGGTGAGAGGGAGGGAGAGAGAGAGGGAGAGAGATGTAGTTACGATGTGTGGATATAGAAATCAGAGGACAACCTTGTGGACTTAATTCTCTTCTTACACATTTTTGTGGTTTCCAGTAATTAAATTCAAGTCATGAGGCTAATGAGGCAAGTACTTTTACTTACTAAATTATCTTGATTTCCCACTTTAAAAATATAATTTGAATTTGAATATTTCATATAGTATATTTTTATCATATTTTTCCTATCCTCTATCCCCTCTCAGATCCTCCCCTTCCCACAAAACTTCATGTTCTTTCTCTTCCTTAAAACAAACATAAGCAAAAAAAAGAAAAAAGCAACCCAAAAGCCACCAACATGGAGTCTGATTTGTTGATCAGCTGCTTCTGAGCATGAGGCCTGCCCTGGAGTATGGCTGATATACCCAGTGTCAATTCATTGGAAAACACTGTCGCTCTCCCAGCAGATAGGACTTATGAATAGCTTTTTTGGCTAGGGACCCACTTGTTCTCCTCTGTGGTGGGAATTTTTCTGGCTTGAGATTGTATATATGTTATGTGAGTTGCCACAGTCTCTGGTAGTTCATATGTGCATCAATTCCATTGCATCTTGAAAGTGCTATTTCCTTAAAATCATCCCCCATCCTGTCTCTTAAAATCTTTCTTCTCACTCTTCCATATAGATACCTGAGCCTTGAGGGGAGAGGTGTGATAAAAACATCCCATTCAAGGCTGAGCAATGGACCAACAATATAAATCTGTGAGTTCTAGTCCAGGTTTGTTACTTTCCAGCCTTAATTCACCAAAGTATTGAATCTTTCATCTTTACCATCCTCAAGTAAGTAAAAAGTGGAATGACCTCAGATTATCAGCATTTTAACTGTATGCATAGCATCAGAGACTCTTCTCAATCAAATCACACAAGGGAATCCTACATGCATGACCGATAAGGAAGAAATCTCCAGGGTTTGAAGGACAGCTTGGAGAGCTGCAGCTACACAGACTGATTATTCTCTCTCATTCCCAAAGCAGCTGTGGAATAGAACCAGGTGTGTGTGTGTGTGTGTGTGTGTGTGTGTGTGTGTGTGTGTGTGTGTGTGAGAGAGAGAGAGAGAGAGAGAGAGAGAGAGAGAGAGAGAGAGAGAGAGAGAGAGAGAGAGAGAGATTCACACAGAGGACACTGGAATATTGCCATGTGTGATCCTCTGAAGGTCCTTCATGTCACCAGCACACACTTTCCCTCCTGTTCATACTAAGCTTCTAAACAGAAGCACACTGGTAAGTCCTTCTCTCTTAAGTGTTTTCTGAGAGCTTAAGTTTTGCATGGTGGTGAACCTGTGGTTTCCTGCTTTCATTTTCCAACCATTCTTCTTTAAATGAGTCCTGGCTGGCATTTAGGGCAATCCAGAGGGTTAATCATAGCCAACAATGGTGATTTAATCCTGCATTAGGTAAAGATGTTGTACAGGTTGTGGAACACTTGACTTATGCAAATATGACCTTACACAGATTGTTCTATGAAGCTCATCATAACATTTTAGAGATGGAAATTTTATTTGGACAGAAGCACATAGTTCTGTGGTGTGGGGATGATTGTTGCTAAGCCAGGGTTCTGGACAAGCAGCTGCCACCACAGGGAAGGGCTTTAGCATTTGCTTTCATGTTGTTCTGCATTTCTACAGTTTTCATTTGTGTTGTTACCCCTTTCACTGCATTCTAGCTGTGACTGAATGAAAACCAGGCAATAGCAAGGAGTTGCATTAGATGGAAAAAAACGAGAAAGTTTAAAGTGCCAAGGCCTTTATTCCATTATGTGTGGATTTTATTTGGCTACCTCAATGTTGAGACACATGAGAGAACACATCAAGTTTCTTCACATGGTGAATATTTTAGAGTCTATGTTCTGAGACAAGCAGGTGGGATTATAAGTTTTGTTTGTTCTTAGCTATGTGACCTTTGACAAAATATTTGTTTCCCAGGCTCAGTTACTTGACTGTAAAATGGGAGTGAAGAATGTCCCAAAGATTGCGTGGAATAATACAGGGGAAGTACTTCCTGTTACTTTCAAAGCTCTGTCATTCACAATTCAGTTTCATTCTTCATATAGTTCATAGTAATGTTTTCTTTCCATAAATATTGTATTTCATAAATATTCATGGTAGTTTTCTGCTTCCAGACTTCTTGGGGTCGTTCTAAAGAACTTACAAAGATAGGACCTACATGGACACTAACAATAATGAGGCTGATGGATGAAGTGACAAACATAATTCACATTTGTCTCATCCTCTGTGATGATTAAGCCTTGAACAATGTTTGAAGCTGGAAAGTTTCTCACATTGTTTTTACCCATTTAAAAGTAATTTATTTGTAAGTGTTATCCTAGACTGATGGTTCTCAACTGGAGAGGATTTCATCCCTCAAGGGACATTTAACAGCATCTGTATATTCAAGTGATATTTTAAACACATGAGGTACAAAGGAGATACACAGCATTTTCCATGAAGCATTATGAATAGTTACCATGGCTCAATAGATTTAGAATGTGTGCCAAAGTTTAAAGTGTAGAAGTGAGAGGAGAAGGTAAGTATAGTTATAAATGCATCAAAAGTTATCCCAAAATGTAAGGAGTAATTTTAAGGAGAACAGGGTATTGCACACAGAACTTTTTATTGTGAATAAAGCTGGGTTGCTTAAGAGAATAGTATTAAAGAGAAGGTTAAAGTCATCAACCAGCACTAATGACTGAAGTCGGTCACCCATCTCCTTTAACCTGACAGCTGAAACCATTGCTGACAGTGGTTCACCATTAGAATACCCACATGTGCCTGAAGGCCTTAGCAAGGGTGCCTGCGTGTTATGTGTTTTAGCCAATCTTACTCTGCAGAAAGCAGGCAGGTGTAGAAAGCAACTGTGGGTATGGGTCACTGAAGAAACCCAGGGCAGGGCTGGAAGACTTGGCTTTCATCTTCTGAGAGCACTGGTAATGAAAAAGCCAGGAGGCCTAATGGCTCACATTGCCCAAGGATCTCTTCTATTGTGAGTTTATATTTTATTCTCCTGGCTTTTAGATGCTTATGGGTCCTCCCAAATCTACAGCTTTCTGTTCCTGTCTGGTTCAAATTTACTTGAAGTGCACCTGGATCCTTTGCAGAGAGACTTAAACTCACTAAACTGGAAACTGTTTATTTTCCAAAGAATCCATTTTTGTTTAGAAGTTATGCCAGTAACATCTCTGAAGTTCTGATGACATATTGCCTAGGCTCTTCTCCAGGCTCAGAATTCCATCAGCTATAGGTTGCTTTTTCAAAAGTGACTACTTTTCATTGTAAACACTGTAAGATATATTCTCTTCACTAAGTAGTAAGCTTAAAATCTAATATTGTCAATATTGCCCTGATGTTATACAGCAATCCTATAATTGATTTGTCTTTAATTAATTTGTATGTATACATGTGTGCTGGTATATGTCATGTGCATGTGTGCAGTTGAGCATGGTGTATATGAGCAAATATATGTGGAGGCCAGAAGACCTTGGGTGTCATCAGGAGTGCTGTCTACCTTCTTTGAGACAGAGTTTTTCATTAGCTTGGCATTTACCAATTAGGCTAGCAAGATGGACAGTGAGCCTCGGGGTCCTCATGTCTATACCTTCCCAGTGTCAAGCTTACTCACATCTGCCACCACACCTGTCATTTTTACATGGCCTTTGGGGATCAAACTCATGCTCTCATGCTTCTGAGGCAAGGGCTTTGTGGACTGAGACAGTTCCCCAGGCCCTGGCTTGTCTTTTTCCATTGTGAATGTATCAGACTTACCCAAAAGCTTTTGAAATGCTTTCTGGCTGAGCCAAACTTGCCCATCCCTACTTGAGTTCCTGGCAAGTGCCATTCTGCTTGACTTAGATCTTCATGAAGGTGCAGTCCTGTGGCATTTGTCCTGTAGCCACAATTAGCCTTTTGCCTCTGACATTGACTCAGATAACTTAGAATTCCTTTTTTTTTCTGTTTTGTATTATTAGGAAATTTTCTATTCATTTTACATACAACCACAGATCCCCCTGTCCTCCCTCATCCCACCCCCAGCCTTCCCCCAACCTACCCTCCCATTCCTACCTTCTCTAAGGCAAGGCCTCCCATGGGGAGTCAGCAGAACCTGGTACATTCAGTTGAGGCAGGTTCAGCCCCTTCCTTTGTATCAAGGCTGTGCTAGGTGTCCCACCATAGGCACTGGGCTCCAAAAAGCCTGCTCATGCACCAGGAACAGATCCCGATCCCACTGCCTGGGGACCCCCTAACCTGTTCAAACTAAATAACTGTCTTGCCTATGCAGAGGGCCTAGTCTAGTCTCATGGGGGCTCCACAGCTATTGGTCCACAGTTCATGAGTTCCCACTAGTTTTGCCTGGTCATCTCTGTATGTTTCCCTATCATGATCTCCATGTCCCTTGTTCATAGAATTTCTCCTCTCTCTCATCATCTAGACCTCCGGAGCTTGGCCTGGCACCGGCCATGGATCTCTGTATCTGCTTCCATCAGTTACTGGATGAAGGCTCTATGATGACAGTTAGGCTATTCACCAATCTGATTACTGAAGTAGGTCAGTTCAGGTACGCTCTACATTATTGCTAGTAGTCTATAAGTTGGAATTTCAATGTCTCAGCACATCACAGTGCCTGGAGCAGAGATTAATCACACTGCTGTTGCAAGGATTGTGGTAAAATATTTATTTCTACCACTAATATCAATTTTTGACTAAATACTCAAGAGTAAATGTAACAACACTAAAAGCTAGCTGTGACAGTGGAAAGAAGGGGGTTCATTTTTTGATGCATATCAGGCACATTCATTGGTTTCTTATTATAAATACCATAGACTCATTTTATAGATGAGTAACTGTTTTAAAGCCCTGGCAACATGGTTATAGCTGAGACATGGAATGGAGATTGCAGGATCATTTGATGACCATCCATCCCTTTGCTGGCCTCACTGGCCCCTCTACTTGGGTGTTGGGCAACCCACAGAATCACTGCTTGGGCAAGCTTCTTTTGCCTCTGAACTGGGACATTTAGTTTTGTGGTCTTGTTCATTCTGGGGGATATAGGTGTTTTCGTTGCTTCTGTATGTTAAAACTGAGATGGGTGTATTTTGAAAAGAACTTAATTTACCTAGACACATTCTTGATTTTTAAGAATGTTTCCTTACTCAGAATGTTTCCTTACTCAAGTTCAACTGTCCCATCTGATTTACTGCTGAACTTAGATGAGTCAACTCTTGAGTGAGAAGTTTTGCTCATTGTTACTTAAGAAATTTGGCTCCTTGTTCCTCGGGCTATGCCCTTGAGTGCTCTGTGAGACATAAATAGGCCAAATGCACCTTGTCCAGGAATGCTATTTAGGAGAAGGTGATCAGACTATCCTGGAGTTGCTTCACCAGGAATCAATCACTCCTTTTCCCTATCCTTCCCCTTTCTCTCTCCTTCCTTACCCTTTTCATCTCCCCTCTCTCCTTATATCTTGGAGAGTACCAATAATATTATTAAGAATAATCATTTCTTCTGAAAAAGCTCATGGTCAGCATGCCTCTTAGGAACAGTCCTCTAAGAAACACCGCTATGGGTCATAATGGGGTAGTAATGAATTTCTGAAGTGTCCAAATTCACATATCATCCATGAGTACATAAATTTAAATAATTTGATTCAGAAGTTGTTTTCCATTTTCTTTTTTAATATGTTTTTCTTTAATTGAAAATAGATTTTTTTGGGCCAGGTGGTGGTGGTGGTGGTGGTGGTGGTGGTGGTGGTGCATACCTTTAATCCCAGCACTCAGGAGGCAGAGGCAGGTGGATCTCTGTGAGTTCAAGGCCAACCTGGGCTACAGAGGTAGTCTAGGACAGGCTCCAAAGCTACAGAGAAACTCTGTCTCGAAAAAACAACAACGACAACAACAACAAAACACCTCAGCATGTAAACAATACCACCTGCCAAAATGAAAACAAAGACCTAATCTATCAAAGTCCATAGTTCTGGGAAGGTACTAACCTTACTTTTTAGATTCTGTAGTTCTGCTTCTGGCTAATTGTTCTTGTTAACTGAAGTATGCCAATTCAGAATATGTTTCTTTTTTGTGCTTAAAAGCTCACTTTGAGAAAGGCTAACTACTATATTGGCATTCAGAATACCCTATGTAGTCACTGGCTGGCTAATTAAGACTTTTTATTGGCTTAAACCCATGTCTGAGCATTCTTTCCTGTGAATACCCAACAGTCTAAGAATATAAAGATGTGGATTTTTCCTGAATAAGGCTTGGGCTTTGTGCTTCTTTTCCTTTCCAAGTTAGGGTAGATGTGCACACAGCCATGTACATTTTTCTTTTCAGGTTCTTTGGATCATATTTAGCTACTTGTTCTCTACCCATGTCTTTGTGTGAACTGAACTGGCTTGTATAGTTACAAAGCCTGCCATTCTTGAAAGACAGCAGAGGAGTGTTGGTGGAATAGATTTAGACACATTGTCATTGGGATCAGGTTCTTAGAAGCATGAGCTATGTATTGCAGGGTGGGAACTCAATTAGACATTGAAAACTTTATTTTTCTTTTTAGTCTTAAATTATTTTAAAATAAAAATATTCCTACTTTCTCTAGAATGAGAAAATTATCATTCAGCAGAGAGAATTGTTTAATATTACTTGCTGAAAACACAAAATTACTTAAATTCAGCTTCGTGTAAATACAATACAAGCTACCCTTTTGAAATTGTGAATTACAGAGTGAGTCTTTGTAACACATAGTGCCTATCAGGTACTGAAATGGGTGCGTGAACCGGGAAAATGTGGACTCATAGACCATTTGCACACCACAGATATCATCTCCCCTGACAACCTTGACAGGCTATTTCATCTCTGTTCCTCTGTTGTCTAAAATGTGTCTATGAGGACACAACTCCTTTCCCCTTTACCTCTGACAGGGCATCTGTGAAGAGTGACTCCTAAGCATTCCACAGTTACAGAATGTGAAGTGGTATATGAATAAGCAAGAGCAGCCATTATCAGCTGATCCCCATGTCTTTGGAAAGAATCACTCATTGTAGAGAGAATGAGGGGCTATTTGAAATGGCTTGAGGTAAGTTGCATTTCATACATTGCCAATCAAATTAACCTTGAGCCTTTCTCTGCTACTTAGAATTCTTGTTTTCTTTTTCTCTGTCATTGAAAATTAAGATGATGGAGATGAAACCATTTTCTATTCTTGAGGTTGCACTTCAGAGTCCTCTCCTTCCCCAAGGAGAGGTGAGGAACATTTCTGTGCATCAATCAAACTGATTGAGACTAGGGAAATGGAGACTGTCACCAAATCCAGAAGACACTGGCATGTCTGGCATGTCAACTTCAACATGGAGATCACTCCTTTCTCTCTTTTCTCCAGCACTTAATTCTCAGACCAGCATTGCTGGGCCTGAACTTGGGGAATTTTATGAGTGTGGCTCCATGGGGATTCTATCATCTCCTTATTCTTACTTAGGCAATTGCATCCTTGATAGCGATTAGGTTTCCTTGGATCCTAGTCTTTCTCTGTATCTGAGCTAAAAACAGATGCTGTAGAGATGTGCTTGGCAAGCTTCTGGATTTATGCACTTTGTAAATACAATTTTCATTTATCATGGTCTCTTATTTCTTGTTCTCCCTCTCTGTTCTTGTTCTAGCTGAGATCTCCTGCTCCGCTAAGCTCTCTTTCCCTCGAACCTTGCCCTTCATTACCCCCACTTACATCCAGGTTGCTCATGTAGATCTCATCCATTTCTCTGTCATTGGACAATCCCTGTGTCTTTCTTGGTGTCCTGTTTTCTAGGTAGCCTCCCTGGAGTTGTGAGTAGCAGTCTAGTCATCTTTGTTTTACATCTAGTATCCTCCTATGAGTGAGTACATACCATGTTTGTCTTTCCGAGTCTGGGTTACCTCACTCAGGATGATTTTTTCTAGATCCATCCATTTGCCTGCAAACCTCATGATGTCATTGTTTTTCTCTGCTGAGTAGTATTCCATTGTGTATATGTACCACATTTTATTTATCCGTTCTTCAGTTGAAGAACATCTAGGTTGTTTCCAGGTTCTCACTATTACAAACAATGCTGATATGAACATAGCTGAGCAAATGCCCTTGTGGTATGATTGAGCATTCCTTGGGTATATGCCCAAGAATGGTATAGCTGGGTCTTGGGGGAGATTGAGTCCCAATTTTCTGAGATAGCGCCATATTGATTTCCAAAGTGGTTGTACAAGCTTGCATTCCCACCATCAGTGGAGGAGAGTTCCCCTAGCTCCACATCCTCTCCAGCATAAGCTGTCTTCAGTGTTTTTGATCTTAGCCATTCTGACAGGTGTAAGGTGGTATCTCAGAGTTGTTTTGATTTGCATTTCCCTGATGATTAGGGATGTTGAGCAATTCCTTAAATGTCTTTCAGCCATTTGAGCTTCCTCTGTTGAGAATTCTCAGAACAAGAAATAAGAGACCATGATAAATGAAGACCACATGAGAATAGGAAGAAGCAAAGTACTAGAGAGGTCCACAGAAATCCACAAAGATACCTCCACAATAGACTACTGGCAATGGGTGAGAGAAAGCCTGAACTGACCTACTCTGGTGATAGAATGGCCAAACATCCTTATTGTCATGCAAGAAATCTCATCCAATGACTGAGGGAACCGGATGCAGAGATCCATGACTAGGCCCCAGGTGGAGCTCCAGGAGTCCAATTGGCGAGAAAGAGGAGGGTTTGTATGAGTGAGAATTGTTGAGACCAAGGTTGGATAAAGCACAGGGACAAATAGCCAAATGAATGGAAACACATGAACTATGAACCAATAGCTGAGGAGCCCCCAACTGGATCAGGCCCTCTGGATAAATGAGACAGTTGATTAGCTTGAACTGTTTGGGAGGCATCCAGACAGTGGGACCAAGACCTGTCTTCAGTGCATAAGCTGGTTGTTTGGAACCTGGGGCTTATACAGGGACACTTGGCTCAGCCTGGGAGGAGGGGACTGGACCTGCCTGGACTGAATCTTCCAGGTTGAACTCAATCCCCAGGGGAGTCTTTGCCCTGGAGGGGATGGGAATGGGGGGTGGATTGGGGGAAGGTGGGGGGAGGGGGGAAGGGGGGAGGACAAGGGAATCCCTGGCTGATATGTAAAATTAAATTAAATTATAAAATAAAAAAATAGAAAAAAATTTCAATGAAGATTAAGGTGCACCTACATACATACACATATCATGGACATTTCATACTGATTTCCTTCTGACCCAGAACTCTGTGCAGTTTCCACCTGGTTTGCCTGTACCCCTCTTTAACATCTCTGTCATCAAGAAACCCTTAGACATAGTTTATTGCCAGTCACCGCCAACACTTATGCCACCCCTGCACCAAAAGGAGGGAGATTTCCCTTCCTTTAACCTTGGTAGCCTAGCACTTTGTAGTCATTTTGTGGTACTCCATTTTGCACTATAGACATATAGTTCCTGTATTCTCTATTAGTCTAAAATCTAAGGTTTGTGCTTAATTGCTCATGTCTCTCCCAGTTGTAGCAGAAAAGTTTAATAAAGATTACAAATCTTTACAGAAAAATACAAGACATACAATAGAAAGGTAAACAAAGATTAGGAATTGTATTTGCATCTAGACAGTGTTTAGAGTAATTCCCTGAAACAGAGGGGTGGGATATTATGAAGATGGCCTCCAAACTTTTAAAGTCAGAGCTTGGGAGCCAATAGCCAGCAGCCAGAATCATGTCAAACACATCAGGTCTTAGGTGATGTAGATGGTCACTACTTACATACATTCACTTTAACTTAAAGATGCATTTAGCAAATTAATACAGTGAACAATGAATAGTAATATCTGTGCCAAGTTGAGGATGAATTAAATGGGAATGGGATGAGAGGGTGATCAAGGAAGTCTTGGTTTTGGAAGAAGTGATTCCTTAATAAATAGGGGTCAATTCTTATTTGAGAGAGGGTTTGGACAAATATTTAGAGATTAGATAGATAGATGGAGAGAGGGAGAGAGGGAGAGAGAACCCTGACTATATTAGAAGGGTCAAATTGAACACTGCTAACTAAGGCCTGTCATGATTGCAGGAATTCAATGAGATAATTCTCTTTATGTCATTGTCCTTCCTCTTTAAATAGCAATACATCAAAATTTTTGATGGGCATGTCAATTGGAAATCAATTGATGGGTAATCAAATTGCTGCCCAAACTATCTTATTTCATGGTTTAAAAATACAAAGCAGGGCTATTCATGAACATGCTATATGTGATGTCTTAGACACTGTCATCTCTATGGGCAGCAGTCAAAGACCACTGTGATGGCTGATTTTATCTTATACTGAAAATATTTTAGGTTTAATTTCTGAAAAGTTGGCTTTTTATAAATGTAGTCAGTGGCCCATGCTGGTTACTTCGCATACTATGTGAGCAAAGATCCACAGCAGTAGATATGTTCTTTTGTATTTTCTAGACACACAGACACATTGACTTACCTCACTGAGTTCCTCTGTTTCTTTTGCAGCCCTCTTCTCCATCTAGACTTCTCTCTGAATATTTTTGCTGTTGTCTTCCTGTTTTCTTGATTCTCTATATTTCCATTTCACAGAAGTTGCACATGCAGGCGTATTGCTTTTACCATGCCTATGATGGAGAAGAGCTTCTCCTATTAGTTACAATTCAGTAAAGTTGACTAAAGTAATCAGATTCTGGCTGGGTGTGAAACAATGTAGCCTAATTACTTATATGGACAACTAATAGCAACAGTGGGGTCAATAGTGTTCATTGACTGTTTCAAATGGTATATGCTGCTATAGGCATGAAAATTTGAATGGCAGGTTGTCTATTAAAAAAGCACTATTTTCATACAGATGCATCCACACTAAGAGAAATACAGAATCATTTATCTAGAAAATCCTGGTGGGAAACTTTCACTACTAAAGATTAAATTATGCTATCTTGAGTCACTTCCATTGATAGCTAATATTGATTAAATTTCCTTAAATATTGCTTAAATCTTTATTTCACTTATCTACTGAAGAAATATTGCAGAAACACTATGTAACCCAATGCTTAGCTATGTGAATAATCCCACTCAAAGGGTTTCCAGTCTCTTAAAGTATAATCCCCGTTTTTAGAGCTGACATTGGAAACAATAGCATTCCCAGAATCCAAGGTTGTTCTTGGGTATCTAAGAATATGGAATGTTTTTAACCTTGCTATAATGGAATGGAAAAGTATGTTTCCATAGCAAGCTGTGAAGAACTGGCACTCAGAGATTCACTTTTGTTTTTGTTACTTAGCAAACCGGAGCTCAGTGACTTGTTGTCTTACACATCAAGAAAACACAACAGACCACACATAGATAAAAGCTTTACAGTGCAATAATCTGTAATTGGATAGTTATTTATAATAATTATCATGTGTGAAATGTCTCCTGGATTTACTTTGGTTGCCTTAGAGCAATCTCAAATTTGCTTTCACATGCTGCAATAGGTGTGGTTTGTCCACTTGATCTCATACTGCCCAAATATGCTCTTTGCTGACTACTGAGAACCGGTTGATAACAGGCATATTACAGAGGAAGCAGGGAGAGTGGCTTTGACAGTGTTCCCTCTTACTAGTGGAAAGACAGGGCTGGCAGAAAGGATCTGTCCCTCTGTGTAATTATGTCTGGGGAGCTCCAGCAAGGCATAACAACTTTCTGTGCTTTCATTTTTAATAGCCAAATGCTCTGAACGTTGCATGCTCAATTTGTAATCAGTTTTTGTATTTTCCATTACTCAGAGGAAATGCAATGCCTGGAGTTTAAATACAAATAATCAAGAATAGTTACTCACCTTTCTGTGTTGCTTGAGATGCTTGGTTAATATTGTACAAACCAAGGGACACCACAGTAAGAGAAGGATGATGTCATTTCACCAACAGTTTGGAAGAGAAAAGTTTCTGCCTTCAACTGAAGACAAATCTGCAAGGATTTTGCTATTTTGTTAAAAACACCCATTTTCTGATTTGTATTCTCCATATTTTAATTCTGTATTAGTTTTGGACAAGAATCAACACCAACATGTTAATATTTCTTTTTATCTAATATGGCACATTTGGGTATTTTCTCCCCCCAACTCATGTGATGGTTTTTCTTCTGTAAAGTGTAGGAAGACATTAAGTCATTGTCGTGTTCTCTCTTTCTTTGGGTTCATTGAATTCCTTAGTACTACAGTGATAAAACAATCAAAAGAATTGAGAATCTGATCACTCATTATCAATGACATTTCAATTCTTATACACTTATTAGATCCTCCTCCCTGTTTTTAGTGCTATGGACCAAACCATGGGCCTTGTACATGCTAGGCTAAATGCTCTAGCATCCTGCTACATCTCCTGCCCTCAGCCTCCTTTCTTTTTCTTTTTTTTTTCAATGCTCAGTTTCCTTTATTTTTTTTTCATCCTAAATAACAGAAAGAGAAGAGGAGTTGATTCAATCTTTTGCAAGACCTAAAGCTTTCTGTGGTAAGAAAATTGATCGAATAATTATTTGACTGAAAACCTGGACTGGCCAAACACCTGATTCAGTTTTCCGTCTGATCCCTCTCCAAAGGACTTTGACAGTTGTCAGAATGCAGAGTTTCACAGAGTTCCTCTGCCAAGACAAATGGCTTTTGTTGTTGGAAACTTGGTGCCGGGAAAAGCTGAATCAAGCAGAACCTTCCACACTTTGCAGGTGACTGATCTCATGTTCCAGTTCTGTGTGACCTCATATGCTGCTGAGAATGTGAGTCTTCAGGAAGTACAAATTGATGCCAAGTACTTATCAATAAAGAAGTTTGGGATCCTCAGCCTCCTTTTATGCACTAAAGTCCTGCAATTAAGTAATAATAAGAAACTTTGGGGACCACATCATCATAGAGCTTAATTTCTCCCTGTAATTGGGGAGAAAATTATACAAGCCACGTAGCTCCATGGCATGGAGATATAGAATCCTAAGAGAAGCAGATCCTATCTTTTATCAATAGACACATGATTTCTACCCAAGTAAGCCAGGAAGTTATTGTGTAAGATGCAGTTAACTTGAGTCTTTTGTTGTTGTTTAGTAAAGGTATGTGCATGTGCATGTGGAGGCCAGAGGTAGATGTTTAACCTCTTTTCCTTGATCTCTACCTTTATTTGTTGAGACAGGATCATTCACTAAATGAGCCCATGTGCATGGAGATTTGCCTAGGCTGGCCCACCAATGAGCTTCAAGGATCCGCCTGTCTCTCTTCACCTTCCTTCCTATTCTGGGGTTATATACACATGCTGTGCTTAGTTTTTTACATGGGTTTGGATGATGTTCAAACTTACTTCTTTATATTTGTACAGTAAACATTTTACTCACTGAACGGTCTCCTCTACCCATGACTTGGATCTTGAATTCAGAGTTTATGTATTTGGAAATGGGTCAGCATGTAATAAAGACCAGTAGTTATTGTTATTAATTTTTTTAAATCTACTGTTGAATGACATATTACTCCCAATATATGATGTTCCAAAGAGACAAGGAGACATTTTGTATAGTTTCTGTAGGTCAGATGTCTAAGAGTAGATTAGGCTAGATTCTGCTCAAGGTCCCTCAGGAGGATTTAGTCAGGCTGTTGGCTATGACTGTAGTTTTCTTAAGGCCTTGAAGGGCCTTTTGGAACAACTTCCAAGTGTCACACTCCCATGGTTATTGGCAAGAAGCTTTTATGTTTTATTGGTTGTTGGCAGAAGACCTCTGTTGCTCACTACATGGGCCCATCCACTAGCCTTCCCCAGTGTCCTCATGATGTGGCAGATGGCTTCTCTCAGAGCCAACCATGAGGCGAGTTGGAAAGGGAAGGAGATGATAAATTCAGATAAAGCAGCACCTTTTTTGTCCTAGTTTTGTGGATGTTTTCAATTTGCCTTATTTAATGTTAGAATTGAGCCAACAAGTCCATTCCGTTTTTTCACTATGGGTTAGGTTCTAATCTCTCAAAGAGAAGGCTATTAGAAAATTATTGATGCATTCTAACATCCTAACTGTGGGATTGGGGAAGATGTAGGAAAAATACTCAATCAGATAACTGGGTAAAAGGGACCAGGTGGTCTACACTGTACTCTGTGCAATTCAGTTTAGAGAACTTCAAACTAAGATAAGAATAGGATCAAGTAACGACACAAATACTTAACTCCACAGGGTGAGAATCACACAGAATTTTTGATCAGAGTAGAGGCATAATTACAGTTAGGATCCAGGTCTAGGGAGGATATGTGGAGGGTTGAAAGAGAAGACCCATTCCACCCACCAGAGGAATGGACCTGGGAGCAGTGGCAGAGGGTAGTTCCAATGCTGATGCTACTCTTCATCTTTTAGACCCTACTCTACATAGCATTAATAGTTATAGAGATGAGCACACTATTGTGTGTCTAATACAACTGCTAATGGGATGTGCCTGTGATTTAGACACTGTTGCTCACTGAGCTTTTGCAGGCTTGGTGAATTGAGCTATAAGCTTGAGGTACAACAACAGCTTTTGTCGCTTTTCTTCACTGAGGGCAGTTGATGCCTGGGATGGGAAATGCACCTACAACTGACAGGACACATTCTTTTTCTTTTGAAAACTTTTTATTGATTCCTTGTGGATTTAACATCATGCATCCCAATCCCATTCATCTCCCCATCCCCTTACTTCTGCCCTCTGCCCTTGCAACCTTCCCTTCACAAAACAAAATTTAAAAGAAAAACCAAAATCCAGCATCACAAAAAACCTCAAAACAAAAACAAAATAAAACAAAACAACAACAACAACAAGCAAAAAACAAATTAAAAAAATCTTAGCATGAAAGCTGTAGTATGGCCCTTTGAGGCCTCTGACTTCTGTTACATCCTCTATAATGGGCCCTCACTGGAACTCCTTTTGGATATCCTATTATTGCCTTGTGAACAGGACATATTTTTTTTTTCATTTTTCTTAAGAAATTTTCTACTCACTCCACACGCTATCCACAGACCCCCCTCTTCTTTCCTCCCACCCCTAGCCCTCTTTCCCAAGCCGCCCCACATCCCCCAAATCAAGGTCTCCTATGGGGAGTCAGCAAAGCCCAGCACACTGAGCCTAGGCAGGTCCAAGCCCCTTGCCACTGCACCAAGGCTGTGCAAGGTGCAGGGCATACTCTTAATTGAGTCTATATCTTAATTGTAGAAAGAGCTTAATGTTATTGCTAGATTAAAGGTATTTAAATGGGAATTCTTTATGACAAAATTGCTACCCTACCTATCAGTTTGTACAATTAATACATACTAAGAATGCAAAGAATGACAGTATTTTTCCATGAGCAAAACATTCATTACTTTTTGTGTTCATGTACTTCTATTTGCAATACTTGGTTCTTAAAAATGTATGTTCCCATGACAGTGCAACCCAGGGCCTGGTCAGAATCAAAATTCTAGCACAGACTTCCCAAATTAGCACACTTTTTAAAGGGAATCTGAAAAACTCCAGCGCACAAGATCATCTTCATTTCTCCTTTTGGATTTGTGTGCTTCATGGTCTATAAGAGTTTAACATTAGGTCATTTTCCTAGTCTGAATTGTGCATTGATTCATCATCCCATTCCCTTTATTGCAAACTAACTTCATGCCTATACTGAGTTTGTACATTCTTTTAATTGAAAATAGAAGATGTGTCCAAGATATTGTTGGCATTTACAAAATTCCCAATGGAAGAACACCATTTACTAATCTTTATTATGTTGTCTCAGCACATTCACATGTTCCCCACATGCATTTTATTCTTTTTCTTTGTACTTTCAAGTCCCAGTCAGGGCTGTATTCACAGCATTTGCTCTGCTCTCATATCTTGGCTGTCTATGACTACATCATAAGTACTTTGTAAGTTTTAAGTGAACATTAATTGCCCAGGGTTCTTGTGTATGTAACTAAAATGGTACTAATGAGATGCTTTTCAAATATCTGAATACATTGGTTGCGTCTCTGTTTTGTTAAAGTTTTTCAAAAGAAAATGTAAAGTACTTTATTAACTATTCAGTAGTCTTTCCTATACAATTTCAGACAATTCTTTGGGTGTGCTTCAAGGCTCAGCCAAGCAATCCCTCCCCCCCATCTTTTAAATTAACACCACCAGTGAAGTATTTTGAAATCTTCAGAATATGTTCCAGCTCCTGGAATATGAGCCAATACAAACTGGTTAGGTGATTATGAACCTTGGCACATTTCCCTATATCATTTTATGGGGACATTGTAGAATTGTTCCAGAAGAACAGTGACATTTTTTTTTGAGACCAGGTCCTACTACATAGACTGGCTGTTGTAAAATTTTCTGTGTAGACTAGGGTGGTCTTGAATTCACAGAGATCCACTTGCATGTGTCTCCTGAGTTCTGAAAGGCATGCTCCATCATGCCTGTGTAAACATTTTTATTACATGTTTGTTTGTTTATTTTATGTATGATCATGGGTGCACATGTACCATGGTTTGGACTGGGAAGTCAGTGGACAATTTGCTGGGGTCAGTTCTCTCCTTCTACCACAGTGTTCCTTAGGATTATACCCAGGTTTCCTTAGATTGCCCTCAGACTTTTATGGCAAGTTCTTTTACTCACTGACCATTCTCTCTGGCCCCCAAACAGTAGCATTCTGAGGGCATCAGACAACCTTCAAGCCAATGCCTGTTTTACAGATGAGAGGAGCTGTACTCCTAGGACCAAGCTCTAGCACAGCTTCTGTGTCTTAAGCTCAGTGCTCTAGTTAGTGAAAGCATATAAAGAGCCCCCCAGTCTCTTAAAACACTCACTTAAAGGCTTCTACTTATCTAACTCCAGCAATGCTAAACTGAGTAACAAGTTGAGAACTCTGTAATTGGTAGTTTTCTTTTCTTCCCTTCATAACCAACATTTTCATACATAGTGCAGAATGGCAGAAGTTTGCCTATACTTCATGTCACATTTCTTTATATTTATACTTAAAGTAGCAAATGTCAGTGACTATTTATTAATATTATCCACAACCAATTATCTACATAACAATAGAATGAGCTAACAAACACCACACATGTGTAAACATATAGAGTATGCTTTTAAAATGTAAGTGTTTTATATAATGTTGTTGCCAAAATGGTTCTGGCTTTTGAAAATGTCTAGTTCTTGAAGAAAATGACATATTTTTAGAGAATTTAGAGATTTTTCAGGAGGAAGTATTTGAATGAGGCAAAGATGGCATAGATTGGACCACAACAGAACAGTCATCATTTATAAGTAACACAATAATATATTATTGCAAGGATTATATGGTGATCACATCCTGAGAAGATAGCAAGCAGCACACACATAGAGGACTGGAGATGACTAATGGCTGAGGATGGGAATTTTTGAAAAGTAAATTAGTAAGTTTGAGCATTATTGTTTGAGAGGGCACAATCTGATGTAGGGGATGAAATTCTTGCAGGATGGAGGGATAAAGTCTTACAGCATGTGTGGTAGGTACAGATTAGTCCAGGGATATGGACTAGTCCTGGCACAGATTCAGAAGTTAGAAACATGGAATCTGCTGTAGTCATGGTTCCAGTGTTTTAACAGGGGATGAAAGCCCTTATTAGTCATGAATTCACCTCTCCAGTGTCTAAAAGAGTTCCTCAATAAAACTTTATAGGATAAACAGACTAAGAATTTTTGATAGAAATCAGGGAAGAAAAATCTGATCATCTTACAGAAGAATAAGAAAAACACTTCTACCACGAACAAATCCTTAGGCAAAGGAAGTCCTCTGGAAAGTTTCCAGCATAATGGTTGAGTCACATTTCTCTAGAGTGCATGGTGCAAGAGGCAGTGGCCATGGAGCCTGGACAGAAAGTACTAGTGTGTGAGAACATCAATAGCCATGCTTTATGCTGTCTTTCTGGATACCTCTGATTAATGTTGACAACTTAGTGCTTTGGCACAGCATTGGAGTCAAAGACCTTGAGCTTCTTGAAGGATTCATTTCCTGTGATGCTATAACCTCTAGCACAGTGTTCACATTCCAATAAATGCTTAATATTTAACGTGCTGCTTGTTTTAATCACTTTTCAATATCAGAACTCTGTGCTTTATCAGATAAACCTCTTAAGTACACGACAGATGATCTTTCCTAGACCAATCACAAGGCATCTGCCATGGATGACACTCTCCTCAGTGCTGACTTAGTATATTTTACAAAATTCAGACGTTCTGTCACTCATACAGAAATGAAGTTGGGAAAAGATTGTAATATGTAAAACAAAACACCCGATTTACTATCTCACCCTGGAATTCTAAGATTCAGTCTTCAAGATACTAGATGTAGGTTGTTTCTCTGGTTGGTTGTATAATACTGATAGTTTTAGCTCCTTAGAAAATCATGAAATACTTTCTTTTTACGTTTCAGTTTTATTTTAATGACACTGTTACAGTGACCTAGCTATAATACTCCTGGGCAGATACCCAAAGGGATCTACGTCTTATGACAAAGAAACTTGCACATCTGTGTTAATTGCTGCTCTTTTTTTACAACATGGAAATGGAACCAGCCTACACATCAGTCCACAGATGATCGAATAACAAAATTGTGGTACATATACAAAATGGAGTTTTATTCAGCTGTAATGAAAAATAAAATCATAAACATTTCAGGAAAATGAATGGAGCTGGAGAACATGCCACTTGAGAAAGGTGTCCCAGGCTCATAAAGATAAACACCACATGTTCTTTAACATATGTATAGCCTAGTTTTTAATCACTAAATATTTGTATCTGAGTGGAAGTAAATATGGGTAGGAGCAATGTAGAGAAGGGTTTGTGAGAAACAGGAAAACAGACATGTTCAAGGAAGTGGGTAGGAAAGACAGTTGAACACATAAATTATTAACGTGGCAGGGGGCATACTGGAAGGTACAGTGAGCAAAGAGGTGGCGGGAAGATGGTTGAAGTACTAGGAGTTGAGGAGTAAACCAAAATGTAGCATGCATGTAAATGCCACAAGGAAACCTTTAATTATAAACTAAAACACTGTTTTAGGTGATGTGCAAAAGAGACATCACCATTCTATCCTTGAATGTTACATCTATGTCTACATCTGTTCATCTGTTCTCTGAGGTGAAAAGAAAGGTCAGGTATAGAGTAAAACTTCTGTTGTTCACATTATCAAATACACAAACAGAGCTAGAATACTTTGTTATGTCCATTTTGATGCTACTGCTCAAATACAGAAACCCTGAAATTCTATCATCCCATTCTGCTGCTTTTTCACAGGATGGAAATCACTAGATTAGAGCTTGTTACCTTCCTTATGACATAGAAGGATCTGAACTTGCCTCTAATTTGTGCTGTATTGAACTGTAGAGAGTTCTGTGAACTTGGAACTCAGAGATTTGTTCAAGGTAATTTGGTCACTGTATATCATGAGCTACCCTGGCTTCAATGTGGTTAGTCTACAGTGTCCTGCACATTGATTCTTGAGATGAGGCTTGGCTACACGAGGAAAGAGGGCTGTTGCTTAGCCACCACAGTATGTCCTACTCAGATAACTTGGGATCAGTCTATTATGCAGGTACTATTGCTCATTCCTGTGATATATTTCTATAACAAATGTGCTCAGACCAATGTTGTCTTGATACTGCTGGAATGGCTGAATTGAGGCTGGTGAGGCCTCTCCTGTGAGTGTCCATGCATTTCAAATTATACTGATGCAGGATTTAGGATCTTTGGCCAATTTCCATTTATGTCAGGCATGAAATATACCTGATACATGCTGATAGTCATGATAGTTGACACCTTCTGACATTACTGTACTTATATCCCGATAAAGTTGGTAGGGACCACCATATTTCTTTTATTACTTCAAGTTTTCAAAGGCCAAGCGTGGACTTAGGTTTCTCTGAATCTGGACCCTCCAGAAAGTAGGCATCTGGTGAAGAGCTTAGAGGAGTCTTTGTTGGCCCTGTTCTTTTCTTAAGTAAGTCAGATAATTATAATAGTCACCTTATAGGGGGACTATGACTTACCCACTAAGAATAGACTCCAACTTTCCAAAGTAAAAATTCACCTTTAATAGAGGTATAAAAATTGGCTCAGGTAGTTTAGCCCTTCCAGACCAAGTAGGCTCATCAATGACTTAATATATCTTGAGCTGGTTCGGGGGGGGGGGCGCATTCTGTGCTCACAGAAGCCCTGCACTAGATTTCTGGTGATGAAAGTCACCACACATATAAGTACTTTGAGGAAATCACACTGTTATCAAGCCCTAATAACAACTAGATTTATATTTAAGCATCAAAGATAGAATGGAATCAAAATCTAAAGGTAGTAAAAATAAAGATAACATTGGGAAAACTGTCCAACAGCTAATAAACTTTATTTAGAAGTGTGTTCTATAATGTATCACTTTACCATGGAAAGTTTCATGAGCTTATGTGAAAAAAATGCCAGCAGTCTTTGAAATTTAGTGGCATGCTGGATCCTCTTGCACATCCCAATTGCTTTGTGTGATTTGCTCTTGACAAAGAGTCTACTGTGTAGATGACAGAGTTTTTTGGAAATCTCGTCATAGATGCATATCCCTTTCCGGGGAAATACAAGTTGTGTTTGGTTTCATATGACTTCTTGTCCCTGTGGATATCCCCAGTTTTTCACTTTTCATAAACTTATGGCAGCATTCACACACGTGTGTGTGTGTGTCTCGTGTGTCTGTGTCTGTGTGTATGTATTTCCCTTCTCTTACTGAAACTACATGGATCATTCTAAAGGCAAGGTCTGTGTCATATATATGATTTGCTGATTGTTGTGGGCCAAAATGCCTAAACACCCCCTGGGGTAGGGGGTGAGAAAGTGCAGTGTCAATGATACAGACACCAGGTGTCAGGTGAGAAGCAAGTAGCAAACTCGTTTATTGCGGATATGGGGTGAACCTATATACCCTCTCCCAATTTCCCTATTGGTTTAAATATTAAGGCAACTCTATGTAGTTAAAAGGGAGGTTTATTTTGTGGGGTAACTTACAAGTGAAGGGATAGGTTACAGGGTCTGGGAAAGGTGTAGCACACACAGTCCAGTGGTGTTCTCTGGAGAACTCTGCTTGGTCTACCTCCAGCATCCAGGATCCAGCAACCAAGAGAGCTGGCCCATCCAGATCTCGGGTCTTCAGTGTTCCTCTCTCAGCTCCGCCTTGTAGGAGTGACAGTTAACGAAGCCTCAAAGGGGGTGGTACTTCCAGGTCAAAGCTGGAACGGCCACCCACTACATTTCCCATTGGCAGCCAGAGACCATTATAGCTATGTTGTCTCTTTCTCATTGGCCTCCAGCATTCTGATGATCATGCGTCCCCAGTCTCCAGGTGCAGTGGCAGACTTCAAGTTGGCTCAGTGAGAAGTAGCTAGCACACATTCCTATGTGCACTACCTGGAACAGGACAGCTATAGTTTTATCAGGCCAGCTGGCTGTGCTCTTCCTAAAGCTGATAGCTTTTTTTTTTTTTTTACTAGTCTGGGTTGCCAGTTCTTATTTTCCTTCCTTCCCTAATTTTCTCATTCCCTCCTCTCTCCTTTTTCTCCTTTACATTTTCTTCTCTCTTCATTTCCACTTTCTTATTTTCTTCTTTCCCTCCTTCCCTCATAGCCACCCATCCTCTCTCTTGTATTTCCCTCCAGCTTTGTCTCTTTCTCTCCTTTTCTCCCCCTCCCATTCTTTCTTTCCTAGCATTTGGACTGTGTCTTATTCTGTAGCCCAAACTGACCAGGAACTCATTTTCTTCTTTTTTATTCTTTTCAAATATTACATCCCAACTGCAGTTGCCCATCTCCCCCCAGTTCCTCTCCTCAACTCCCCACTCTCCCAGGTCCACTTAAACTGCAAATACTTTAAAATTTTGAAATCCACTTCGGCATTTGGTAGAAATAGAAGATTCTTTACTTAACACCATGAAGATTTTCCTTTTAAAATAAGCATTTGCTATTTTAGCTGTTGTATGTAGGTCTATGATTCATTTTGTGCCAATTTCTCAATGATAGAATTCTATCCTTAAATTTTTATTCTGGGTATGTTTCAAGTGTAGCTTATACTATTTTATAAGTTAGTATACATTTTTTTCTACCATATGACTGGCTCATTGTTTATTGACTCATTTATATAAAATTTTCCTTAGGTTTTGATTTTTTCAAGTCTTGGTTTGGAACTAAATTATATGAATATTTCAATGTATAAACTCCTGGTTATGTTCAAAGATGTAAAAGAATCCTGCCTAATGGAATTGCAAAACTACTCCATGATGTTGAAAGCAATGATTTCTGCTGTCTTTTAAATTTCTTAAAGAAATTTCTTTAAGAATGCACAGTGCTTTTGAATGAGTTGGGAACTTTCTTCTCTGGAATTAAACATTTATTGATTCAACTGACAATGCACTGCAAAGATAATATCCTTAATTATTCCTAAAAGGACCATGGACTAGTATTCAAAAGCCAATGCTATTCTTTTGAGTTCACATTCTGCAGTGTTTAATTATCTACAAAAAGTAACCTAACAAGGCTTTTGTCCACTGGTGATCATTTTATTACTTAAATGTAGAGGCTGCATTGTGTTGCTTCTAAAAAAAATGTGAATTTTGACATTTTTTCTTTGAGTTTTATTTATAATTTTTATTCATTTATACATTCCACTGGGATGAAATGCTGCGAGCTTATGTAAAGAACAGTACTCTTGGCTCTAGGAAACTCATCTCCTTTAAATTGTCAACCATCCTGCAGGGGAACTATTGGTATTGCTTGCAGTTCAACCTGGGCTCATGTCTTGAAGGAGCAAAAGTTTGCTAGTCTAGTTGTATACTCATAATGCTCCACCATTTCAGGAAGAGCCACAAACTTTGCCCTCTGCCTTCCTGTCAGGATGCTGAGCTTTGTGCCTGGTGACTAAGACACCTATCTAGACAGAATTGCCATGCTGTACATTTTAGAAACTCATTTGACAAGATGTTTGAAGACTATGTTGTCTATGTATTCCTGATGTCATTCTCAAATCAAAAAGCTTAAGTTACCTGGCCTTGTCAGCTTGGTACTATGGTTTGTAAATTGCTTTACTAGAGGATTGGCAGGATGATTTAGCCAGAGAGAAAAAGAGCCACTAAGAACTTACAACTATGTGGGCTGTAAGGATGGACTTAATATCTTGTTTAATGTATGAATCTGCTCTGTCTTTTGAATTCTAACTCTCCACATTAGGAAAATTGTCTCTTGAATTCTTTGGAGACAAAACATTTCCCAGACTGTAACCCACCCTTATCCACATTCACAATTCTCCAGTTCCAATAATTAAAAAAATATTTCCCTCAGAGAATCTCAACTCTGTTATTTATGTAAGTGGATTTCTCTTTTTGTTTTGTGGGGTAGAGGAGTTGTCATACAGTCTTACTTTTAAGATTCAGTGGTTGAGAGTGTATCTCAGTGGTAAAGTGCAAAACTCAAAACAAAAACAAATAAAACAACTAAGCAACTAAGTCCTTTGGTTATCATTAAACATATGTTGGCCAAATTGTAAGTTAAATTGTCTTTAAATATTTTATTGTTAATGTGTGTGTGTGTAGGTGTGTGTTGTATGTAAGTGGGTGTGTGTATCTGTGCATGCATGCTTGGATGTAGAGGACAATTTTTGAAGTTGGCTTTCTCTTTTTATTGTATGATCCAAGGATGGAACCCAGGACATCAGATTTGTGTGTCAAGTGTTTTATTCACTGAGCCCTTTCACAAGCCCTAAATTGGGTTTTAATGCTGTTTTAATTTTCAGTTCTCTAAAAGTTGATATTTTTCAAATATTACAAATACTTATGACTTCAAATATACAAATAAGCCATTGTGTGTCTTCACTTTTGAGTGTCATATCCACGGATCATTTATAGTTTAAATCTTAATATCTTATCTTATTATATAACCTTATAACAAAACAAAGTCATTGTCCCTGGTACATATATATCACATATAGATGCATATGTATGAATCTCATGAGATGAGCTTATATTTTGAGGAGTTGAAAGTTTACATTTTGATGAAGCCAAGTTTGCATATTTTTTCCTTTCTACATTTCCCCACTGCTTTCTCATGAGTTATCTTTCAATGCACTTGAAAATATTACTCTCTGAGGGTTTGAATATGATAATATAAATTATGTTGTGACATATTCCATAAAAACTGGCATAAACACAGTGATTAGATCATAAATATATACAATAAATGTTTGTTGATGCATTGATGAATTATACTTGGTTTATCTCAGAGTTTATGTTTTCCCAATATTATGTTGCAGATTTTTACATCATCAGAGTTCATTGTATCAGCATTTTATTTGAACACATAGATAATTTTTTAAAAGACACATTTTTGAACATCAGTATATTTGGTTGAACAAGGGAGAAGAAGTATTTATAATGTCTTTGCCTGCCTTAACAAAAATCACATCTCATGGTGTCACTTGTGTGCATTCAGCCTCAGCACATGAAGCATCTGGAAAGGAAACAGGCAGTGACTGAAGTGTAGCGTGATTTCACATCTAGTGACTACATTTTGAATTTCTGTGTGTGACTGTGAGATTGTTGAGCCAGTTACTGCTGCATGTGGGGGTCCCAGACGACAAGCTCTTAGAGAGGAGAGAAATCCTAGTTAGATGGAAGATTCACTCCTTAACAGAATTAGGATTCACTGAGGGAGGCTGAGTGGGAGGAGAGAAGAAAAGAGATTTGCAATGGAAAACAATCATGACATTGTTCTTTTTCTTCACCTCTGCAGCCTGGTTAAAGGCAAAGGAATGGTAGCTGTACAGAAATTAGGCTCATAACTTTTTGCTATGCCCTAATAAAGCATGAGGCCAGGCAAAGCTGACATATGTAAAAGGGAATATATAGCAAAATCAATATGCCATTTCCTTATTGCTGATCGTAGTAATGTTTATGTTCAAGATTGACTCAGTTAACAAACTTAGAGCCATTCTTGCCCTACCCTAGATGTGTGATTCTGTGGCTCTGACCAGTTTTTTCCTCTCTGATTCAGGCCAGTGCTGCCCCATGAACAAATGCCCTGGTTTAGTCTTTTGACCCCATTATGCTAATTCACTCGACCTACATTCAGAACCAGTTCTCATTTTTTCCAGGTTTGGAAAGATTTCAGATGCCATCCAGATTGTGGTATGTCTTGGACTTTATTCTGTGGTCTCTGAGACCCTCTGCAGGCATTTGGTCCAGATTTTACTTCTTTCTAGAGTGTCAGCTTTGAATGTGAGCAAGTAGAATGCTAAGATTTTCTAGTGTCCCAAGATACTGTTCTGCTGGACAGTGTTTGCACTTGTGGCATTCAGTGGTTCTGAATATTGCCTGCATTGAAGATTTGGCACAGCCATATCTGAATGGAATGGCAGAAGTCATAAGGCCAGCACAGCTGCTGCTTGACAAAGATCCAGCAAAGCTGAGCCACATGATGGCTGCCATGCTACCTTTGGTTTTCATCTCTACCTATTACATACTTGGGGCACTTTTAATATTTGTACACTTTGAGGATATTGGGTCGATGGAAAATTCCTTATAAATCATTTATGCCTTCTCCCAGGAATGCTGCTTCTAAGCTTACCCAGGAAAGTCCTGAACATACTATCCCCCCCACACACTTTCAGGGAGATATCCTTATCTACTTGAAAGTCTTCCTTACACCTTGGAGGTTGTAACACATAAAGAAGTCAGATGTCTCTTTATGAGGCTGAGACATTCTTGAAACATCTGTCCCTCTACTTACACAGGAATAAGATATTCAAAACAAAGTAAAATTACAAAGGTCAACAAGATCTAGAAGGTCTGGTCACAGTTCAGATTACAAGCCTCTTCCCACTGTACACTCAGACAATTACATGGCATACAACGTTGCCCTACATAGAGACATATTGATAAGTAAAGTATGGAGTGGAAAGATGATAAAAGTGTGAGGTGTTAGGACCTCCCTCTCTTAGAATTAGCTCATGTAAAGCCACTATAATGACATATGACCAAGGAACAACAGAATGCCAGTATTAGACATATAAACAAACTCAATAAAGATATAAATGTGAACATTGATTGTATTATGCCAGAATTTGAATAATAACTTCAGCTTTAGCATGAGGATTTTTCTTGGGCACTCTCACTACTAACAGTTAATAATACATTGCTTGAGACATGGCAAAATGCCAGGGTGGTTGAAGATTTTGTTTTGGTCTAGTGTCCTTGAAGCAACCAAAGCAACCAGCCTGAGAACAGGATGTCATATGCCTCTAGAGTCTCAAAAATTGGGTCATGGGGTTAATGAATAAGAATGATAACTCTGTTTATTAATGATGTCAAAATTTGAGGGGAAATGATTGGAAATGTTAACTCTGTTCTGTCATAGTTTATTAATGATGACTAAAAGATGAGTAAAAGAAAGTGAAACACATGTCCAAAACCAAAAATGATATGATCTATGCTTTGGAACATCATGAATATATCCCTGCTAACTAAATTCTGTATAAATAAACACTCTGGCTGCCAGTCAGTCAGGTTGGAGATTCTCCCAACCACCATTTCTTTCTCCCGCCAACTCCTTACACCCTCTGCAGGACCCATCCACTACCAGGGATGGCTCTTGGCAAAGATTAATGGCACTGTTTAAAGGAAAAGGAGACACTGGATTCCAGGAGTCAGTTGCCTGTACACCTTGCTCATATGAGGGTCTTGGAGTTCATAAATGAAGGACCCAGATACAAATCAAGCCAGAGCATCAGGTCATGTTTGGTTCTGGCCTGTTTGAGTACCACCTTCTTTGCCATAACTTCTAGAATGTTCTGAATACCTTTAAAATGAGGAGAAGGATATCCCTGAGGACTTGAGTCACTAATTGCCCATCTTGTGGTTAACCTTTTCTTGCTTTGTCAGATGCACAGAGACTCATCAGTGTCTACATGGCAAAGACTCTGTTCATTGGTGCATTCAGCCAGTCATCAGTGTCCACATGGCAAACTGACTGGATGAGGAAGAGAACAAATTAGTGGTTCAGGGTATCCTGGAATTGCAGCAATGTGGTCATCAGAATGCTTCTTCAGGGAGTACCAACTCTGAGAGCTTCACCTCAGGTGCTATATGAAAACTTGGGCTCTATCTTCTGGGTAACTGTGGTGACAAAGTGAGGTGGCATTGCTTCTATATGACCTTCCTATATACCCTCTAACAGCGTCTTTCCACTTCACAAAGGTGATTAAGACAACAGTAGATTTTTTTTCTTTAGTTTTTGTTTTTGAGACAGGGACTCATGTAGCCAAGGCTGGCCTCCATCTTCTGATCCTCTTAGCCCCAAACAATTGTGTTTTGAATGTGTACAATTGTAGGCATTTTTTGGATCACTACATTTTTTTTTGATCTGATTAACTAAATGTTTCCTGATATACCAGAAACTTATTTTCTTTTTTTATGTGTGTGATTTTGTATACATGTATAAATGTGTGAGTATGGCATGTTTGTGTGCATGGTGTATCAGCAGCAAGCACAAAAGCACAAGCACAGAATTCACAGCAGTCGCCAGCTCTGCTCTATCACTCTACACTTGTTTTCTAGAGACAGGGTTGTGGTGGTATTGTGTATTCTAATAAATTTATCTGAGATCAGAGAACAGACAGCCACTAGATACAAAGGCTAGAAAATGGTGGCACTCACACCTTTAATCCTAGCATTCCAGAGATAGAAATCCCTCTGGATCTCTGTGAGTTCAAGGCCACATTGGAAACAGCCAAGCATGGTGACACGCCTTTAATCCCAGAAAGCCAACCTTTAATCCCAGGGAGTGGTGGTAGAAAGCAAAAAGATATATAAGGCATGAGGACCAGAAACTAGAGGCATTTGGCTGGTTAAGCATTTGGCTGGTTAAGATTTTGGCTGGTTAAGCATTCAGGTTATTGAGCAGTAACTCAGCTGAGACCCATTCCGGATGAGGACTCAGAGGCCTCCAGTCTGAGGAGACAAGACCAGCTGAGGATCCAGCGAGGTGATATAGCTGTGGCTTGTTCTGTCTCACTGACCTTCCAGCATTGAACCCCAATAACTCGCCTCAGGTCTGATTTTATTAATAAGAACTTTTAAGATTCATGCTACATCTGGCGCCCAACGTTCGTGTTACGAATTCATGAAAAAGCTGTTTGCCTGTGGCCTTGTGAGCCCCAGCTCAGGCCCAAGCTACACTCAGCCGGTTGTGGTGGCACACACCGGTAGGATTTGCTGAAGGAGACAGAGGCAGTAGGATCCCAAGTTTGAGGTCGGCCTAGGAGGCTTGGGAGAAGCTTTGGCCTGGACTGAGCCACAAACAGTGGTGGGACCATGGAAGCAGTGGCTACTGCTCCACGTTGCCAACTCCTTCTCATCGTGTTGGTGACTGCGGTGATGCTGCTACCTGGGACGAAGGGTTTACTGCTGCTGGTTCAGAGAAGAATTGCCAGGACCATCGTGTTACAAGAAAGCATCGGCAAAGGTCAGTTTGGAAAAGCTTGGCAAGACAAATGGTGGGGAGAAATTGTTGTGAAGATTTTCTGTTCTAGGGAAGAATGTTCATGGTTCCGAGAGACAGACATTTATCAGACTATGATTGCTCCAAACCACAGAGGAGGCAAAAAAAAAAAAAAAAAAAAAAAAGTCTGCAGGAAACCATGACCATGCCTAACAGTGACTTTGAAATCTTCAAAAAGATGACAGGATCCTACAACAATGATTCCACATGGACTATGATAAAGCCATTAAGCCAATTAACACCATGGAAAAATCGACTTTGGACTACAAACTGGTCAGAACAATTTTGAGAGGACTAGTTGAGATGATCCAGCCTGACAGACTACTTAAACAAGGACTTGAAACAAGCCCTGAACTTTCCTATTATCCAGAGACTGGACAAACGATACAGGACTTGATGATTAACCCCAAAATTTTCTTTTCAAGATTCCCTAAAGATATCTTCACCCCTAGAAAGCAAAAAGAAAAAGAGAATATAGATATGAGATAGATCATCGAATCTACTCTGAGAAAAAACATAAAGAAATAACAGGATAAATAGGTGGATCATTGAATCTACACTGAAGAAAAAGGGGAAGATATAAAAATGACAAAAGGTAGACTACTGAATCTATTATGAAAAGAAAGAAGAGAAAATATGGATATGATAAGATAAAAAGGGAGATTATGGAATCTACTTTTAAAAAGGAACTACGTGTTTTAAATAAGTAATGAAAAATTTATGGTCTGAGTTTATCGGATGTTACTGGACTGGACATCGTTAATATATATAATGAAGTTTTTTGTCTGGATCTGTCAAATGTTAATGGACTAGACATTGTTAATGTAATCTTGACTGTATATTGCATATACTTATTGAAGATAGTTTTTCTTGTATTAGTTATAAGCTTTCTTTAATTTTAGACAAAAAGAGAGGAAATGTGGTGGTATTGTGTATTCTAATAAATTTATCTGGGGTCAGAGAACAGACAGCCACTAGATACAAAGGCTAGAAAATGGTGGCACTCACACCTTTAATCCTAGCATTCCAGAGATAGAAATCCCTCTGGATCTCTGTGAGTTCAAGGCCACATTGGAAACAGCCAAGCATGGTGACACGCCTTTAATCCCAGAAAGCCAACCTTTAATCCCAGGGAGTGGTGGTAGAAAGCAAAAAGATATATAAGGCATGAGGACCAGAAACTAGAGGCATTTGGCTGGTTAAGCATTTGGCTGGTTAAGATTTTGGCTGGTTAAGCATTCAGGTTATTGAGCAGTAACTCAGCTGAGACCCATTCCAGATGAGGACTCAGAGGCCTCCAGTCTGAGGAGACAAGACCAGCTGAGGATCCAGCGAGGTGATATAGCTGTGGCTTGTTCTGTCTCACTGACCTTCCAGCATTGAACCCCAATAACTCGCCTCAGGTCTGATTTTATTAATAAGAACTTTTAAGATTCATGCTACACAGGGTCTCTCATGGAACCTGGTGGCCAGTAAGCCCTCTGGTTCTCCTGCCTCTATTTGCTGACAGTGCTGAAATTATTGATTCACTTGACCACAAGGGCTCTTTATGTGGGTACTGTGAATTTATGTCCTTATGCTTATGCAACAAGTACTCCTACCCACCAAGTCATCTCCCCAGACCCTTACACCAGGAACTTTTCTATGCTATGAGATTCCATTAGTAACTGAAGTCAACATTGCCTTAATCTGTTTCTTAGGTGACTGTAGTATGAATCTTAAAAGGTCTTATTAATAAAATCAAACCGGAAGCCAGGTATTGGGGTGAATGATGGAAGATCAGAGAAGCAGAACAAGCCACAGATTCCTCACCTTGCCAATTCCTCAGCTGATCCCTGTAGATATAACCAACCATCTTATTAAATAAGAAACACAGAACCAATGTAAAAGAGAAAGCCAAGAGGTCAGAGCTCAGAGCTAAAATCTCACCCTTCCTCCTGCAGTGCTCCTAGCTCTCAGAAAGAGAGCTACTTCCTGTGTGTCTGTCTTTAAATAGTCTTTTTGTTCTTCCTTCTCATTGGTTGTAAACCCAAACATATGACTGCCTCATCACTGCCTGTATGTACAGCTCCCCCCAGGTCTTAAAGGCATATGTCTCCAATGCTGGCTGTATCCCTGAACACACAGAGATCTACCTAGCTCTTTTACCAAGTGCTGGGATTAAAGGCGTGTGCCGCCGCCGCCGCCGCCGCCGCCGCCGCCGCCGCCACCACCACCACCACCACCACCACCACCACCACCACCACACTCTTGCTATGGCTCTAATAGCTCTGACCCCTGGGCAACTTTATTAACATACAATCAAAATCACATTTCAGTACAATTAGAATACCACCACATTTCCCCTTTTCTATTTTAATAAAAAGAAAAAAAGCAAAAGATTATAACTAACAAAAGAAAAACTATATACAAAAGTAAAATAACTATACACAATATATACAAGTAATAAATACCTAAACAATGTCTAGTCCATTTGTATTTGACAATTCAGAGAAAATAATTCCATTATCTATCCTATTTTGGTAAGTCCAGAATGTATCTAATTCACTTTCTATCCTAATTAATCTTCAACTATAACTAACTAACCTTCAACTATAACTAACTAATCTTCAACTCCCTCAGAGACCCAAGAAGGAAATAATATTAGCTAACAAAAATAAAAACAGGAAGTGTATGCAAGCAACTTCCAAAAAATTTGTGAGTTGACAGAAGCAGTCAGCTGCCTGGACAGTCTCTTTAGGTTTCTCCGCAGTGTTGGGGCATCATCTTCAGCCTATAGGCTTAGCGTATCTGACAGACTCATTTGTGAAGTAGGATGTACACAAGGTCAACAGTTCAACCTCACATTGAGTGAGAGCAGTCCATGTACCAGAAACACCTGAATTCCACTAGTGTCCTGTCATGATTCAGGATTTTAAATTCTGGAAATTGTTGACAGTTTTTGAATTCAGCTGTCCATTCTTCTTGGCTGTGTATATATGGCTTCATCTCAGCATCCTCTTCTTCTCCACATCCCTCTATTAAATGCCAGTCTACTATCAAGAGGTGTGAGCCTTCAGCTGCTGTTCCATTGCACAACAGATCCCGTTTGCTCAAACTGGATGCCTCTGAGTCCTCATCCAAATGGATCTCAGCTGAACTGCTGCTAAAAGAAGGGAGGAAAAGGAGTGAGAAAAGGAGGAGGATGTGTGGGGCCAGCCACCCAGTCACACAGGGCCACAGAGTAAAAGTGAAAATAAGATAAACAGAAGTAAGAAAAGGAAAAAGCCCAGAGGCAAAAGATAGGATAATTTAAGTTAAGGAAAGCTGGCTAGAAATAAGCCAAGCTAAGGATGGGCAATTATAATGAAGAATAAGCCTCTGTATGTGACTTATTTGGGAGCTGGTGGCAGCTCCCCGCCCCCCTGCAAAAAATAAGTTAAAGAGCAAAAAGAGCTAAGAGTAAGAAAACAACCAACAATAGTAAGTGCTGACAAATGTTGAAGAAAAAACATTCTTATATATAGAGAAAGCCGTTGTACATGCAATAGACTCAGCATTTTCCAATGGAGCCAGTTACCAATGAAAAGTGGTCAATATTGGGCCCTAGGGTTAACATTGTCTAAGACATCTGTTTGGGGAGCATGAAACTCTTTTCTTTGCAAACAACAAAAACAAAACAAAACACAAAACAAAAACCAACCATAATTAGCACAGAATTTGTGGGTGACTACCTCGGGATAGTGTAAGACAGGGGTCAGGTCAAGCTTATGTACTGTTGAAGGAAGCACCTGCTATTTGTTCTTATCTATTTGTGGTGCTTTGAGTAAGAATGACTTCTATAGGATCATATATTTGAATGCCTAGTCACCAAGGAACGGCACTATTTGAAAGGATTAGAAGCTGTGGCCTTGTTGGAGAAAGTGGGTTCACTGGGGGTGTGCTTTGAGGTTTCAAAAGTTCATAAAAAAAACCCAGTCTGTCTCTGTCTGTCTGTCTGTCTGTCTGTCTGTCTCTCTTTGCCTACACGTGAGGATGCAGCTCTCAGCTATTATTTAAGTACTTGCTTGCTTGCTGCCATGCTCCCTGCTGTGGTGATAATGGAATAAACCTCTGAAATTGTAAGCAAGCCCCCAATTAAATGCTTTCTTTTGTAAGAGTTGCCTTGGTCATAGTATCTCTTCCAAGCAATTGAACAGTGACTAAGATACTATTCTTTGTCTGTTTGTATTTATCCTCATGAGGAGAAGAGATAGTTACATGTCCTGGAGATTCAGAGGGCAGTCAGTGGCAGAGTTTGTGGTCTTTTCAAGCACTTTGGTTTCTATGAGAGTAACTGACTTAACATTTTCTATTCATCATGTCTCTGTCTTAGCATAGGCTTATTTCAGGCCTCTAGCTGGTTCATCCTTCCCTGCTGATGGCCAAGTGAGGAGCACACAGAAGTCACCATCCTTGAGAAGGGCTGCAGTGGGCAGAACTAGGTGAAGAATTTGAGGATAGCTTTTCACTCTTCTGCTTCAGCCTTGTTTATCTCTGTGTTGAGTGATAAGCCTGATGAGTGACAGGAAATGCCTTGCTGCTTTGACTTCCCTTGGGCAATGATGGGCTGAAGGGATTCTCACCGATGAGTCAGGATGAACACTGATCTTTAGTCTACAAGATGATTCCTTGATAAGCAGGTAACTTATCATGAATTTGGACTTCCTGTTTCATATTTATGATCCATTTTTTCCCTTAAGAAGGAATGTATGGTATGGAGTGCCTGTGGATTGGAGTATCTGAGGAGAAATCTAAATGATAGGATCAAATCTGTGGGCCAAAAGCTATCCCATTCCAGCTATTTCTGTGACAGTCCTCTTGCTCAAGGCCTCTAGATGGTGAAACAAAAGAGGCCTGATATTTTTTTTTGGTAGGGGGCAGATAGCCAAAGTAGAAAGCCACTGATGGGATGAGAAAGGTTGGGGGCAGCCACTGATTTACAACAAATGAAACAAGACTCATAAAATTAAAAACCTGCATGGATATTCCAGAGTTTTAGAGTACAGTCTTATGTCCCACTATTTCTGTAATGCAAAGAAAGATGGCACATGATTATACAGATGAGTGTGGCAAAACAAACAAACAAACAAACAAAAAAACTTTAGGACGCAAAACATTTCAAAGTTTTATTTCCATTTTTGCATCTTACTGAGTGTGTACTTGGACAAGCCACAAAGCCTTTATAGGAGTTGGTTTTCTTTCTCTGATATTGAGCTAACAATAGTGATATCCAATCCCAGGGAATTTTGAAAACATTAAATAGATGTACAGTGCTTGGTAGGATATAATTTCCTCAAAAGGTATCCTATTCTCCTAGGATACCTAATTACTTATCCTATTCTCAACAACTGATAAAGACAAAAATCTTTCAAGAATGCCTTACAAGTGGCACAAAGGTCTACTAGGCTGCAATCACACTATAACAAGCAAGATCATTAACACTCACCTCTGAGATCTTTACTCTTTTCATCTCAGTTTATTGCTGATGTCACACTTCCTAGTAGCAGTGAGCCTAAGAGCTGGTTTTGGAGTCTACCACATGATATCCATACTTATTCGACTTTATCAGGACCAAGGGAAAGTATGCATATCAAAAATAGTGCAGCTATGATACATGTAATAAAAATGATCCCGATTTAGGAGCTGCTGCATTTAGAACACTGCTAAGAAACTACCTAGTGGAACTCAGCCCATAACCAGTCTCACAATATATAGTTTCACGGCTAGAGGTTCTTTTTCTGTCTTGAGACATTCCTGAGATGTTTGGTATTAGTCTTAGGCTTAGGTAATTCAAAGACATGTTATTTCCATAAATTGGATCTCATAACTTAAGTCTTCACAGAGTTTTTCTAGGTGGAGTATAAGGAACATTTATAATCTCAGTAGATGTCCTGCAGCATTTCATATTTTTAGGACTAAGAAGCTACTGGCTAAGATCTGTCTTTTAATGGAAATTATATTTGCATTAATTAATAAGAAGAATCATATTTCTCATGTTTAATAGGTCTTGCCATGTGTACTACAGTGATCCAATACTTTTAGAATCAATATAACTGACTTCATTCTACATTTTTGAACTCTTGGATAATTACAATAGAAAACACAAGATTCTTAGGACAAGATAAATACTATAAAGTGCCCCTGGACTCCTCACTGTATGCTGTTTGTCTTTCCTACATTCACACAACAAACTATGATGAGAATATAGCATGGTCTTGGAAGGGAGTTCAAGTAAGATAGCATGCTTTTGACATCAATGCCTGCCTAAATAACAATAACTGCCTTCTATTAGCAGATGGAATTAATTGTGTATCTCCTTAAAAAAAGTGTTTGTTTATTTTAGCCAGGCTTCTGTGTTTATCCCCAGAATTTAGCTCCACTACCTCAATTAAATAGTATCCCCAACTGCCATGGAGCTCAACAAAGAAGTGGCATGCCTCCAAGAAATGTATTTCCCACAAATTCACAGCTGTGGGCATTAAAATTGTGCGAGTCTGGTTTATGTTTGGTTCATTCCTAAGGGTCTCACTCAGCTTCTCAGCTTAATGGATGAGTGACTCATCAGCAAAGTCACTTGTGAGCTCAGGAATTAAGATTGCATGGTCCACTACTGATGTCTTTGTCTGAGGTAACAGCCTAGGGTCTGCTAACAGAGGACATCAAAGCACAAGGCCCAGGTGGAGGACAGGCTGCACTGTCTGTCATCATCTGATACAAGTTCGGGAGGATTTGTTCATATTCAACTAAGTGAAATCCCCTACATCAACACCTCATTTGGGCAATATGAGAACCAGATGGACTTACACCCACCACTTGACTGCTACTGTTTGATGTAGAACATCGGAATTTTGTACATCTGAGCCATACCATCAGTTAATGCCCCCACAGTCCTGTATTTGCTCAATAGACCACACTAGAGCACTTTCCCCTTGATTTTGTGCAAGAGAGAAGCCCCTTGTTCAAAAGGCACCTTGTCCTAGCTATTTGTAAATTAATTTGTTAATGAAACATTACATCAGAGTAGCACTTTACAGTTTATAAAGTGCTTTCATTTCCTTGTTTAATTCTTAAAATAACCTTGTGAAATAGGCAGAGCTGTTGAAAGAGCCTAAACAGTGGGAGAGAAAATCCAGTGTGCCATTAATTTCTGTCTTTAAATGTTTGGTGTTAACATATATGGACTGACATGAAATTAAAGCAAAGTATAAAATAGGTATTTGCCCCTAGAATATGTTTTTTCCTTGGGGGATTATCCTTCATATGTAATTGATGGGCTCTGGAATATCAGGCATTTCCATTGTGTATCCATGCCTTGTAGAAGAATGTCTTTGGTCCCTGGGAATGAGTGTTAGGGATGGGTATTTGGGAAAAGAGTTTGAGTTGCAGGTTAGAACACAATGCTCAGAAGTCACATTTTAAAATCTTAAAATGTAACATCAGTTTTGAAAAATATTACACTTTTCTTTTTTGTTATATATGTTTGGACAAAATCAACATGGCATATTTATGTGCAACTGTGTTTTCTAGTTTAAATCATAACACTTTATAACTTCTCTGACAAGAATAGTTTCCTCATTTTGCAAGTGTCCAGTGATAATAAAATTAGAACACATTGGGGTAAAATTTCTTGATTGTTTGAATGTTCATTGGAATTTTCACCTAAGATCCTTATGTAGACATTATGGTGACTGAAGTAAAGGCTAGCAGGAATCTCTGTAGGGAAAGCAGTGAGTCTGGTAGCTCTTGTGAACAAATATAGTAGGAATTCTTGCTGGTGGCAACTCAACAGTTTTCAGAATCAAGTCTTCACTCCTTGCAAGGCAGATAAGGCCCTTCCCTGCCTGCCCCCTAGACCATGTGTCTTTATTCATCTTTGGCCTTTTGCTTAAGTCACTGTGGTCTCCTAGTACATGCACAATCTTTACAGCTTCAAACTTTTGGTTGAACTTGACCTTCTTTCAAATACACTCAGGCCTGCCCCTGAGAATGTCAGTCTCTTTCCCACTCTTTGTGCATCAGTTCTTTCTACTGATTTCCTGATACCGGTTGAGGGTATTCTTTTTTAGACCTCCCCACACATGTACATCTCATCATGGTTCTACCTATCGTATCTTTATTGTTTGCCTCTCTAGTGAACCATGTGTCTTGATGCCTAATACATAGAAAGATCTCCAGTGGTTGTAGATGATATGGCTTCCTTAGACATCACCCAAAAGTGAAATAAAGGAAAGATGTATCACTTTTATTCTTAAGTCACAAAGCGTATTATTTGAAAATTATAATCTGAATATAACATTTTTTTTTGGTACTGGGGATTGAACCTAGTGCATAGTACACAAGTGCATACACTATTGAATTACATTCCCAGTTCCTGAATTATACATGCTTAAAAGTGATTTTGCTGCATTAAAGGCCATAGGAGATGTCAAAAGATAGAGGGTGGTAAATGTCCTCACAAAACTGCTAAATAGTGTGACAGAATTTCCAAGTTATCAATTGTTATTCAAAATAGGATCTATGGTTGAGGTAGAGTAAAATTGAGAGTTATAACTACTTTGCTCATTATTATTTCTTGGCTTTGTTATTAAGAATGGGGTCGTCTTCTCTGAGTTCTGAGAGCCATTAGGACCCTAGTGACTTGTTATAGGCCATATGTGTGACTGCACTATCAATTGCAATGATAAAAGCAGAATAATTAAAGTTCAGAGAAGGGGATGGAGGATGAGAGCTCCAGTCTGCCTCCGTTGCAGGTTTTAGCATTGAATGATGCTCCATTTGTTACTATATGGAACTCTAGGTGAGGGTTAATATCTGCCATGTTTGCCAGATGTTTCTTCCTTCTTACTCTGGCTGTCTCCCCTCTCCCTTCTCTTTCTTAGATTAAGGATGAAATACTACTTAGATCCTTTTTTAGCCTGTGTCCATTAGACCTTCAGCTAACCCCAGATGATTATATCCACTGAAATGTGGTACTCACTTTGGGTATGTCAATGGATTTTCATCCTCTAGGCAGGTCATTTAGATCTTTGTTGTTAGGGAGATGATAGTGTGTGCATTTTAGAAGTCCCTGCTCCTTATTCTTCTTTATTTTATTTTATTTTATTTTTTTAATCAGTGGGGACATTATTCATAGTAATATCACATGACATTACATTTCCAAAGGTGGATGCAGTGATATCTGCCCTAGGCAATTCACATATGTGCAGTTTCCTCCATATTGTATTTGAAGTTCTCTATGGTTCATGTTGACTGTGGATGCAACAGGAATAGAACTCTGTCCATAGGGCCTGGCTTTTAAGAGACTCAGAGTTTCTGCATTTTTCTTTTTCAAAGAGACACTTTTGGTAACTTTTGAGGCAACTTACCTTTCTGGAGACCTATGAAGAAATCCTCAACTCTGAAGCAAAGGGAGTGGGGCTCATTTGCATAACTATCTAATTGAACTATGAAATAAATGACTTTGTTCCTGGGAATACCCAAGTGCAAGGTCACTAGAAACACCAAGGCTGACCATCAGAAGAATTTTCTACTCAGTCCACTGAATGAAGGGAGGTAGAAAGTGCTTATTATTAAACTGAGACAATAGGTATTTGGGTGACTTGTTACATGGCAAAAGATAAAAATAATTTCAAGATGTTAAAAATATTAAAACATCTAGTCTGAAACATATATTAGAAAACATTGGCTCTTGGTTTTCAAGAGGACTTGAATTGCTCCTGGTTCAGCTTTCACTAACTGACTTGTGGCTTCAGAGGATTTGGGTCCATGATGATGGAGCAAAGACATTTTAGTTGAACAGCTGTTTTATCATCTGAGAGACCACATATTTTTAAATTTAAATTTTGTTTTAAAAATGTATGTGTATGCACATATGCATGTGCATTTTGTGTCCATATATGCCACATATGTGGGAATGCCTGTGGAGGCCAGAAAATGGAATCAGATGTTTTGGAACTGGAATTACAGATAGTTGTGAGCTACCTGACATGGGTGCTAGGAACTAAACTTGGGTTTTTTGAGAAGCAGCAAGTGCTCTTAACTGCTGAACCATTTTTCTAGCATGAGAGCTGCTATCTTCATCTGCAAACAGGAGACAGGGAGACCTAACTGGCAGGGCCAGTCTTTTGAAACCTCAAAGCCTATCTACAGTCACACACCTCTTCCAACAAAGCCACACCTCTTAATCCTTCCCAAACAGTTCCACCTACTGGGGATTAAGTATGCAAATAGATGAGCCTATGATGGTCATTTTCATCAATTCACCACAGTCCTTAAAGTCCAGAGATGGCCCATGCATTTCAGTTTCAAATAATAGGCTTAGAGATTCCCCTTGTGTCACTCAAAGAACAACATTGGCCTTAAAGTTGGAAATCATAACTCTTCCTCACACAGTTGTGGATTCTGTTGCCCTCTTACTTGCACCATTGCTTTTTAAATCTTTTACTATCCACAGTCTTAATATTTTGAGTAGTAGAATGAATGAGGGAAAAGAGAATCTGTACTTAGGTCATGATTTTGTGAAAAGATTGAGCCTATAGGCTTGGCAAAGTCCTGTGACTAAATGGATGGTTGAGAAAAGACAAAAGGAAACACACACACACACACACACACACACACACACACACACACACACACACACACACACACACACACTGAGGTTAGTTATTGCTTAAATTTCAGATTTTTGTTTCCTACAGTTTTGGTAATGCTTTCTACTTGTTAAGGTCTTTGTGATAGTATCATTTGTTGTTTTAATAATCCTGTGAAGTAATCAGATTGTTATTCCTCCTAGTTTAGTGATTGTATTTAAAATGATTTTAATTTTACAGATATTTTTATATGATCATGAAAAGTCTGTTTATGTATTTTTATTGTTCATAGAGCACTTACACATCTTCACCCAAGATGATATCTTTTATCTTCAAGTTGCTTTCAAGTTAAAATATGATCAACACTATTGGTTAACATTGTACTAAGGCCTACTAGAAATTTATTTAATGTTCATTGGTAATATTTTAATCTTTTCCAAAGTTTGAGCTCCTTTATTTAAAATACCGTATGGTGAAGGTGATGGTGTGGAGATGCTATCTGAGTAGTACATAGTGCATCGCCACTGTTTTGTTTGTTTATCCCCTAGCTTCCCATTCCTCCTGTAGCAATATGGCATCTCTGTAGGATTCAAGCAACACTACAGTCTTTATTTTTGATCTAATCACAAATATGATCAAGCAATTATACTTTATTTTTACAAAGGTTTCTTACAGCTGACATCATTTAAATAACTCAATCTATTTATTCCTCTGTTTATCTAGATGTTCTACTTTTAAGAATTACTACTAGCTAGACACAACTGAAGTTCTTGTGGATTTACTAATGATCAAACAGCATCATTGTTGAAGCTCAGTAACCAATCATCCATTCATCTATCTACATATCAATTCTTAAACTCACTCATCATCCATTACCCCATCATCTTTCCATTCATATATTCCTCCATTCATCTGCTGATCTATCCATCCACCCATCTGTTTTTATTCCTTCACCTTTTTCTGAAGTAAAAGAGAAGCATAAGATATGTTTAGATTCTTGTATGCAAGTTTCTATCCATACATCTACTCAGTAATCAACACATCACGCCTGCCTTAATAAAGGTTAACTATCAGGAATAAACTGTGTCTCTCACTAGATTATGAAGTAGGGAGGTATCATGCTTTGTTAGGAAGAATTATGCATGAAACGTTTTCATGTTAAAAAAATAGATTAACATAGAACTCTTTTTTAAAAAAAACTTTTTCTCTGAGAGTATAAAAGATAAAAGCCTAAAGAGTACTGTCCTGATCTGGAAGAAAGACATCACTGCAACAAAGATGCCACAATTAATACTCTTTGTAACTTACACTGATAGTCTTGAAGCAAAAAACGAAAGCTGATAATTCAAGTTCACAGTTAAATTCCATAACAGTTCTTCAGAGCGGAAAGAAATGGGGGCAGAATTGTACCCCAAATGATTTATTCTAGTTAAAAAATTATTCTTGGCTATAGTAATTTCTCTCTGTCTGTCTCTAAGAATGGCCATTGCTGGTTGACAGGAAGAAACTGAAGCAAGCTGCTGAATTTACAAGTTGCTTTTTAAAACAAGTTTTATAGCATGGGGTATTAAGTACTTTGTCTACAACTCATGGCTCCTGTTGAAACTTGGATACTTACAAGTGCTGGGAAGAGGTAAGGAAATGAAATAGTTTCTTAGGCTCTGATTCAGGAAAGAAAGCTACCCAGACTCTGGATGTAATGTCTGATAGGAAACTGCATATTCCCTGGCTACTTGTGGAAATGCCACCTGATAATGAGTTTTGAGCCATGCTCTTTTCTCAGAGTGGAGTAATAATTTCAGTCACCAGGGACACATTATGAAACTTTTCTTTTGCCTACCAAGTTTTAAATTTTATTAACTTTTTAGTTACCATACAAAGTAAAGGATTACATTGTGACATTTTTATTCATGCATCATATACTGTGTTCTTATTCTCCCAGCATCCTATCTTGCTTCTTTCGGGACCCCTTCCTACCCTCAAATATTTTTCTTGTTTTTATGTCATATATATTCCATTTCTCTGACATTTCTTTTTTTTTTACTTCATTTTATTTTTTAAATTATGTTTTAAATTTTAAATCTTTTTCTGTGTACGGGTGTTTTGCTTGCTTGTATTTATTTGTATTAAATGCATGCTTGGAACTCAGAAGATGATGTAGCATCCTCTGGACCTGGAATTATAGACAGCTATGTGCTGTCATGTAGGTTCTGAGAATATAACTCAGGCCCTCTGCAAGAGTATCCAGTGATTTTAACCTCCAAGCCATCTCTCCAATCCCTGATACTTTTTAAAAAAGCTATTCTCTGAAACAAAAATAGCTGCTTTAATCTGACCTAATCTGTGCAGTATCCTAATTTCATACATATTTTACTAAGAAATACATGGTGGCTTGATTCACAAAAGATGATACCAGATTTTAGATCAATAACGTTTAGGATGTCCCTAGGCTTTTCCTGGACATATTGAATGACTATAAAGTTTTATTTGCATGTTGTATATAGGGTATTTATAGTATATATCGGGACTTCCCCAACTCCCACCCCCAGGTCAATTTTGAATTAAGATGTGACCAATGCTATTGATTAGCACTCAGGTTTAATTGGAATGTTCAAGTTTTCACTCATTATTTCTTTTTGTTTTGTCTTATCCAAATGGCAGAGGCAGACAAAAGAATCTCACTGAGCACTCACACAGTGAGAACAACTGAATAGCAGCACAGGTCTGCTTTTATAAATTGCTTTGCAATGAGATTTCAATTTATTGAGGGCTGGAAGTCAATTTCTGAAGACAGTCTCCAGTTTTAATTTGTATCCGTTTGGAAGGAATAATTTGAAATGTTTAAAACAAAAAAGACTACAACTAGTGGAATGCAGTAGAGAATGGTTATCTGGAAAGCTGGTGGGAGTTTAATCTAGCCATGTTCTTACAACCTTCATGAGCAGTCAAGTTCCAAACCCCTTGACGTTTTCCTCCCAATCTATAAAGTGAAACTGATACTTTTATGTGTCAGAAAGACCACAGTCACTGTTCCTAGTTTGAAGACAGATAAAAGTGATAAATCAAATTGTTTACATTTTGTATTAATAACAAACCAGCTCCCCCTTATATCCCACCGTCCAAATTCAGTAAAGACTTAGATTTGACTTGAAGGATACCTTACCTGACCAAAGCAATGGGTCTCTGAGAAGGTTCATGAGGTTCAAAGTGCTCTGTTTTACTTACACTGAGGAATACCAGCTTCCATACAGAGCAGAAAAGGCCTCTTTTGCACAATTTTTAACTAGCTCCTCTGAAGACAATTTTTTCAACTACTTTTTTTATTTCTTCTATCTGCCTATGGATTTGGATGTTGTCTGACAGCTGACTTCTACCAAATCATTTCATTGTTGGATACCTTTGAATAATCTCATACTGTCTGATGAATTCATTGATTCCATGGCTTTCATTGCCATCTCTGAACAGAGGCACTCACATTTATCCCACCTCAGTATGTAGTCTTGATGCCCAAATGGGCTCCTCGACTTCAGTGTTACATAGAAAGTGTGAAATGATTCACTTCACGATCAGCCACCAAATGTCCTCCTCTTCAACCACACTGATTTAGGGAATGGAGCCCCCATGTTTCATTCTCTGAGAACAGAAGTCTGACTTCTCCCTGTGGGTCTTCTCTTACTTCTAAGTTTATGGTTCAGTTCTGTTTGGCATTTAGCTCCAGCCAGTGTCTTTACCTCAATGCTGCCATGGCGATCTACTAGTTAAGGAAGACGTTCACATTTCTTTGCAGGACACACTGGATCCTCTGTGGCTGTCTGCTCCTTCCACTCTTTTGGTGGTTCCCTGATGCCTCTAATGTGTCAACTATTTCATCCACAGCAAATGAGTTCAGGTTCTCTTAATTCACCATTTTATCTTTTCACTTCTTTTAAAAATAGTGTTTGTCTTTTCTGACTTAAATGCTCTTGTCTTCCTTTGAACTCCAATTGGTTCAAAATCTTGTTTTCCTACAGTACCCTTTGTAGATGTAACAACCGTCTTATTAAATAAGAAACACAGAACCAATGTAAAAGAGAAAGCCAAGAGGTCAGAGCTCAGAGCTAAAACCTTACCTTTCCTCCTGCAGTGCTCCTACCTCTCCAAAAAAGACCTACTTCCAGTGTGTTTGTCTTTAATATAGTCTTTCTGTTCTGCATTCTCATTGGTTGTAAACACAAACACATGATTTCCTCGTCACTGCCTGTAAGTACAGCCCTCCAGGTCTTAAAGGCATGTGTCTCCAATGCTGGCTGTATCCCTGAACACACAGAGATCTACCTAGCTCTTCTACCAAGCGCTGGGATTAAAGGCGTGCATCACCACCGCCACACTCTTGCTATGGCTCTAATAGCTTGGACCCCCAGGCAACTTTATTTATTAACATACAATTAAAATCACATTTCAGTACAAATAAAATACCACCATATTTCCCCTTTTCTATTTTAATAAAAAAGCAAAAGGTTATAACTAACAAAAGAAAAACTATATACAAAAGTACAATAACTATATACAATATATACAAGTAATAAATACCTAAACAATGTCTAGTCCATTTGTATTTGACAAATTCAGAGCAAATAATTTCATTATCTATCCTATTTTGTTAAGTTCAAAATGTATCTAATTCACTTTTCTATCCTAATTAATCTTCAACTATAACTAACCTTCAACTATAACTAACTAATCTTCAACTCCCTCAGAGACCCAAGAAGGAAATATTAGCTAACAAAAATAAAAACAGGAAGTGCATGCAAGCAACTTCCAAAAAATTTGTGAGTTGACAGAAACAGCCAGCTGCCTGGACAGTCACCTGAGGTCTCTCTGCAGTGTTGGGGCATCATCTTCAGCCTATAGGCTTAGCGTATCTGACAGACTCATTTGTGAAGTAGGATGTACACAAGGTCAACAGTTCAACCTCAAATTGAGTGAGAGCAGTCCATGTACCAGAAACACCTGAATTCCACTAGTGTCCTGTCATGATTCAGGATTTTAAATTCTGGAAATTGTTGACAGTTTTGAATTCAGCAGTCCATTCTTCTTGGCTGTGTATATATGGCTTCATCTCAGCATCCTCTTCTTCTCCACATCCCTCTATTAAATGCCAGTCTACTATTGAGAGGCGTGAGCTTAGTTACTCTTCAGGAATAACTGTTTCAGCTGCTGTTCCATTGCACAACAGAAGCCATCAGCCCACTGCCTGTTCGGCTGCCTTAGAAGAAAAGGGCACTGTACCTTTTCTGGATTGCGAAGGCCACTTCAGGGATGGCGCCATATTGTCCTGGCCTCAGAAGATGCCTTTTGATAAAGCCATAACCACACTTGTTTTGGCAAGAATCAGTAGTCCTTTGTTTCGTGTCCTGTCTGTCCATTTTGTCCTGTTGATTCGAGGATACTTTGTTGTCCAGTAACTAACTTTTGCCACAGTGAAAGTTAACTCCAATTGCAGTTTCTTCAATGCCCATATTTTCTCTGAAGTAGATTGGTGCTGCCAGGAGCCAACATGTCTCAAAAAAGAAAAATTTTCTAAATTATTAAAACATTTTAAATGCCATATTCTGTAGATCTCTGAAGGGTTTGAAGATGACCAGTCTATCTAAAATATATCTGCTCAATTTTTAAAACATATCTAATATGACTACAAGTTCTATTGTAATGTCTAACTACTAACTTTCATTTCTTTATATCCTAATAGTTGGTAATAATAACATTCAAGGATCAGAAAAATTGCATTACATTGTTAAATGAATGGTATAAGTACAATTAGATATGTACATATAGCATTTTCTAACAATATCAATTTCAAATTTGCATACAATATAAAACAATCCAATCCAATGTAAAGTATTTAAAACTAGTAATTGTCTTTCTCTTTTCTTTTCTCTTCTTTTCTTTTCTTTTCTTTTCTTTCTTTCTTTCTTTCTTTCTTTCTTTCTTTCTTTTTTTTAAAACAAGAAACTTAAATCCAGTCTCCTTTGCTTAGCCTTTTTCCTAACCCTTGACAACAACTTGTAACCAACCCCCCTAAAGAATGAAAATTATCCCAGACCCAAAACCCATTAAAAAGACCAAAAAACCAAAAAAAAAATATTTCTTTTAAATTATTAGTCCTACTACCCTGGGGGTTCCTATTCATTATTCTATTCCCTGGAGGTTCCTCTTCATTATTTTCTCTCCCTCATTAGACTGTACGTGAGCTGTTTAACAGTGGGATCTCCTCTTTCCTCTATCTCTGGCCCTGAACATCTTACCCTGGTACACAGCAGTAATCAAACAATGGTTTTAAAATGTGAATGTAGGAGCTGGGATTGCACTTTGTGTAAGAGCACTTTTTCTAAGTTCTGTTTCATACACTAAAAATAAAAATGAACAAATACCATGAAAGTGATCATAGTCAGTAAGATAAAAGTAGTAATCTGCCTGCACTATTGTTTTGAAATGTTGCAAATGTTTGTGATAAGGATGTGTACTTAACTATATGGGAATTCTCAGAGATAACTATGTGTTGTGATTTATTATATATACTTTTGTATAAATTAAAATTTTACAGCAGATAGAGCCAATAAGAGATATATGTATAAACTTATATATGAATTATATCTAAAATTGTACATGCATAAATTATACACATGTATAATATATATTCACTGTGAGAATTGCCTCAGATGACTATGGAGTTTGAGAAGTCCTTTTGCCATCTTTCAAATGGAAGACCAGGAAACCTGGTGTGGTGGTCCATTCTGGGTGAGAACTGAGGCTTAATGGTATAACCTCAGTTTAAGTGCAATGCCTGAGACCTATAAAGTTTATGAATAAATTTTACTTCTCATTTCTCACCACAAAGTGGTCCCTCTGGTTTTTTTTCCTTTTGATGAGTGTATGAGAAAGAAACAAAAGTCATGAGGGGGTGATGCCACAGTGGCCTTTGTCAGTTTCTTCCCACTGATGTTGGAGATGAGGCTGTACCAGAGGCAACTTTGCCTCTGTTCATTTGGCTCTTCTGCTGCACTGGGGGATTGGAAGCAGAGTCTGGACAGCAAAAAAGTACATAAGGTCTGGAGAGATGATTCCGTGGTGAAAATATTTGCTACAAGCATGCAGAATGGAGTTTGGATCTCAGCATTCATGTAACAAGCTGGCTGTCCTGTACACATCTGTAACCCCAGCACTAAAGTGCTGTGGAATTCACTCTGTATAAATAAAATGCTGATTGGCCAGTAGCCAGGCAGGAAGTATAGGTGGGGCAAGCAGAGAAGAGAATTCTGGGAAGTGGAGGCTGAGGCAGAGAGACAGTGCCAGCTGCCATGAGGAGAAGCAACATGTTAAGATATCAGTAAGCCACAAGCCATGTGGCACTTATAGATTAATAGAAATGGGTTAATTTAAGATATAAGAACAGTTAGCAAGAAGCCTGCTACGGCCATACAGTTTGTAAGCAATATAAGTGTCTGTGTGTTTATTTTATAAATGGGCTGTCAGACTCCTGGGGCTTGGTGGGACCCGCAGAGAAAACCCCAGCTACTCTAAGGTGTTGGGGAGAGAAAAGAATATGGCTGGGACTTACTAGCTTCTATCATAGCCTAGAAAACAGAAGCTCCAGGTGCAGGGAGAGATCCTGCCTCAGGAAAAAAAAAAGGTGGAAAGCAATAGAGGAGACGCCTGATACCCTCTTCTTGTCTTTGTATTTATGTTTACACATACCTACAGACACATTTACACACACACACACACACACACACACACACACACACACACACACACACGCTTAACTAAGGGCATTTGGTTAGGTTTATATTACCAGATATGGATTCCCTCCTATTGATCTGGACTTAAGTCCAATTACACAGTTGTTGGTTACCTCCAAGATATAAATACCACTATTGAAGCATTGGGAATATCTTGTTGGATGAGATATTGGCCCATAGGATTTACAGAATGGTAGGAGCACTGATCACTTTTATACCTTGGAAGTTTGCATAGCATATTCAGATACAATCAGAGATGTCCTCAGGGAGGAGACTTCCAGGTCAGTTCCAGTTTAGTTCCTCCAAGTCCTGTATCTGAAGTATGTGGTGTCTTTAGCAGTGAGGTCTTATCTTCATGTTCTGAGAGGCAACCAATAGCAATGGCAGTAGTATCCTTTACCAACAGCTTAAAGGGTGGTTTCTCTTGCATGGCACTGGAGTTGTAAGTCTATGGCTCTTAGAGAGAGCATTATCACTACATGTGGAATAACTCTATTTAAACTACACACACACACACACATATATGCACGTGCACACATACACGTATGTACACACATACTTGCATTTTATGTAAGTATATAAAATGTTTTCCTGTGAAGTAAGTACATAAAAATATTTTCTTGTGGCTTTTTCAAATATTCTCAGTATTTTCATCTCTCCTTCCTCCCTCTCCCTCTGTATCACCTTCTACTCTCCTTCCCTTCATTTCCCCTCTTTCCCATTTCATTGCACCTGTTCCTTGAGAAGAACCCACCACTGCCATTTTCCTAAATCATAAATATATTCTTTACCTTGTACCCACAGCTATGTGCAGTTCTCACATCCCATCAAAGAAACTTTCCCCCCAGCAGCTGGAAGCCATTGTAGTGATCCATAGCTGGTCAAAAGTCAAAGAATGAGTGGTTGTGGGTGCTCAGGCCTAATCAGGACATCTGCAACACAACAACTCCTACACCTAAGGCTCAGGGAACTCAACAGAAAGACTTAAGAGCCAGAGTATCTAACACCTGCTCTGAGATAGTATCCTCTAGACACATTAGGGAACCTGTACCAATAAACCATAGCCATAAAGATATGGCTGCCTAAACAATACCTGGGTAATGACAACATCAGTTGACATGCCAACATGGATGGGAAAGTTTTAACAAGGCTGTACCCATAAAAAAAGGACTAAAGGCAATCAAGGGCTGCTAAGAGAGGGAGAATCAGTTTCCACCAATGACAAGCCCCTGGTAGTGATCCTAAGCACATGTATATTATTTGAGCAATACTAAATGGACTCAGTAGGTTGTGTGTATGTATGTGTTTCTATATGTATTTAGTAATAATTTTAAAAGAGGTGATGAATGTGAGAATGAGTCAGGTGGAAGTGGGAAACTTGGAGAGAAGGGCGGGGATGATGCAAATATGGTACTCATGTATGAAATTCTAAAAAAAAAAATGCAAAAATCCAACCAAACAGTACTAAACTAGGGAAAAAACTAAGGGAAAACGCCCCTAGCTAAGGGAAAGAAAAGATAGTTAAAGGATGTGGGAGAAAGAAACAAAAACACAGATTGTTAGAGGCTTTGGCCAACCCCATTTCTGATAAACATATATTCCTAAATGTTAAAAACACTTGAAGTACGTTGGTGGTCTCATATGGGCAGTGGAACACTGGTGAATGATATAGCCCTTCCCAAGGGGTGCCAACCCACTTTAAGACACTGTCCCTCCGGGGACAGTGATGGTGAGAGCGGAAGGCCTGCTGGGGCTCCTGCAGAAGGCCCTTGGAATCGTTACCCAGCACACAGACAACACAGGAAGAAGGAACTAGCTTCATAGAATCTTTCAAATACAACTAGGAGGATATGAATTAAAATTATTTTTCAACTCTCACAATACCTTGAGATCAGAAAAACATGAACAAATAAAATTATAAAGTAAAAACACAATTCCAAAGGATCCCATATGATATTGCCCCTTTTGAAAAATGCTGCAGAGAGAAGACTGTGATAAACCATATCATTTCAATTTTCTTCTCAGATTTTATAGTCATATGCTTTTATGTAGAAAAATGTGATTAATAAATAGCTCTGCCCCAAGATTCCTGTTTCCAGTGGGAACAAGCACAGGCACACTGTAGGGTGTCCAGCACAGCTTGCTGTGATTCCTGATGACATTTTATGGGGCAGGAAAGGCCCTGCCTCTGTACTTCTGAAGGGACTGACTTTATATAAGACTCTGCAGGAATTGCTCCTTTGGGCTAAAGTATTTTTCTAGAAAGTTCAAGTTAAAATTACAAATACATAAGCAAGGACAAGCAACATGTTAGTTCAATTATAAGCATAAACAGCTCAATGCAAATTTTCTTAAATAAAATGTCTTTTACAGACTGTTATTCCTAAGAAGTATTACGTTAACAAAGGGATGGATGGCCAGATAAGCTTGGCAAGCTCTGAGTTAAACAAACTGCTTATACGGCTTCCTCCTCCCTTTCATTCTTTCTCCTCCTCTTCATTTCCCCCCTTTTAACTTCTACCTCTTTTGTGGGTCTCTTTTGTCTTATTTTTGAATTATGAATTTCTCTGAAGCTCTGGTGTACTTGAATGAATTTCCCTGAAGGGAGCACAGTGAAAGCATTTCCAAAACTTACCTGAACATGAAGAAGCCCTTGATTTCAGAGAGACATGCTTTATCTTTGTAACTACCAGATGTGGAGCTTGAGTTCTGATTTTGGGGTAGGCAGGTAACTATGTGAATGGAACAGAGCTTAACCCCTGCTAAAAGGCACTGGTCACTTAGGAAAGGGCCTATGAGAACCCAGAGGAACAAATTCCAAAACAATTTTTGCTCTGATGAAGGTAATATTTTTCAGCTTACATCTGGCATTCATTTGTAGATGTTTTGAGACAGTCTCATATAGTTAAGACTGGCCTTGACTCACTATTTAGCTGAGGTTAGCCTCAAATTCCTAATTATTCTGCTTCTGCCTCCTGAGTTCTGGGAGTATAGACATGTGCAGGTCAACTTGATACATCTCTGGTATTTTTATCTATTTGTATAAAATAAATCCTAAAGAGGTAAGAGATATATGTATATACTGAGATAGCATTTTAGGTGGAATTTGACTAAGGGCAATTGTGGTATTTACATATCTCAGTGTTAAGTCTATTTAGATAAGTGATGCATTGTTTGATAATTAAACTCTGAGTCAGGATTCTTGATGTTTCTGATCAGAACCTGTTAACAATTAAAAGTAAGTGAATCCAGCTATGTGTCTGGGCAGAGTAGTTTATGTTTGTATGAAAATATTTCTACATGGCTCCAATTATTCATAAATGCTTTATCTAACCAATTCACAAATTTATGAGAGAAACAGAGTATAGCATGGTTTCTTTTCTTTTTTCTTTTTTAAAAAAACCTTTATTCATTTTACATACCAATTATAGAACCCCATTTCATACCTTGTCCCGCTCCCCCTCTTGGCCCACTCCTCATCCCCTCCTCCAACAAGACAAGTTCTCCCATGGTGGGGGCAGCTAAGCCTGGCATACTCAGTTGAGGCAGGACTAAGCCCTTCCCAACTTTATCAGAGGTGAGCAAGGTGTCTGACCATAGGTAATGGGATCCAAAAAGCCAGCTTATGCGCCAGGGATAGATCCTGATTACACTGCCAGGGCCTCCTCAAATAGGCCAAGCTACACAACTGTTTCTCATATGCAGAAGGCCTAGTCCAGTCCCATACAGGCTTCACAGCTGTTGGTCTAAAGTTCATGAGTTCCTTTGAGCTTGATTCAGTTGTCTCTGTAGGTTTTCCCAACAGGATCTTGACCCCCTTGCTCATAGAATCCTTCTTCCCTCTCTTGGACTCTTAGAGCCTAGCCTGGTACTTGGTTGTGGATCTCTGCATCTGCCTCCACCAGTTACTCAATGAAGGCTCTCTGATGGCACTTAGGGTATTCACCAATCTGATTACCAAGGTAGGCTAGTTCAGGCACCTTCACCACTATTGCTAGTAGTCTAATCTGGGGTTGTCCTTGTGGATTCCTAGGAATTTCCCTAGCACTATGTTTCTCCTTTACAACATGATGCCTCCCTCTGTCAAGATATCTCTTTCATTGCTCTCCCACTCCATCCCTCCCCCAGCTCGACAATCCTGTTCCCCCACGTTCTCATCCATCCCCTCTCCTCTATTTCTTCCTCTCATCCCCAGTTTACTCATGGGGATTTCTTCTCTTTCCCCTTCCCAAGGAGATCTGTACAACCCTCTTAGGGTCCTCTTTGTTTCCTAGCTTCTCTGGAGCTATGAGTTATAGTCTGGCTATCCTTTGCTTTACATCTAGTATCCACCTATGAGTATGTGCATACAATGTTTGTCTTTCTGAGTCTGGGTTACCTCACTCAGGATAATATTTTCTAGTTCTATCCATTTACCTGCAAATTTCTTGATGTCATTGTTTTTAACAGCTGAATAATACTTCATTATGTATATGTACCACATTTTCTTTATCTATTATTTGGTTGAGGGGCTTCTGGGTTGTTTCCAGGTTCTGGCTATTATGACTAATGCTACTATGAACATAGTTGAGCAAGCTTTTTTATGGAGGAGGAAGAAGAAGGAATATAAAAGATAGACTCTAAGAAAATTTGAAGGGATAAGCCCAAACCAAACATTTCTCATGGCCCATTTTGGTCAGCCTACAATGATGAAAATTATGCCTATAATAACAGCCCAGGTTATTGTTTTGACCAATTATAGCTCCTCATGCTTTGTCTCTTATCTGTTTTGTAAAATAGAACAAAGGCAGGATTGAAATACGAGAGGTAGACTGTTCTCTCTCATTCCCAATCACCAAATTGAGAGGCATCCATCAGATTCCCTCTCCTCTCCTGCTCCAATGCTCTACTCCTTACCACTCTATATCAATCACATTTTCTTAGCTTGCCCTTGTTATCAGGGCCATGTCTTTTTGTTTAACCCAAAGGTCCTTGCTTTATTAGTGTCTGTCTCATAGAACCTGTACTCAAGTCAACGCTTCTGTCTGAATTTAGAAGCTTTCCATATTATGGGCTTGTCTTAGTCCTCTCTGGTGACTTAAATAACAGATTTTTGCTCCTCACAGCTCTGGGACCAGAATTCAAATACCAAGGTGCTGGCAGGACAGGTTTCACTCTAGAGTCTCATCTCTTGGCTTATCGGTGGCCACAATCTTGCTATGTATTCATATGACCCACATTGTCTCTTACAAGGGTACTAATCCTATCAGACCACATTGACAACCTCATATTATCATAATATAACTCCAATAACCTACAAATGACTCCATCTCTGTATACTATCATTTGGGTGTTAGGGCTTTAACAGATAAGTTTGGGTGTTGTGTGTGTGTGTCATGCAAATTTCGTTCATAAGATGGATCACTCCTTCCATCTTCCTTGTCTCATTTCTCTTCCTCCTTGGTGTGTGCTCTCATGGAAACTTGATTCTCACCATCAGTGGTTTTCCTAGTATGGAGTGACTGTTACCTGTATGTTTCTGTATCTGCTGCCCACCAGCCTTCCTCATCTTCCAAGAACTTTTCTTAACTTCTCACACAGAAGACACATTTCAAATTGAACAGATTATTTAAAGTCTACCTCAAGTTGCAGATGCCCTGGTGAATTTTGAGTTTTCTCTAGTTTGTATAGATATCATCTGTCTTTGAACTCTAAGTAGCTGTGCTCCCACTCTAATGAACATTTAGTTATTCTCTAATACTTTATACTACTACTATTGAAATAGCCTATCAGTGTTTTCACCTTGCAGGATGTTTTTAGAACCACATCTTTCTATGATCCTCTCAAAAGCCTTGTGGGGAGGAAATTATTATAAACTATATTTTTAGTGATGTTACGGGACTTATCATGGTTATAGATGTAGTAATTTAGGACACTTGTGCAAATTTCTGACTTGAAAACCCATAGTCCATGTCCTCATTTCTCTTTCACTTATGATTCTTTACCTGTGTTTTCTTTCTGACCTCTTTTAATTTATGTTATCTTATGCTTTATATGTCTCTACAGGCTGTATCTAATTCTTTTTGGCATAGAGGAACAGCAAATCCAGTGAATTTCCATGATGATGTTTAGAGTTTATCACAACTTTATTTCTTCATACTAAATCATAAACTAAGTAATTATATGATAAACAATAAATAAAGAAACTCACAGTAATAATGATTTCTGCATTCTGACTGTTAGGTTAGGTAATTATTGTTTCTCAAGTAAAAATGCTAATCTGAAATTCTTTGTCAAGGAATTTATTCAATAAAAAATATATATTTTAGGTTCTTTTGTAAATGCAATGTGTAAATTTTCTCCTTTCAATGCATGTCACAGAATATATTGACCTCCCACATCGAAGATGAACTCTGGGATTATGGCCATTATACAGGGTGAAGGGGTGTGAAATAATTTAACGGTGGAAACCTACCAACACACCTGACCTCAATCCATCCAGACATTAGTACAAAGAAACCACTTACAAATTCTTATAGCGTGATACCAAATCAGAAACATTTACTGTGCACTGAGAACGCCAAGTGAAGAATCAAATCCAGACATGGAGAGGCGTGACATCTACAACCAGAGCCAAGTCAGAAAAGAGTTAGCTCTCTAAATGGCCAAATTAAACAAGACACAACTAAGGTTAACTCATCCCTCTAGGCACTTATAAACCTGCTTGTGGGAACTTTTGAAAATGAAGTTTGCACCAATTTTGTCTTATTTTTCTTGGCCATTTAATGGCCTAACCTTTTAGGCATTTGGCTCAGACTGGAGATATCACACTTGCACGTGTCTGCCCTTCTCCTTTGACTTTTAATTTTTTGCATATACGTAAAAGTTAAAAAAGAGTTAGATGTGGTGTTAGGTTATTAAGCTTAATAAGAGTGAAAGACAAAAGCAAAATACTAAAAAGAGCAGAATATGCTGACCTAACAATGTAATTAGACTGCCAGGGACACGGGGCTTTCTTTCTGGTCTAGGGGTTAAGCTGCAGAATAATGGCTCAGATCAACATTGCGGTTATTTGGAGGAATTCCCAAGCCTAGTCTCCTCTTTCTATAGATGCATGAGTAAACAAATGTTCATAAAAGGGCACATCAGAGCAAGTGGGTACAACAGGTATTAGCTGAGAGGTGCACAGTAGTCAGGTACTTTAGCTAAGTCCAAAAATAGCTTCTCTGCAGGTTCCTTGGGTTCAAGCTAACAGGTTGCCTGTCATTTCAGAGGGACTGGCCATGCCTAGTGTTGCACATGCTGTTGGGAGGCAGGCTGTCAAGACTAGGAAAGGAATGGATTTTAAGGCTGTTTTCCTGGTAAGATGTTTTAGACACCACTGTCAGCAAGTTTCCCTTGCTGTGAAGCTGCAGCCTGAAACCCCTGATTACCAAAGCAGTGTTGGCCCTGTGGAGTCGGAAGAAAAATTTTATGACATTTGATTAACTTTTAATACTCTATTACATCACAGAAATGAAGGCTTCCCTATTAGAGTTCCTTATGCACCCAACCTCAGACCACTGTCCCAAATGCCTTTTACAGACATTCACTTATATAGAAAAATGATATTGCATTTTGGGGCCAATAACTAAGTAATTACGTTTTTTACCCTCTCTTTGCAAGGCATGCAGTTGAGAGGAATGTAAAGTTAAGTTAAGATGCTATGTCATAGTTTCTGGACCTAGGTTCTGGCTGTTCTTTCCTTTTAATGTTTAGGATTTATTTTTTCACCTTGCTGTTTCTAGGTGGGAAGCAGTATCAATGGTGTCTCAAGATCTGATTGGTGGTTTAATCCTGGGGTTAATATTACTGAAAGCTGAGGAAAGGGTGTTTCCTACTGTGGGACATTGATCATGATTCAGCCCTTAGAGCTTAGGAGAGGGTTCTCTAGATGTTTCGATTCTCATCCTTATTCAGACCTTTTCTTATCACCCTACAGCTAAAAGTTATTCTCTTAAAAATTTGTTGGCAAGTTTATTTGGCAGGTTCACACTGAGGTAAAAGTTGGCAGATGAACAGACAGCTTCTGTTCCTGCTTCTCTCTGGTTTTATTCCAGGTCAGTCCAGGATTCTGGCACAATCTGACGAGTGTCTGCTGGCTTCCTCCACTTTTGGCCAAGGAGGCCTCTTGTGGGGTGGGATGAGGAGGCAGCTCCTGGCTGTCATTTCCCTGCTTCTCCATTTCCTTACTTCCCCTAGCCTGAAAATCTACCTTTCCTCTGTGCCATTTCTTGGACCTGTCAAATGTGACTGAAATTCTAAGACTCAAGGTCTGGATCTATGATCTGATCATATATTGATTTGTGTTTAGAGATTTTTTTTTTTGTAGAAGACTAGGAACTCCTTTGCCAACTGTCTGTGCTTCTAGTACATAACCTCAGGACTCACCTTTAAAAATCAAAAGTCCTTTGAAGTGGCTCATGCTATTAAATTATTAAGTTTTTACTTTTCTTTGCTTCTAAACCACATGCAATTAAAAAATTTAATTGACAATAAAAATTGCACACAATTATCATGTACAATATAATGTTTTGATTTATACACATCTTGTGGAATGGTACAATTGAGCTAATTAGCATATTTATTATTTTAAATACTTAGAAGCTTTTTGTGGTGTGGTCATGTAAAATCCACTCTCAGGGACTAACAGTATGGAGTGCATTTCCCTTAACTCTGGTCACCATAGTGCACTGTGGACCTTGAGCTCATTCCCTCTCTTTGGTTAAAATTTCCCATCATTTGACAAGTATTTTTTTAAACACCCATCCACACATCCATGGTACTCACCACTTGACTCTCTTAGAGTCAAGCTCTTTAGATATCACATGTGACTTTTTATATTTTACAGATGAGTGAGTTCAAGTGCTGTATCTGTTTCTATGCCTACTTATTTCTTTTTGTATGGTGTCCTCCAGGTTCATCATTCAAACAAATATTGGGATTTCCATGGTGGTCCATTGTACATAAATACCACATTTTCTATTTCCATTGCCCTGTTGATTGACATTTAGATGTATTCCATGTCTTAGCTGCTTTAAATAGTGCCTCAGTGAATGCAGTAGTTTGGCTCTCTATTTGACATACCCAGTTCACCCAGTTCACTTTTTTTAAATGTATGTCCTACACAGGATTGCTGGGTCACATGCTACTTCTATTTGTTTTTGCGTGTGTGTGTGTGTGTGTGTGTGTGTGTGTGTGTGTGTGTGTATGTGTGTATGTGTGTGTGATGTACATGTGTGTATGTGAGTTTATTCACATGTATGTATGCAGGTGCATGTGTGTATGTACGTGTCATATTGAGGCCCAATGTTGACACTGGATGTCTTATTTGATTGCTCTCCATTTTATTGAGTCAAGGTCTTTTGCTGAACCTGAGGCTCAGCAGTTACACTTAGTTTTACTAGTCTGCTTTCCCCAAGGATCCCCTGTCTCTGTCTCTTCAGTAATGAAATTGCAGGCAGCCTCCATGCATGCCTGACACTGAGGATTCAAACTTGAGAACCCTTACACTGTTTTCCATAATGTATACATTAATTTTTATTTCCACCAATAATGTGAAAGGATCCCTTTTCCCACCCTCACAGGGACTTATTATTTTTTAGCTTCTTTGATGGTAACCACTCTTACTGGTATAAGATGATATTTTGTTGTACATTTAGTTTGCATAATTAATAATGTCAGGTATTTTTTCATAATCCTATTGGCCATCTGTGTGTCTTTTGGGAAATGCCTATTCATGTCTTTTGTCCATTTTTTTTTTAAGCCACCTTATTTGCTTTCTTGGTACCAAAGTGTTTCAATTATATATTTTGGAGGCTAACCCCTTCTAATATGTGTAATTCAGATATTTTCTCACAATCTAGGTGCTTTGTTTTTTGCCTTTTGCTATTTTTCTTAGTTGTGCACAGGCCTTTTAGTTAGATGCAATCTCACTTGCTAAATTTCTGTCATTGGGACTTCCCAGATGTCTACTGTCTAATATTTTATAATTTCAAGTCTTAGAATTAATTCACTGATCCATTTTAAGTTGATTTTTCTTTGCAATAGAACATATCTATATTTTTTATCAATTACATGAGGAATAATTTTAATACATATATGGTTAAGGTCTAATTTCTTCTGTGTCCATTCTGTTGTTCTGACACCCTTTAGAGACTGTCATTTTCCATTGTGCATAGCCAGTACCTTTATTGAAAATCAACTAATAATTATATAACGTCAGATTGGTTTGTCTGCCTATTTGTCCTAACAACAGGACAACGATCTTGATTTCTGCAGCTCTGTAGTATATTTTGAAATCAAGCAATGTGCTTCTATCTTTGTTCCTTTTGCCCAGCATTTCTTTGGCTGTACAGGTTTTTTGTGCATCCATTTGAAATTTGTGTTGTTTATACTATTTGTTTCCCATTTTAGGATTTGTTTACTGAATTCTACTGGAATTCGGATAGGAATTATGTTGACAGTGTGGAGTTCTTCAGGTGGTGTGGACACTTTTACAGCAATTTTCATATCCATTATCCATACCACACACTGTCCTTTCCAATTTATGTTTCTTCAATTTCTTTCAATATAGTTTTTAAGGTAATTTTTACTCCTTAGCTAAATTTATTCCCAGTCATTTCAATTTTTTCTTAGCTATTGCGAATAGCTTCCTTGTGAATAGCTATTTTGAATTTCCTTTCTCGTGTTTTTTAAGATTGTTTAAGTGTATAGAAAAACTACTAATTTTGTACATTAGTTATATATTCTATAGCTTTATGAAATGAATTGATTAATTTTAATTATTTTTGTGTATTCTATAGATTATTGCCTAAAGAACTTATTCCCTACATACTTAATACATTTATCACAAATATTTATATTAGCTTGGCAGTGATGGCACATGCCTTTAATCCTAGCACTTGGTAGGCAGAGGCAGGCAGATCTCTGTGAGTTCGTGGCCAGTCTGGTCTATAGAATGAGTTTCAGGATAGCCAAGACTGTTACATGGAGAAATCCTGTCTCAAAAAATCAAACTAAAATTACATTTATTTATTTGTGTGTATGTGTACACCATGGCAGACACGTGGAAGTCAGATGGCAACTTACAAGAGTCAGTTCTCTCCTTCCACCATTGTGGGTCCCAGGGACTGAACTCAGAATTTTTAAGCTAGGTGGCAAATGCGTTTACTTACTGAGACATGTCACTGGCCCTTTTCATTTCGTTTATAAATAGGGGGAATTTATTCATTTCTAGTTTGGATGCCTTGTTTATTTTTCTTGCCTAACTTCTCTCCTTGGACGTTCAGTGCTGTGTTAAACAAGAACAAAGCTGCCACTTTGCCGTTTTCTTGTTATTTTCCAGGTCTTTCCCCCTTTCTTCCACTTTTACTATCTTCCTTTGATCGAATGCTTTTTCCTTTTGATATTCCCTGAACCTTTGTTTGTATAAATACTTTTGTGAGTCTGCTATAAATTTTCACATTTATATGAAGCTTATATAAGATATATTATAATTAGAATATGCTATTTTTGCCTGATTAAAACTTAATTTTCTTTTGAATAAAACTAATTCCTTCTACTTTAGCTCCACACTTATATCTCATTAAATTATTATTATATTTAGCAATTTGATCTTTCAATCTTCCTTATAAATATGTAAGTAATTTACACATGAATACTTCAGCATCAAGCTATTCTATATTTGACTGTATACCTACTTAAATTTTGAAAGTTATTTTTAGTGAGTGTGTGTATATGTGTGCATGCCACAATACAAGTGTGGAGAATGAAGGACAACTCACCTGAGTCAGTTCTGTCTTTACATCATATGGAACCTGGAGGTTGAACTCAGGTCACCAGGCTTGGTTGCAAGCACTTATACCCTCTAAACCAGCTCACTGACCCCATATACTTACTGGTATAATAGGAATACACACACACACACACACACACACACACACACACAAACACACACTCTTCCCTTTGTTTCATGTCAGCAGCTGGTGTTTCAACTTGAACACTTTTTTTTTTTTTTTCTTGGTTTTTCGAGACAGGGTTTCTCTGTGTAGCTTTGTGCCTTTTCCTGGAACTCACTTGGTAGCCCAGGCTGGCCTCGAACTCACAGAGATCCGCCTGGCTCTGCCTCCCAAGTGCTGGGATTAAAGGCGTGCGCCACCACCGCCCGGCTTTGAACACTTCTTATAAGCAAACTTTAGTGCTGATGAAATCTCTCAGCTTTGGTTTGGTAAAAATGTTTGTTGCTCAGTCCTTTCCCTAGGATAATTTTGGTAGGTACAATACTCTTGACAGCTTTTCCCCCTTCTGTACTTTCAGCTCCATGCTGTCCTGGTCTAACAAGTTTCTGCTGAAAAGTCTGCTGCTCACACTACTGAAAGTCCCATGTATATGGCAGTCTGTTCTCTCATTTTACAGGTGTTATAGCTGTTCATGTGTCAAAAATATTGGGAAAAGTTATGTCTATACTGAACATGTACAGACTTGTTTTTTAATCCATTACTCCTTAACAATGCTGTGTAACAGTTATCAATACAGTGTTTCTGTTACATCAGGTATTGTAAGTAATCTAGAAAAGATCTGACAACTTTTCTTGTCCCCATGCAGCTTGCTTGCAGGAGCTGAAATCTCTCATCTGATAAGTCCCAGAAAGTGTGTTTCATGTGCTCAGTTTTCTTAATGCTGTTAATGGCCTTATAAGCTTTGCAATATTTCTCTTTATAATGCATCTATTTGCTACATTAAAATTTACACTAATACAGAACAATAGTAGATTAGAAAGATTTTTCATGTAGTGAGATCAGAAGTTAAAGGAAATTTTATGCATTCATCAGTTATTAATTCTATAGCTGCTGTGTGTAATGCACACAATGAACACATATTTACTGAGATTTATATTTTAGAATGATGTAGGTTCTATTTGAGGTTGATTAGACTATCTGCTATTTTAGTGAGCACCATTATTGAAGTTGAATGGAGAAGGGTTTCCTGGGATAGATGAATCTATTGCTTGAGTTTGAAAAAAAATAGATGTGCTTTATCCTGTCTCTAATAGAGCAAATTTTCCGAGGAGGAACATAGTGGTAAAAATATCAAAGCAGTTTAAAAGTCCCAATTCACATATGAATTTATGAATTTATAACATAGAGGTTTTGACTAGTTGGGCTTACCCAAGGCATTACTTGTGATCTTCTGAATCATTAGATGATAATGTTGTAGAGGAACTATTGTGGACCATGGCTAGAAAGTCCATGGGGTAGCATCAGATGGATGATTCAGAGGTTGAGTTATCTATCTCATTCAGTCCAGTTGTGATGGGTAAATAGCCATTGTCAGTTTGGCTGGGTTAATACTTACCACAGAAACACACCATTGGGTGTGCCTATGAAAACATTTCTAGAAAGGTGTAACAGAAGGAGGAAGATGTACTCTAGATGTGGATAGTACTGTGTGTCTGCCTAATTTATGCTCCTGTGTAAAACTTCCCCACCATGATGGACTTATCCTCCAGCTTGACTCAGAATAAATACTTCTTCCTTAAGTTACTTTTGTTATGCATTTTCTTACATCAAGAAAAAAAGTAACAATAAATGGATCTTCTGGAGTGGCAATAATTCCCTATTTTATTGTGTTAATTAAGGATCATGAACATGAACATAAACTATCATTTGAAGTGTCTTAATGAAAGTCAGTTTATCTGCTCTCCCTGCCTGGAGCACCCTAGTTGCTAATAAGCAATTGATGCTCAGGTGGATAAGAAGTCTAGATACGTTACCCTGTCACCTCTCTGGCACTTCCTGAACAGACTGATTGCTGATCATCAATTTATCTTTCATTAATAATCACTTTATAGTCATAAATATTATTTCAAGTCAATTCACAGAAATCTAGAAACTTTCCAATATAAAAGCTCCCTGGACTGTGAACATGGTGTTAGAGACTGTGTGAAATATATTCACAGGGACTGTGTCCAGTTTCCTCAGAATGAGGGAAAAGATTGATGATTGACAAAACAGTGTTTTTGTGATTGTGTGTTGTATATGTAAGGGTGCCAGAAAAGGGTGTTGGGTGTCCTGCTCATCACTCTCCACTCTATTCTTTCAAGCCATAATCTCTCTATGAACCTGGAACTAGGCTGTCAGCCAACCAAGCCAAACAATTCTCCTGTCCTTCCACCACCCAGTGCTGGCATCATAGGTACACAAGTACAGATTTTCATGTGAGTTCTAGAATTTGAGTTCAAGTACTCAGGCTTGCACACTATCCCTACCTTTTCAACTATCTCTCTAGCCCTGGACTGAGAATTGTTAGCCAACACTTGCTTCTTTGTTGTGATATTTGAAAATAAGAGTCACATAGACATTCAAATTTCAGCTTCCAGAAGGCTGCCACTGGCTACTCAGGAGCCCTTTGGGTATACCTCAGAACTATGAACATACATAAAATATCAAGAGCAAGGAAATATTATGTTTGAAATAACCAGGGATATCTTTGACCTTTTTCACTGATGCAAGTGTTCCAAGTTAAAGGCTTTTGTCAAGACAGCAGTGTTCCATGAAATTGTCCCCCAAACCAAGAGTATTGCTCATAATTGAGGCTGGAGATCCATTGAAGATTACAAAGTAAAGATCTTTGTGGAATTACTTGTGTGGGGTTTTAAGAAAAATGTTATATTACAAATCTTTCCATTCCTTTACTTTTATTGTGTTCCCATACTTTCCATTTTATGAGTTTGGATGAAAAACTTTAGAAAATAGTGGTAACTGTTGATAAATATTCTGAAGAGAGTTGAATGGTACAGTTAAGATTTCAGAAAGACAAATATGGTATGTACTCACTCATAGGAAGATGCTAGATGTGGAACAAGGATGACTGGACTGTGACTCACATCACATCACCAGTGAGGCTACCTGGAAAATGGGACCCCAAGAAAGACACGGAGAAATGGATGAGATCTACATAAACAGCCTGGACATGAGTGGGACCAATGAAGGGCGACGGTCGAGGGAAAGAGAGTGGGAGATCCTAGCTGGATCAAGAAAAGAGAGGGAGAACAAGGAATAGGAGACCATGGTAAATGAAGACCACATGAGAAGAGGAGGAAGCAGAGAGTTAGGGAGGCCCACGGAGATCCACAAAGATACCCCCACAAAAGACTGCTGGCAATGGTTGAGAGACAGCCGGGACTGACCTACTCTGGTGATGGGATGGCCAAACACCCTGATAGTTGTGCCAGAAACCCCATCCAAGGACTGAGGAATCTGGATGCAGACATCCACGGCTGGGCCCCTGGTGGAGCGCTGGGAGTCTAATTAGTGAGAAAGAGGAGGGTTTGTATGAGCGAGAATTGTTGAAGCCAAGGTTGGATAAAGCACAGGGACAAATAACCAAATGAATGGAAGCACATGAACTATGAACCAAAGGCTGAGGGCCCCCCAACTGGGTCAGGCCCTCTGAATGGGTGAGACAGTCATTTGGCTTGATCTGTTTGGGAGGCAGCTGGGCGGTGGTGCCGGGTCCTGGGCTCGTTGCATGAGTTAGCTGTTTGAATCCTGGGACATATGCAGGGACTCTTGGCTCGATCTGGGAGGGGGCGACTGGACCTGCCTGGACTGAGTCTATCAGGTCAATCCCGGTCCTCGGGGGAGACCTTGATCTGGAGGAGGTGGGAATGGGGGGTGGGCTAGGAGGAGGGGGGCGGGGGTGGAGAGCATAGGAATCTGTGGCAATTATGTGGAACTGAATGGTGTTGTAAAATAAAATAAAATAAATAAATAAATAAATAAAAATAAAAAAATAAATAAAAGATTTCTTAAATAAGAAGTTATCACTTGCCACAGACATGTCCTTTTTTCTGTAATAGATGTTGAAGGGGTGGGACTAACACCATTAGTTTTACCCACAGTAATGTCCATAGATCTGGATAATCACATTCTGCAGATGTGGGTGCAAGATACTTAGCTATCACAGTTCACTTTACCTCTCAGTTTGACACATATTAGAGCTACCTGAGAGGACAGTTTCTGTTGAGGAATTCCCTAGATCAGTTTGGCCTATGGGCACATCTGAGGGAGGTTATCTTAATTGTTGACATGAGGGGCCCATCCCATCTTGGGTGTCAGCATCATCTAGGCAGATGGTTCAGAGGTACATAAGAAAAGAATACAGCTGAGCATGAATAAATGAGCCACAAGGAAGTGTTCCTCCATGGCTCCTGCCTTGGCTTCTCTAAGCGATGGACTGTGGTTTGGTTGAAGTAAACCCTGTCCTCCCTTAAGTTGCCTTTGGCCAGCAAATTTTGTCACAGCAACAGAAAGGAAATTAGAGCAATAACAATGCCAGTCACAGGAGGACTGTGAATAATTGGGAAAGTCGTGGCTTGATTCCAGTCTTTTCTAACTCAGATGATTATTATGTGTGCTTTGAAGAGGTGTTTATAAAGTTCTCAGTTTCTTCTTACTACATAAATATGGCATATCGCTGATCACTGAGCCCTAAAATATAAAACAGTCCCCAGGACAAGAACTTATGCTTGTGTTTTGCTCAAAGTGATGAACCATACTTAAGCAAAACCTCATTAAGATAGAGGGCCCTGTCCCACCCCAACCCCTTCATCAGTCACCAACCAAGAAAATGCATCTCAGTCTTGCCTGCAGCCCAATCTGGTGAGGGAATTTTCTCGATAGGAGTGTTCCCAAATGTTTCTAGCTTGTGTCGAGTTAACATCAAACTAGTCCTCACAGTACTCGAGGGATGGCATGGCACTTCACTGCAGGTTACATCTATGTGGAACTATATCAGGGACTGATGGGATCAGAAAGGGATGCAGTGATGGTTCAGGTAAAGAAGCTACGTGAAGTATGTATGAGAGGTGACTGTAAAATATTGAGGGGTCGCCTTATTGAGGAACAGGTTTAATGGAGAAGTGGTGTAAAATAATTTAATACCATAGTGAAAACCTGGCATGAAGAGGTAACCAGGCTGTAGGACAAGGGAGGTATTTGAAGTTCATCTTACAGGTTGGCTTAGTTTGGGTCTGTTCATATAATCATGTTTTTATCTAAGATCTTTTTTTCAAAAACCTCTCTTTAATTATAAAGTGCCAGAGCCAAGTGAATACTGAAGTAATTATCTGAAAGGAAAAAAAAACAGAGATGAAACTCAGCAAAAACATTTCCTCAACAGCATAGTATTTCCTGAGGCATACAGCAGTGAGCTATTTTCTTTATTATATATTAGTATTTTTCTAAATGCCCACTAGTTTTTGGAGGATTAAAAATAAACTTTTATCTTTGGCCATACTTCTTATCTTTGAAATGTATCCAATAGTAGCATTTTCTACTTTTAAGCTCCAGGGACAAGCATTCTTAATAAAGTTTATGATTCATTCTTTAACACCTGGTTTTATCTCCGATGATTATCTTTCCTTTCACTCACCATTATTGAGTGCTTTTAAGAAACAGGTTGTGGATGTTTTTTATTCTTAAGTATATAAAAGACCTCCTAATAAAATAAATCCCTTCAGACCTTTATTTATTTTTTTTTTATACAGAAATGGGAGCAAGAACATCTGTTTTCTCTGATTGTTAATACCTTGACTTAGGAAGTTAGTTTTGGATATTTCTGTAAGAAGGAACAGTAAAAAGAGAAAAATATCTATTTCATATTCTGTTATTTGACTCCCCCACCACCAATCTTGTAGCTAGAAATGTAAGCACTTAGGAAGCATTGCTTCTTAAGGCCTCTGTGAGCCATGTGACCCATGTTAATTAACTGATATAATATGTGTGGCTTTCTTTTCTTTCAGTAGTCTGTTATGTATAGATTTTTTTCCTGCTTCAAAGTTGGTTTCATTTTTATTTTTTAAGAAACTACAGAAAGGTAAAATGAAGCATGTAGACAGTTAAAGAAATACTAAGTCATCTAAATCATTGAAGTCAGCCAAGCAGAGACCCTGAGACACAGTTTCAGTCTGCCATGATTATGCAAATCTCAGTGAGGCAAAAAGATCTATGTATAACAAATACAAAAGTGACATGCAGATTGGAATGTCAAAATTGATCACTATTATGTGCAAAATGTTCTAGTAATTCAGAGAGGATGGAAGCTAATGAGGAGCAGCAGTCATTCTAGACATCTACTAATGGAGGCAATAGAGCACATTTGCAAGTGTAGAAAGGCGCATGCTTTCTAGAGCTAGTAAACTGCAGTCTGCCTTGCTTAGGGGAAACTTCTTGGGACAGTATCTTAGTTTGGAAATACAAGTTAAAGTCATATTATAGACATATTTGAAGCCTAGGTTAAGACATACTGGGATCAGGGTGACTATGGAGAACTTCAAATATAAGGTACATGGTACAGTTGTTATCTGTCAGTTGTTATTTATTTCATACTTTAAACAAATAGGACATGGCTCCTAATGTTTATGAGGCATGATGTGTGTTAGTGCACAGGATTTTATAATGGAGAGACAGGGATAAGGGGAATTAAGTGGCTGATATAATTGTCCAACATGAGAAAATGAGGACTAGTATTGGATTATAGAGATAAAATATTTCAACAATTATCCTAGACTTTCATTCAATAAATATTATTGAGTGCCTCATACAGGTGAGGCATTACATTAAGAGTTAAGGTTACAGGAATGAGCACAAGTGTAGGGTGAATTAAAGAAGGGTAAAATATTACTGTTAAATAATAGACATATATTGGTTAACTGACACAACACATTTTATCAACATTAAGAGTAAGGGTGTAACTCTCGAATAATATAAAGAATATTTTTAAGTGGAATGTTCTCCTCTGAAGTTTATGATTCTGTAACACCAATGACAAGAAACTAGTCATAAAAAGAAGATATGAGGAAGTGGAGATTGCACAGAACTTTATGTGTACAACTGATATGTATCTCAACCATCATCAGATAGAATACAATTTCTCTACAGAACCATAAAATGCTTGAGACCTTGAGAAAGGGTGGTTGTAGAAAGGGTGGAGCAGGGACAAGGCACTTACGTCATGCTACCTTGAGAAATGAATCTGTTGAGTCAGTTTTAACCACTAGATTTGACCTATAGAGATGTGTTTGAAAATTGACAGACAAGGAATACAACACTTAGGTAGCCAGATGACATATGAAAGTAATAATATAGAGGTCTCTCCTTTGTATATATGGGTTTTGCCTCTGGGAAAACACTTGTCAGGATCCTGTATATATTAACGATACACATGAAGCACGTACCTGCACATGTGCACAGGTATGCCTTCATGTGCACAGTCACGGCTCAACCATTGGTAAACAACATCATCACTTCTTAGACTTTGCAAGGATTTTCTTAATCTAGATAAGGGTCTATTATAAACTCTAGGTATGTTTTCATAGTCAAGAAAGACTTGCTATATACAGCATAGATAAACATGAATGTGCTTTTGATTAATATGTATGAAGCCAATGTATATATTGAGTTATGTAATGGTACACTGTAGGGCTAATGATTATCTGGAAGACAAGAACATTTTGCTATATGGCATGGAAAATAAAGACAATTTTACCGTTTAAAATCTATTCCTTTAAATAACTATAGAAGTGATCTAAGAATGTATAGTCTTTAAAAACCTACTTTAAAGAAGTAGTTCTCAATCTGTAGGTCACGACACCTTTGGGGGTCAAATATCAGATATCTTACATATCAGATATTTACATTATGACTCATAACACTAGAAAATTACAGTTATGAAATAGCAAAAATTAATTTTATAGTTGAGGGTCACCAGAACATGAGGAACTGTATTAAAAAGAAGGTTGAGAACCACTGCTTAAAAGTATCCATTACTCAGGGACTGTTTATCCAAATTTATTTATGAAGCTTTGAGAAAAAGAGAGAAAACTAATACGATATTTTGAGAAGTGTGAAAATGATTGTGCAGATAATATAATGAGGGATTTAGGTAGGTAGAAAATATAGGTGCTGCGTTAACTTTCTCTGTGGAGACTTGTTGAACCTACAGAGGACACCAACAATAGACCAAAGTCATAATTTCACCCAAGTCTAGCTTAGTGAAACAGCTGTGATCATTGTGCTAACTTACTGGACCATCAGTGAGGATTTGCTTATGGGGGTTGGTGACCTCACAATAGATGGATAACTGGAGTCTCCCCATTCAGTTAAACTTCCATGCTTATATGCTTTCTTGAAATGCTGGTGCAGCTGGTAGGGAGCTGCAGAGGAAGGCAATTGTTAGAAACTCAATCAGAAAACTAATGACTCTCTTCATCCCTCACCTTTATATGAAGGAATGCCACAAGGTCCTATTTTGTTAGAATGTCATGTAGATAACCAAAGTCACTGTGATTAAGACGGTAATAGTTGTGTTATGCTAAGAGGGCAGTATACTATGACATGAAACATCTCAGAGTATGTAGCACTCTCGTTAAGGATTTGAGTTCGGTTCCCAGCACCTATGTGGTGGCTCACAACCACCTGTAACTCCAAATCCAGAGGATTTGACACTCTTATGGCCTCTGTGGGAACTGAACATATGTGCCTATATCCCCAACCTATAACTATAATTATAAAATAAGTATTAGAAAATATAAATGATCCCTATGCTGTAGAGGATCTCCTACCACTTCAGCATTTTGAAGATCATCATTTGGCACAGCATAAAAATCCATGATATAATGAACATATTACTTTGGGATTTTATAGACCTCTAATGAATAAATGTAAAACATGGGCCATTCCCAAAGACCTACTCTAGATTGACTTGATAAATTTGATAGGCTTACTGTTAATGGCCTTGTTCTGGTTGACTGAGCTTATATGAGCACTTGAAACCTACACCTGATGCAAGTGACTCTCTAGTCTTAGAAAAGTGAAAAAATAAACTCATGTACAGAAATCTAAGGTACTAAATGAGCATTTCAAGGTTTGAAACAACAACTAAGCACTAGGAATCCATCATTTTATTTTATTTTTGTATTCTGTCATGTCCCCATCAGGTTGCTATTTCATAGGGACTTAAATTTCCCCATAGTAAATAAATTGTGTACTTACCCTCAAAGAAATGCTTATAGATTAGGAAGATTTAATCATGATTGTGTTGTATAAATGTGAAATACTTCTAACATAGAACTTGACATTAACTGCTCAGAAATACAAATTAATTCCTGTTCTCTCTATATGAAACTTTTGTGCTAATTAACTTTAAATGTAAGTCTATGGGGAGGATTGTTTTGTCTTGAAAATAGGCAACATTTGATAACCTAATTCAGGACCAGTGTTCTCAATTTCACAAGTATTAAATGTTAGTCATTGTCTTTATGGAATTTTGCATCCTGTTTCCCAGACAAAATTCTGTATGGGAAAACTTTGTATTCACATTGCTTTCTACACTCTTTTTACTCTTATCAGCCCTCAGTGATTCCTAAAGCATTTGTGAAGGATTTTATACTTAAGACAACTCTGTCTATAACAGAACAGCAGGACTTAAGTTGAAAAAACTTCTAATATTACGTGAAATTGACCGTGAGCATGTACAAGTGAAGTAAATAGATGCTTATTTTGCTCTGGAGTCTATGTATCTAGAGACAGGAAGCTGCTGACTGTCTTTCCATGATGGCTCACTTGGTGTTTCTGTCCCTCCATTCCTAGTCACTAAGGCCGCAGAAGGCAGCCTTTTGTCTTAAAGCAGAAGTAGAAGGGTATTAGTGCCAGCATACATTACCTTTTAGTAGCATCAACACAAAGGTAGCCCAGGATGACCTTAGACCAGATCCGACTGCTTCCTCTTCCTGAGTGCTAGGATTGTAAGGGTTTGCCACACACATGGTTTATGTGGTGCCGAGACAGAGGCTTTGTGTCTGCTAGATAAGCACTCTACCAACTGTGTCCTTAGCCACAAAGAATCTCATTCTAATGTGATGCATTCATGCAAACTTTGACGTTCTTTTGTTGTGGATATGTAGTTTACAGTTTAGTACTGTGATCAACCTGTAGAATGCAGAGCCTGATTTATTTAGTTCAAGTTTGGTCACTTTTCAGTTGAGTGATCTTAAAAATGTTAACCTAGCCTTCCTGTGCTTAAATCCCCTCAAGTGTAAAAGGGGATAATAGGACATGGAGTTGTTGTGGGGACTAATTGATTTGCTCTGTGTATAGAATCTGGAAGAAAGGAGCAGTGTTAACATTATTTTAAAGTCTTCTGTTGCTGTTAGATGAAGACAGAGTTTATATTTAATTGTCAGTAAATTTTGTTTACATAAGAAATTAGATGATATGGGGGAGGATTGGGCATATGTATTACCCCTCACCTTTAACCTCTCAAGTTAGATGAAGAAAAGCCAGTCTCATAGTGATCCATCATCAGAACAACTCAACGTTTATTTTTGCTTTTGAGACAGGTTCTCACCATTATCCCATGATGCTCTGGAATTCTCTGTCCTGCTTCAGTCTCTCATGTTCTGGGACTGTATATATGTTCTACCACACCCGGCTTTTATAATCATTAAAAAATGTATGAACAACTTTATTGCATCTTTTTACAGTTTTGCTGAAATCAGAAAACTGGAACATTCAAAATGTTTCTCTAACTAAAGATATCTATCACTTCAATTTCTGGGAAGTTGGCTGTCAAATGGCTCTTAGTTGCTATTCCTCTTTACTTAGAGACCCCAGATTAATGTTAATGTTCTCTGAAAGTTCTGGAGAATAAAAATATATTGAATGAATTTTGCTGCTATATTTTGGACAATGGAGTTTCCTATGGCAAAACTTATATAAACAAGATCCACCAACTTTAAAAGTAAAATTGTTGAAGATGATAAGACCTTATGGTTGAAGATACTATATGCCTCACCATCATATGACATAGAGAAATCTATCTTGAACTGTTCTGGAAGCTTCCTCTCTGATGCTAGCTTTTATATTACCTAAAGGTGCTATGCAGACTGCTGGGGAGAATTGTCACCAACACTCTTACTCAGCTGTGTACCTTGTATGTAGCCATATTAATAGTCCAGGCTATTATATAGTTATTATACATTTTGTGTATATATAGTGCATTAGTGGCAAATCAGTTATTGAGATAACCAATCACATTCTGATTGGATTTGAGGCCTAAGTTTTAGGATGAATTCATGTCTGCTGCTATAAACTCAGTTTATAAAGTCTGTATGTGGGGAGGCCATAGGTCATTAATGGGGAAGGTACAGCTATTGTTCTGCCAAATGGGTATGGTGTGCCTGTCAAATTGCCTTAAAAATAACCATGTGTGCCCATAGGATAGTGTTACTGTCAGATTTGGACAGGGAAGCTTCATCTTGTAGTGGTAGGTGGCGACTGCAGAGATTTGTAACTGGTCAAAGTACAAAGAATAAATGACTATTGAAGGCAGGCCATAAATGGGACATTCATACTGTCCCCTCTAAGACCCAGAGAACATCGTGGAATATGGTGCCAAAAGAATATAAGAGCTGAAGGAGGGGCAAGGGTGTGGTATGGAATGCTGACTTCTGGGCATGGCATAGCTGTGTACTCTTGAACTCACAAGAGCTGTGATTACCCACAAAAGACCTTCATAATATTGGGCCTGTCAACACCCTGTTATAGAAGGGGAGGGTGAGTTCATAGGGACTATTCCCTCCCTGAAGATTCATACAGATTCCATATTTGATGAGGAAGCAAGAGACATTTTCTTTAGTGGTATTGTATTAGTTACTTTTGATTGTTGTGATAAAATGCCATGACTAAAATCAACTTATGAAAGAATTGATGTGGGCTTATGTTTGCATAGTGTTAGGGTCCATAATAGTGGGAGAGGCATGGTATCAGGCTGTTAGAACAAGAAGCTGAGAGATCCCATCTCCAATCACACACAAGCAGAGAGCATGAGCTGGAAGACAAATGAAGCTATAAACCCTCAAAGTCTGCAACAGGGGATGGGTGGTCTCCCTCAAGTTCCCACATCCTAAAAGTTCTGTAACTTTCCCAAATAACACCACTGTCCTGGGACCAAATGTTTAAATACATGAGCCTATGTGGTACATTTCTCATTCAAACCACCAGGTGTAGACATGGGTAAAGTTCCCACACTCCTGTAAACAACTATAATAAAAATTATTGGGTTGCACAGGTTAAAAAATAATGATCTAAAAGTAGACACAGAAGTTGTGAAGAGGAAGGTCATCAGTAAAAGGGGGAAGGAAGCAAGAGAAGGTAAGGGATACATTACATGTATGAGAGTATAATAAGGATACCAATTATTGTGTATAATTAATATATGTAAATAAAAACTAAGTCTTTTTGTGAATTTTTAGTTTATATTCATTGTATAAAGCAACAGGTATTACTGTGACATTCATCTATTCCTATCACGGACTCATGCACTTTGCTCATTTTTCAACATCCTTTCCATCTCTTGACTTCTTCTTGCCTCCATGCATGTCCTTTCCTTTTCCCCAATATTCCCCCTTCTGCTACCATGACTTACCATTTTTTGAAAAATCTAAATTCTGATTGTGAGAGAAAACATATAATATTTATCTTTCAGAATCTGCCTTATATTGTGTAACACAATGAAATTTAGTTTCATCCATTTTGCTGTGGATGATATAATTTTCATAAACTCTTTTGCATATGTGTACCACATAAATTCTGACAGGTGCAAAGCCACTACAAAGGTCAAAATGACTTCAACTTGCTCCTTCATGTTTCTTTGCAGTCAGTCTCTTCTCTACATGCCTGGAAGACTGGCTTTTTGTGGCAATGGTTTTATTTCTGGTGATATTGCTAAAATACATAGGGATGAGATTGCTGGCTGTTTTTGCCTTTTTAAGAAACCATAAAGTGTTTTTTAAAGCAGCAGCACCACCCAGAGTCTATGAGAGCTGCTGTCTACCTCTTGTCATCACTAATGTATTCTCATGTTATTTTCTTAGACATGCAGTGGTACCTCACTGTGGTTTAATTCGTACTTACCTAACTGTGATGGTGAGTTATCTTTCCATTGTTTGTCATTGTCTTCTGCTCATTAGCTCCAGTTGCCAGTTTTTGCTGAAAGATTTATTAAAATACTCTTGCTCGTTTTAAAAATTAAGTTGATTGGCTTCTTACTATTGAACTTTGGGTTATTTTATTGTGTGAGTGTTTGGTTTGGTATATGCCTGTGTGTGCACACAGGCACACTAAAAAAATCAGCAGATGATGTTGGTGACCTATTTATCATTGTCCACCTTATTGTTTTGAGACAGAATCTCTCACTGAAACTGGAACTCATTGTTTAATCTAGGTTGGCTGGTTAGTGGGCTCTCAAGATCCACCTGTTTTTGCTTCCCAATGCTGGAGCTATGGGCATACATGGCCACGTCCAACTTTTATGCAGCTTTTTGGGATTTAGACCCAGATCCCCATGGTTGTGCAGCAACCTCGCTTACCTTCTGAGTAATATCCTGCTGTGGAACAATCATTTTCTACACTCTGAATATCTCTCATTGGTTAATACAAAGCTAACAGGCCAGTAGCTGGGGAGGAAGTTAGGTGGGAAAGCCAAACTGAGAATGATGGGAAGAAGGAAAGCAGAGTCAGGAGAGATGCCACCCAGCCTCCCAGGAAGCAAGGCATGCTAGAGGACAGGTAAAGCCATGAGCCATGTGGCAATACATAGACTAATAGAAATGGATTAATTCAAATGTAAGAGTTAGCTAGTAACAAGCCTGAGTTATTGACTTAGCATTTGTAATTAATATAAGCCTCTGAGTGATTATTTGGGACCAGACAGTTGGGATGGAAAACATCCATTTACTATATCCCCATCCCTCTTCATGTATTTTCAATTTATTACTCTGTAATATGCTTTTAATGTTATTATATCTTTTCTTTCCTGACAGAGTCCTAATTGCAGCCCAGACTGACCTGAATTCACTGTGTAGCCAAGGCTGGCCTGGAATTCACAGCAGTCTTCCTGCCTCACCACACAGCCACTAGTATTATGCTGGCTATATATTGCCCTGCTTTACATGCATTTTTTAATCTTAGGGATGCAGATTGAGTTGATTTAATTTAGGCTCTTTTCTGAAGGGAAACAGAGGAGCAGTGAATGTGTGTGTGTGTGTGTGTATGTGTGTGTGTGTGTGTGTGTGTGTGTGTGTGTGTGTGTGAGAGAGAGAGAGAGAGAGAGAGAGAGAGAGAGAGAGAGAGAGAGAGAGAGAGAGAGAGAGAGAGAAGGGAGCTGGGTGGAGGGGAGGGAGGAGAGGCTGCTGTAGAGATATACGAGAGAATAAAGAAAAATTAAAAAATATAAAAAGGATGTTCTGTATGGTTTGTAAAATCTATATTTGTATGTCTTTAACTAATTTGGGGGAAGTTTTTTTCTATGGTCCCACCAAAAATCTGGTCTATACCAGTGACTTGAGAGTCAATGCTCTGCCTATAGTTCATGGATTTGTTCTTTTTATGGCATCTCACAGTGTGCTTTAAAACAAAGTTTGTTTTCTTTGATTGAGTGACCCAATTCCTCTACTTTACCTCTAAGTCCTGATATTCTGTCTTTATCTACTCTAGTGGTAAGGCCCCTGGGTTTTCTAACTGGGTTGTTGCATTTTTACCTTCCCTTATATTTCCCACTTTGCAAATCAAGGGATCTTGTCAAAACAATTAGTCAAATTAGATCTTTCTAACAGAAAAAAATTGAATTCAGTCCTAAATTAAAAAAAAAAAACTGTGTCATTGTAGGATACTGTGACAAGTGTCTCAAATTTAAATGCTGATTCTAAAAGAGATAAGGTTCAGGCATTTGTTTTGTGTCTTTCAGAGAAAAAAGAATCCATGTCTTCTTTCACTCTCTCACTGATGTTCCTGAGTCTTTGGAGTATTATAGAAAGCTATGTTCTGGTTGTTAGAAATATCTGCACTCCAACCACATAAAAATATTCCAACACAGGCCCAAAACCTCTTTTTCTAAACTCTTAAATATGTGTATAACTAGGAAAAATATGACTTTCCCTGGATATCAATATTTTGAACTGATTGATTGATACTAAAATTTTTCCTATTCTGGGCCAATGCCTTATAGTAAGATTAGAGATGCTGAGAGCTAGCTGTGGATACGGAGTTGAGAAAGCAGAATGGAGGATAAATCAAGCACTGAGTGTGTCAGACAGGGCAGATTTGCAAGACAGAATATGGAAAACACAGAAAGAGAAACTGGTTATCTATTCATGTGTGCAAATTCTTGGGCAATTCCATGAATTCCTGTGGGTACCCATGGCATAGTCTGAAGACTTTTCTTAATGTAAGTCCTAATCAAATGGTCTCAGTGAGAGGTATTTGATATCCCACTATCTCTCTATGGGTCCCTCAGTGGAGTATCAATTCCAAGGAAGATAAGTTTTTTTTTTTTGTTGTTGTTGTTAGAAGAAAATGAGTGTCTCCTACATATAAACCTAGAATATGGTGGTAGTATGTTTGAGGAGTTAAATAAGGTTAAGACCCTGAATTTCTTCTCATTGGCATTGATGAGAGGATTTTAATGCATGTTATCTCTCTCTCTCTCTCTCTCTCTCTCTCTCTCTCTCTCTCTCTCTCTCTCTCTCTCTCTCTCCTCCTCCTCCTCCTCCTCCTCTCTCCCTCTCCCTCCCTCCCCCTTTCTCTCTCCACATATACACACACATATATATCTCATATAGGGTGATGGCTTTATTAATGAGTACATGAAGTACTTTTATTATTATTTTAAATTTGCAATCATTGTCACATCACTTTTAAGAGCCTTTGATTAATGCTTCTCCAGCATGGTTTACTTGGGGGGGGGGGAACCACCTCAGTTGGTATCAGTGGGAGACCCAATTATTAGTGTATTTAATTAAGAATTTCTTTCAGTCACTTTTCAAAGAATAATTTAAGATCTCAGAAACTCCACCTTATTTATATCCCTAGGATTGTACAGTGAGGACATCTTGACAATATCCACAAAGACTCCACTAACCAGATATTACAAAAAATTGTTTTCATTTATTCATGCCTTTAAAATAAAATATTCATTTAATATGAAACAGAGGCAATAATATACATGATTTAATCAGCTTTTCACACTCATTTCAAAATAGAGATCTGTCATTTTAGAAAGCTTAGCTATTTTTTTCCTTCTAGAATATTAGGGGAAAAATTAAACTCACAAGGTACCACATCTTATAAGAAAGCAAAGTTCTATGTCACATTTCTTAATCAACAGGGAGGAAAAACCTGCTGTTGCAGCTGCTGCCATTCAGGCCCTTGACTTTGGGTGTGTTGAAAACTTGATAGAAATTCACAGGGTGTCTTTAGTGCACCTGTCTGTTTTCTGCTTGATGAGGAAAGTGTAGAAGGCACTTAACAGCTAGACTTCATTTTGCATCCTTGGAGGTACTTTCTTGACAGTCCCAAGAAGAAAATCCATTCTCCTCTCCTCTCCCAATGCCTTAAGACATTCCTAGTACAACTTACTGTATTTGTCATTGATATAAAATGCTCTCTCTCTCTCTCTCTCTCTCTCTCTCTCTCTCTCTCTCTCTCTCTCTCTCTCTCTCCCTCTCTCCCTCTCTCCCTCCCCCCCTCTCTCTCTCGTGTGTGTGTGTGTGTGTGTGTGTGTGTGTGTGTGTGTGTGCATGAGGGGGTCAATGTCAGGCATCTTCCTTTATAGATAGCTAGCTCTTCACTTTTAAGTTTTGAGACATGGTCAGCCACTGAATCCAGAGCTCACTGATTGGCTAGATTTGATGTGGTCCCCTTGGCTTCTCCTTTCTAGCATAGGGATTGTAGGTACATATTGTCATACCTGACATTTTTACTTAAATGTTGATAGTTAAGATCAGGCCCCATGCTTTCATAACAAATGCTTTACAGACATGTGATCTCTCCAGTCAAAATGTTTCAAGTCTACCCCATCCTTCCACAGGCATTGCTGAGTTCCTATAATCCTTTCAGGCACCAGCACATTCTGAATCAGGTCATTAAAATGCAATATATATTTTTTGGAACTAAAACATTATAAATTAAAGGAATCCATAATTAAAAGGAATAAGTGCATAAATTAAGGGGAATATTCAAAGTTGCCATGAGACCAACCATTAAAGGCTAGTTTAAAAATGTGTATCTTGAAGAAAAGTCAATCAAGTTAGAACTCAATGGAGAGAGATTTGTCCTGACCACTGGCAGGCTGGGACACAGGAAATCTTCTAGTTACATGGAAAAGTCTAGCACTTGACCTGGCAGCTGTAAAACCTTGCTGGCTTTTACCAAATCTTATTTGGCTTCTATCATTATACCTATCTGCAGCATCTTCAAGGTGCTTTTCCTACTTTGCAGCCTGGGGACTTATCATCTTCTTCAAATATCACCCCCTGACATGAACCTTCCTGTAGCTACTTCCTGCCACACATCAGATTGACCATATTAAGTGCTTTGACCATATTTTTATATGTGCTTTTCTTTATGTTTGTATCTTTCATTGTATTAGCTCATAGACTGATAGCATTTTTTCTTTGTAATTTCTGACACCTCCCTGCTTATGATGGCTGCTATAGCACTTGTATTGGCCAATTTGATGCTGCTTCACATGGGTAATCCTTTAATAAACTTCTCTAGAATTCAAAAAAAAAACTAGTTGCCAAGTACAAACCGTTCTAAATGAGCTATTTTCCTTGAAAGATAAAGTGGCCATTGGTGGACCCTAGAAGAATGTGAATAAATGTGAAATATCCTTGATGAGTTTAATCCAATTCTAATTTGTTAGTGAATTCATTAGTAACATTTTCTCTCACTTCTGCTTCTGGAATGTCATTGAAAGAAGCTACTTTTCTAACATACAAAGACAGATATTTGCCAAAGTATAGTGGAAACATTACAAACAAATAGGTTTCAAAGTCTCAAGCTGATGATTAAAATGTCAGAGGAATACATTCATTTACATCCATCTTTTTATAATCATAAATACTGAACAAAATCAACATTTTACAGTAATAAACTGTTATATTTTAACATGTGAAAGTGCTTGTCTCTGAATTCAGCTTACTGTGACAAGATTTCCAGTCTGACATATCCAGTTAGGTCTATAGATATTTTCTGATAATATATTAAGTAATGATGATTGATCATCTGTCTCGCTCTCATCTATCTATATCTATTATCTCTCTGTCTCTCTATTTCTATATCTATCTATCTATCTATCTATCTATCTATTTATCATCTATCTATCTATCTATCTATCTATCATCTATCCATCTATCTATCATCTGTCTATCATCTATCTATTATCTGGCTAGGTGGCATCTATTTATACATTCTTTGCACATTCATTTGCCCTTCCAAGAATAAATTTGACATCTATGTTTATAACTTACTTTTGCCAAAAACATCAGGAAAAATTATGTCTGTACTGAACATAAAATATCACAGACCTAAAAAAGTCATTCCCTAAACAATACAGTAAAACAACTATTTACATAGCATTTACATCATGTTAAATATTTTAAGTAACTTAATATTGATCTAAAGTATATGAGAAATAATTGCAAACATTTTAACATTTTATGAAAGAAGCTTAAGCTTCTGTGAATTTGGTATCAAAAGATATCCTGTGACCAGTCTCCTGTGGATACTGAGAAATGACTCATGTACACATACATACACAGACACATACACACACACACACACACACACACACACACACACACACATGAATGTTTGTCATATTAAAAAATGGATCACTAGTCACTTTATACCAAAAAAAATAACAAATTTCAATTTGAATTTACATTTTAACATTTTTTTTCTGCTGATCATCCCACCAAAGGAAATAATTATAGTTGTAGTTTATTGAATGCTTTCAGTAAGCTTTCTATTTTGTCCCTTTACTTCTCATCTGGTTGAAATCCTTTGTTTGTCTCATGAAATGATGACCTGGGCTCCATTTCATTGTCTGTTTTCTCTTGAAACTCAGTATTATTTTTTCCATGACATTTCTTGTATGCGACATAAACTGCAAAAAACAATGTATGAGAGGTCAAGTAAGTTTCAGAATGACACCTTGAAAAATTACTTTGGCCAGTGATTGCTTTATATAGTTCAGAAAGCACTTTGCATTTTCTACAGACTGGAGGTGTTATGGGAAGCCAAATCATTATTTTAGTTTTAGCATCAGCATATAGCAGTAATGACTGTACTCCTGAAGTCTGGGTGGAGAGCTTCAGAGGATGTTTGCTCAGCGTAAGTGTATGACCTTCTCATGGCTTCAAGCTGTATATGCTACTTAACAGCAAGGAAAAATAATTTATTTTGTGTCTACCCCACCCTAGTTAATGTGTAGTCTTCAACTAAATATACTGTATGCCTGGGTGCAATGTCCAAGGCCTTGGTCTGATCATCCCTTATGGAAAGTCTTGGGTCAGAATAACATGCTTAGATTTTTGTCTTCACTCATTCTTTCTTGTTGTTGATCAGATTTCCTTTCTTCTGTGGTACAAGTATCTATCAGCACTTTCCCCCCTTTCTTTGTGTGTGTTTGTGAATGAAGTGTGTGCATTTGTGTGTGTGTGTATGTATGTTGCTCATGTGCACACAGGTACATGCATGTATTCAGTTGCATATTCACATTTGTGTGTAAGTGTGGAGGGCAGGGGTCAACCTTGGGTGTTGCTCCTCAAGAGTCATCTATCTATCTTCGCTTGTTGAGACAGGGAATTTCCACTGGCTTGAAACTCACTGGTTAGACTAGGTTGGCTGACCAGAAAGCTCAAGCTATCTACATATTTGTGTTTCCTCAGAGCCAGACCCCCAATGGATCCATGTCACATTTTTTGTAATATGCAACTCTTATACTGGAAAGGAGACTCTGCCTGAAAAATAACACTGAGACAGTGTGATGGGCACCTGCAGGCACATGGATGCATATTGGAGCTGGGGATAAAAATAATGCCAAGATAAGTGACACTATCTCTGGGATCTCATAACTTCATCTTCACAGTATTTTTGTCTTGTACCTCCACTTACCATTTTTTATTAAAAGGAAGTTTATTTCTTTGTTTTAAATAGGACTTTAAAATGCAGTTTAAGCACCATCAGACTTTGGATAGTCAATGATAGGGAAAAGTTGGTGAAGGAGAGTTGGTATGGACCAAATGAGGGAGGATGAAATTATGCTGTGACAGAGTAAAACTAAGAAGCAGGTTATCTATCTCTGGTACATCTTTGCTTACACTTCTTCAGTTATATGAATATTTAAAATTGACATGTACAAACTTACACACACATCTGACTTATGATTTTTCATTATAAATAAGGTTTGTCACCTACCTGATAAATACCCTATTTAAAAAGTATATCAAGACAAGGCTTTGGAGTGAAAAACTGCTAAAAAACCTGTGTTCCTTAGAAACATTTAGAGAGGTGCACAATTAAATTTTCCTCACAGGCTAATATGCCTCTCTCACTACTGAGGAAAAGAATGTCATCAGAGAGGATCCATCTCTTCTGCTTTTCTCTTAAAAATGCCTCACTAAGGCCTATAATAAAATTATATTCTTTGTATCAGCATATATGAAGTCATGATAAGTGACTTCTGTGGATGCATTTTCTTCAAATTTATTTGTACAATGAACTGCCAGAAATGGAGAGTCTTTAAAAAGTCTGTTTTAGCAATTCCAGGATTTATCCAAAAGGAACATCATAGTAGAATTTGATTAGCATTATTTCTTACTTCCTAATAATATCGCTGCAAAGATGATCTGGAAAATGCTATAGATGAGTGGGAAGGTGAACACAAGGTTGAGTTCCTCAGGGCTGAAGGAGAGCTGTACAATGGTGGAACACAGCTGAGTGTTCTGCATCCCAGTTTCCAAGGCAACTGTTCGGCACCTGGGAGGAAGGTCAAAGATGTATATGATTTACCTGTTATTAGGCTTATTAGGATATAACAGAAAGGGAAGGTATAATGAAAGCATGTACACAGACTGCAATTATTTTCTTTCTTCCCCCTTTCCCTCCCTCCTTCCCTCCCTCCCTCCCCCTTCCTCCCTACTTCCTCCCTCCCTCTCTCCCTTTCTCCTTCTCTCTCCCTCCCTTTCTTCCTCTCTCCCTCCCTCCCTTTCTCCCTCCCTTCTTTCCTTTCCTGTCTCTCTCTACCTTATTTCCTTTTACTCCATTCCCTCTCCCTCCCTTCTTCCCATCTTTCTTTATCTCTCCTTCCTTCCTTCCTTCCTTCCTCCTTCCTTTCTTTCTCTTCTTCTGAGATAGGTCTCACTATGCAGTCCAAGTTAGATTGTCTTCTAACTTGCAGCAATCCTTTTGCTTCACCTTCTCCATTGCTGAGATTACAAACATGTACCTAGATTTTATCTCTGCTCTTAACATCCATATTTGGTGTATATTTTTAACATAATTGTACATTGGACAAGTACATTAATATATGAAACAACCTATTCTATAAATATATTTATTTATTTTATGCTTTATTTTATCTTTAATGGTGTATATGCTTGTGGGTATGTACATGTGAGTGCAGTGCACATAGTGACCAGAGGCATCGGGTGCCCCTGAGGCTACAGTTACAGGTGGTTCTGAGCCACTACAATGGATGCTACGATGCAAACTCAGGTCCTCTAGAAAAGAAGTACATGCTTTTAAATACTGAAACTTTTCTCTAGTCCTAATATATTTATAATGTGAGAGGTAGGTTCATTTATAATAACATTCCATAAATTGCAAAGGAAGCCCATTTCACCCATTTTCAAATTATGCACTTAGTGAAAGTATACAGGAGAGATCAGGGCTCAGAAAATATTGAAGCTATGGTATTTCTCATAGGCATTTGTTTTAAATTAATTTTGTTCTGATTAAGTCTTGATTAAAAGTCTTCAAGATAAAAAATTAATGCTTCTAATCTTCAATAAAGAAAATCAAGGTAAAGTAAGCCTGTAGCCCAAAGTCTCTGCCTGGCCAAGCATAGAAGTGCTCACACTGTTCAAGCTTGCTCACCTCTTTCTCAGGTGCACATTGATACCTGTTTCTATACCTGTTTTTATGCCTGTCTGTTGATTTATGTGCACCATTTGGAAAAAAATGTTTTTAGATAAATGACAAGCATACTTTAGTGTCCATCACCTTTGGGTGATGAGTCCTTTTGGTGCCAGTTGGAGGAACCTATATATATCACATGACTACATTGACTATTTCCCTGAAACTTACTCTGCTTATTAAATCAGAGTACACAGCAAAGGAAAAACTTTACTTCACAGGTTGGGGATAAATGGAGAAGAATGTCAGGGAGTTGAACATAAAAGCAGCCAGTACTTCTTAGAGATTTGTATAATTTATGAACAAATGATGCTATTTAAATGATGTAATTGGTGATTGAAGGTGAAGGATTTTGAACTTGGCATCAATGTTTTCAGTTTCTATGATTTGAGTATGCCTCTCACTCAAATTCAATTGTTGCCATCCTATAGCTGATGCTCAGTATCTAAGAATGTGACCTTATGGTGGAAACAGGGTTATTGTAGATATAATTAGTTAAGATGAGGTCATTAGGGTGGCCTGTAATTTAATGTGACTTGCATACCTATAAGAAAGGGAGGTAATTTGAGCTCAGAATCATGCACAGAAAGAGTAAAATGTGGTGGGACACAGAAGATAGACATTAAGAACCAAAGTGAGAGTCCTCCAATAAATCCTTAACCGCAGACCGCAGAAGAAGCCAGCTCTGTGCTTCCTTAACTATGATTTCTGACCTGTGAAACTGTAAGAATGTGCCAGTTTTTGCCAAAATGACTCACTTTGGGGTTGTTTTTCTTATTTTTAATTAAAAATTATTTTATACGAGTGGATGTTTTGTCATCATATATGGTTATGCACCACATGTGTGCCTGGTGCTTGCAGAGGCCAGAAAATGGTACTGGATACCCTGGACCTGGAGGTGCAGATGGCTGTAAACAGCCATGTGGGTGCTGGGAAGCGTTTTATGATTTTAACTGCAGACTCATCTCTTTATGCCATATGGTAATTTTGTAATAGTGCCCCAGAAAACTAGTGCAGTAGCTGTTAGAAGTTAAACTGCTTAATCCCATTGATCTAGACCTCATACCTGTACCAGGGTTGTCCAGCTATTCTAGCCAGGAAAAATCCCAGGCAGTAGCCAGCTATAGGAAATATCGTTCCTACAATCCATAGTTTAGGTTCAATGATCCAGGCACTTTGGTACAGTATTCCTCCAACCACAGCAATGAGAACAATGAGAATTGCACCCGCGATGGATCCAATCTGGAAGAAAAGGCATAAGTGAACATACTTGTGTCAAAGTGAGTCCAGAGACATTTGTCAGGGGTGAAGGTTGGGTAGACTGTTCCTTTGGGAAAGTGAATATGAGTTTTCTATGTCCCTTCAGCTTTGTGGGAAGGAAAGAACTTCTCCTGTGTTCTAGAGACCAAGGAAACATCAGGACAATGTTTTCATGCTTAAATGCACAAGGAAGATTTCTGAGCTTGAAAAACATAAAATCTTGCCCAAGTTACATTTTATGTTTGTTGTAATCATAAGAAATGGATACAAGGGTTCATAAAAGTCAAATAAAAATAAACATAAGCCATGGTCATAATTTTTTCCTTTTCAGAAAGGTTCAATTTTACTACATATATGTCCATGTGTACATATGTGCACATGAGTTTTGGTGCCCACGGAGTCCAGAAGAGGTCCTTGGATCCCCTGGCGCTGGGGTTACAGGTAGTTTTGAACAGCCTACTGTGGGGGTGCTCTGCAAGAGCAGTTCACACTCTCAATGGCTGAGCCATCTCCCCAGATCTATTTTCTTCTTCTCTGATTACATTTTAAAACATTTGGAGATGACCGTTTTGCTTTTTTCCCTATAAAACAAGAAATGCCAACTACCTTATTCCCCCACATCCCACAGGATAGTGTCTACCAGTTTTGGGACACTGAGTTCTAGTTATGAGAAAGATATGCTAGGTATGAACAATATGTTCTAGATATGAGAAAGATACACTGTACCTTCTCAGAAAGATGCCTAGATATATTTTATACCATAAGCTCAGCCTATATAACAGCGAGGTCATTTGAAAACAGAGTAAAACAAATAGGTGACACTTGAATTGGTACCCTAAAGGATGGATGGAAATTTGTCCCTCAGATGGGATCAGAAAAGACATTCTCTAAGGGGGGACTTTAGGACTTATAATGGCAAGTCTCCCAGAAGGTAGATGTAATGAGAATAGCACCATTTAGGAGTTGGAAAGACCATCTCATTCCAGTTCAGACTGCAGGGCACTGAGTTGGGCAGTCTGTCCCATGATTGGGATACTTACTTTAAGTATGATCTTTGCTTTTTGGGGCCATTTGTGATTCACATACATTCCAATGGAAACAGGAATAACAAGAGCAACCAGAGAAGTGCCTAACAATGATGAAAACAACATTAACACAAAGAAAAGAAAATGTAAGTAGCCTATAAATGGCTTAGCAGTGTTCTGTCTGTCTTCTTGAATACTGAAAACAGAATGTAGAATTATGTGCACACAGATACACACACACACACACACAAATTCACACATCCACATATGTATTTTATCCACCCCCCTCTCCATTCCAGTTAATAACAGGTAGAAAAATAATGATGATATAAATAACTTATCTCAATCCAGGGATGACGATTTTAGGGTTTCTTATATTACCAACCTACTTTCTATTTGGCAACATTTTTGCTTCTTTAGTCTATTAGGTCATTATATTTTTAGAAAAAATACCTCCCCATAGTTTGTGTGTGTGTGTGTGTGTGTGTGTGTGTGTGTGTGTGTGTGTTTGTAGTGTAGGTAGGTATATTCTACACTGGCCTGTTACTTCATGGTGGTAAAAATAAACATTTATAAATTTTAAAGTGGAAAAAATATTAAAAAATTTCTTAATGTCCATAGGAATTTTGAAGGCTAACAAACCCTACTTAAAATTCATTTCATTTATTCAAATTTATGACAGATATGAGAGAATAAGATGAAAAACCATGCCCTAAATTTTCTGTGAGATAATATATCTGGCAACTTCTCATGTAATTATAATTCTTTGCAGCACTATGTTCACCCAACCAGATAAAAGAGTCATACTTCAACTTCACCATGGGAAATTTACTGCCATTCCTGTGACATATGATTTGTGTCTCTATATTATTTAACACTTGTTTGTCCAATAGTCCCTTTGTTTAACACAGCACTGCAGACTTCCAACTTCTCATGGACTGTTTCTTTGTCAAAACTCCTTTAAAGTAGTATAAGAAAGTGAAACCAAATGGTGAAATTTTGAGAGTAGATGCCTGCCTGGTGTTGGATAGATTGACTTAGATCTGGCCAACAAACTGTAGACTGAAAGCCTACACACACACAGACACACACACACACACACACACACACACACACACACACACACACATTTAAAATGAATCTAATACAAATTCTTCAATATATCAAAAATTATTGTTCCTCCCAAATTACTCAGCAGAATTAAAATAAAAACTAAGAAAGATAGGAGAACAGAAAGAAAAAAGAAGGAAAGGAAGGACAATAAGACAAGAACTACTCAAACTCAGGAGAAAAGTGTAGAGGAAGAGCTATGGAAAAACATGTTAGATTTATTGGTCAGGTCTTCGAGAAAGTCCCTTGGTTATTCCTGTATCTACCATTTTAAAGATATTTCCTTCTTGGATCTCTAGGCCACACCATAAATTTTATTAAGTTTCAAGGCTTTGAGTTAAAATTATCCAGATACAACTGGTTGGCTCCTTTGGCCTAGAGTCCTCCCATCCTGGGGGAGCCTAAGGTGGCAGGACTACATGAATAGGGCTTTGGAATACCCATGACAGAAGCAACTACTCTCTGGGCCAGATAAAGCCAATGAAGGTTTGCAGTGACTTCAAGGACCATTCTGGTTCTTCTTCACACCCACCAGTGTGGCTGGCCCCTGCCCATAGTGGGAAGGTGCTGTAATGCTTACTCTCCAGTGGCTGGAGAACTGGCTCTCTCCTCTCTAGACTTCTCCATTTACTGATAGATTGTTCATGCTATCTGTGTAAAATGCCTGTTTGTAAGATCCAAAAAGATGTTTACATATATCAAAACCATCATGTGTTATTTATTTAAGACTACACAATGGTACTAGGATGAAAGAAAGGGGAGGAGAAGAGGAAGAAAGAAAGGATGATACTGTGGACTGAGCTGTAGCTTCCGTAGGTTTCCCTATTAAAAAAATAAGTGGGATAATGCCTGCCTTATGGTGCTGTGGTGATATGCACAATGGTGTTGACATCAGGTGCTCACTTATGTTGGTATAGCTCCCTGACACAGTCCTCACAGTATTGTGGTGATATGCACAATGATGTTGACATCAGGTGCTCACTTAATGTTGGTATAGCTGCCTGATACAGTCCTCATGGTGCTGTGGTGATATGCACATGATGTTGACATCAGGTGCTCACTTATGTTGGTATAGCTCCCTGACACAGTCCAGCTTTAGTGACTCAAGCTGCATAAGGGCCTCTTTTCAGCCACATGTCAGTGTCTTCAGGGTTCAGCAGCATTTTTAGAGTGGGAGAAGCACACTGGAAACATGGAAGGTGTCACAAGCACAGTGCCTGCAGAGTAGGCTGGAGAGCCTGCCAGTAGATATTCCCAGCTCCCCAGTAATCTTGAGCAAATTAAATAATTATGCCAAGCCTTAACAACCTCATTTATAAGTGATGACAACATCTCATGAGGCTGTCAGCTCATTTTTTCACTCATTAAAAGACTAGAAAACAATCAAGAAAAAGGTCAGTTTGGAGAACTGCCTAAACAGACATAGTGAACAAATAATTTTTGTGTTCAAAACTCCTTTACTTCTTTCTCTCTTTCTTTCTCTCTCCCTCTCTCTCTCTCTCTCTCTCTCTCTCTCTTTCTTTCTTTCTTTTTTCTTTTTTTCTTTTCTTTTTTTTTTTTTTTTTTTTTTGGTTTTTCGAGACAGGGTTTCTCTGTGTAGCTTTGCGCCTTTCCTGGAGCTCACTTGGTAGCCCAGGCTGGCCTCGAACTCACAGAGATCCGCCTGGCTCTGCCTCCCGAGTGCTGGGACTAAAGGCATGCGCCACCACCGCCCGGCTCTTTCTTTCTTTCTTAATCATCTGGTTTTCTATTCCTTTTTTCTTTTGACATCTTATGAGGTCATTCCCCATGGACATGCTATTCTCTTTCTCATCCTTTCAAAATTTATTTGTCTTGCTGGGAACCATGACAACACCTTTAATCATAGAATTTGGGAGGCAGAAGCAAGAAGATCTCTGTGAGTTTGAGACCAACCTAGCCTACATATCAAGTTCCAGGACAGGCAGAGTAACATTGTGATGCCTTGTTACAAAACAAAACCCAACTCAAGATGTGTTTGATTTAAATTATATGGTATAAGTCATCTACATAGAAATACAGATTTGTCAATATTCTTGTGGGACACTTTCCAGAAGGGACTGAATATCAAAAGAAAAATATTTTAAGACAAATTACTTGCTTTAGCACTGAATAATGTCCAATCAAAATTGTTTAGTCAGCCAGTGGTTTCTCTGAGACACCTACAATATTGTTCAGTGTTCAAACACATGGCATTGTTTAACTCTAGGGAAGGTTTTCACTGAGTTTAAGATGTAGGCAGAAGCATACACACTTGGACTTGGATGTTGCTCTAAACCCTGTTGGAGGGAGATTCTACTGATGTTTGGGAGTTACTCAGGGGCCAATAGGATGATCTTGTATATTCAAAATTCCCCATTGAAATCAGGGGTAACTCACAATTAAAATATGAGCAAGAGCAGAATTGCAATGCAGTTGTCTATCTCACAGTCAGTCCTAACTCAGTTGTCTGTATGTTGAATCACATTAACTTATGGAAATAATCTTTCTTTGAAATGGAAGTGACTTTTAGTCTAGTTTTCCACCCCCACAGGAATTCCTTTCTTAAATATCTTAGGGAGTTTCTATTTGACTTTGGATATGTGCTTCTGTTAATAGTAAACCCAAAACCTTTCTGAGGGAGATTAGGGAAGAATTCTTTGCCAAGTCAGCTTAATAAGAGACTGTCAAAGACATCACAAGAAAACACACAGAAACCTGGCTCATAGGAACTCACAGAGTCTAAACCAACAACCAGGGAGCCTGCATTGGACTGACCCAAACCCTCTCTATATATGTGACAATTGTGTAGCTTGCTCTACTTGTGGGACTCTTAACAATGGGAACATTGTTCCTCCTTTGCACATGCTGGTAGTTCTCTCAGTCTGTCCCTGACCCCATTTTCATGTTATATCAACTGCTTTATCATCTACCACTTTTTTTTTTTACAGAGAAATATCATCTATTTAATTAAGCATACTTCTTTCTTTTTTTATTAAGAATTTTTTCCCATTCATTTTACACACCAAAGAGCCCTCTCTTTCCTCCTCCAGTCCCCCACCCCCTCCCCCCAATTTACCCCCCACTCTCCCCTACAAGAAGGGAAGGCCTCCCATGGAGAGGCACATCCAGTAGAGGCAAGCCCAAGCCCTTCTCCCTGCCTCAAGACTGCATGAGCTGTCCCATCATAGGTAGTGGGTTCCAAAAAGCCCCCTCATACACCAGGGATGGATTCTGATTCTATTGCCAGGAGGGTCCCCAAGCAGATCAAGCTACACAATTGTCTCACCATGCAAAGGACCTAGTCCAGTCCCATGCAGATTCCACAGCCATTGATCCAACTTTCATGAGTTCCCACTAGTTTGGTTTGGCCGTCTCTGCAAGTTTCCCCATCATGATCCTGATGTACTTGTTCATAGAATCCTTCCTCTCTTTCTCCTGCTGGACTTCTGGAATTCTGCCTGGCATTTGGCTGTGAATCTCTGCCTCTCTACCATTTTTTTCTCCCACAAACAGAAAAGAAGCATCTTCAAGATAGGGAGGCATTTAGGAGTTGAAATGAATAGAGGCAGAATAGTTACTAGTAAATTTGACTTCCAGGACAAGAAAATATAGAGAGTACCATTAAATTGACTTTTATATCAAGATATGGTTTACAGTTAAGGATAAAGAACAATACATCTCATCCAGGAGTACCCATTCTGCTACCCATGACTACCTACTACCTTGAAATTATGTTATTATCTATCTATCTATCTATTTATTTATAGTTATTTGTGTGTGTGTTTCTTCAATTTGAATATGTAGTGCAAAGACCCATTACCATAAACCTGCCACTGGAAAAATGATGGCTTCCATTTGCCAGCAGCCTAATTCTCTTTAGAGGAGACTGTTAACTTGAGGCTACATTCCTAAAGTTGTGTCTTTTCCATGTTACTTTGAACTGAGGCAAATTCAGTTTTTCTTCATGGAGTTAAGTTTTAGAATTTGCTCTTTCAAAACTTTTACAAACTCCAGGGTAAATTCATAATGAAATTATATGTGGGAAAAAAATCTGTCCCTAGGTCAAAGGGAAAATGATGTGTGTGAGCTTGGAGCCTGGCCTGAGATCCTAGCAGGGACTAAGCAGAGGTCTTGAGGGTAATATAAAGCATCCTGCAGAGAAACTACTTACCAATGCTATCATAAGGAATCACAATCGTCCCTGAGTCGACCCACGTTTTGGTGTAGATGAAGAGGCAAAGGGGCATCATTCCAAGGGCAAGCAGTGTGGAGCAAGTGGTCATGCTGACACTGGAATGAAACAAACAGCTCTAGGTGACGACCTGTGTTTTCTAGGGGAGGTGCTCTTTCATTTTCGATTTCTGTGAGACTCAATCAGTACATCATTCTGTATGGTGATAGAAATACATATTGACCATGTTTGTAAAGTACCTGGCCTTGTGCAGGGTCACCTATACTTGGTGTCTTCTCACATAGTCTGCACCACCCTTCCCTCAGTAACTGTTCTCACAGCTCATAAAGAATTGCCAAAGATGCTTAAAAATAATTATTGAAGAAAGTATCAAGTGTCTGGGCTAGTGACCTCTTATATATGACATTTTCCTCCATGCATAACCTATCATACCAGGCTGTCTTAGAATAGAAATTACTTTGACATAGTAGCTATGACAATGGAATAAGCCAAACAGTATGATGCTAACTAGTCTATGATAATGGTAATTGGAGTGGTGACATTTCCCTGTGGTAAAGGTGTTGGGAGGGTCACAGGACCCCACCCAGAATCTCAGTTGGAAACCTATTCCCTTTTGCCCCATCCTCACATCCCTCATATTGGGAGCTGCAACAGCATACAGGAAAGGAAAGGTAGAATACAGGGGTAGACTCTGACCATGATGGGGTGGACTTTGTAGCAATGAATTTGTTTTGGGTTTATTGACACTTCTAGGCGTAAACTCTTCTCTGTGCTTTCTAAGCAAGTTCAATAAACTTGTTGGTTCAACAAGTGGAACTTAGGTGAAATCTTTACTTTGGTTTCTTATCAGGGTGAATAGATGTTTGTTCACACCTTCCCTGGGAAAGTTAATGTAACATCACTGTCTGAGTCAGCAATCAGAATAGCAAACACTTTGTTTACTGTGGGTGCCTGACCGAGTAGGAAGATTTAGGTTTTTGATATGGAAGAATTTCTTAAAGGATGCTATTTTCAGCACTATGACAGAATGGACGAGAGGCTTTTGAGTAATGGGTCTTCCTGGTACTCTTCAAAATGTCCTGGACACAGGGTTACATTCTTTGCTTGTAAAACAGAGGGACTTAATAACTGAGCTCTGAGGGCACACACTGCATTGGAAGAATGTGATGTCCCTCAGTATGTGGGTTTGGGTAATACATTGGACGTTTCTTTGTCACTGGTACCTCACAGGCTACAAATAATTAAACAGTGGAGTTTGGTTTCTGGAACAATACTAAGAGGAAAGTCAGTTATATTTACAGTACACCCCCCACCCCCACCCCCGGCCAACAAGTGGTAAGGAAAGCAGATAAAGAGAAATGATTTTCAATTTTATGAATATATATTTTATCAATAAATGATTTTATTTCAATGCATCTGATAATAAATTTGCATAATTTGAGCAAAATAATGGGCAGTAACAAAGTCATTCAGGCCTTAACTTCTTTAGTAATTTTTTTTTAAGTGAATGAACTTAAAATGGGTTTAAATGATTTTGACTAAAACGTTTGTGTTAATAGAGCTAAAATATTGTGACAGTAAACCAATACAAAAGATGCATTTAAAAGACTTTCTGAAGGCAGGAAGAAATGAAAGCCCAAGTATCATATGTTTAACTCACATATAGAGCCACCCCTGTCCACATGTCTGTCTGTCTGTCTATCAGTGTCTCTGTATCTGACTCTTTCCCACTCCAAATATATATGGCCATCTGTGCCCCTTTCCCTTTTGTCTGCCAATATCTGTGATTTCCAGAAGGAAATATTCACAAGATTGGACCCATTAACTTTCTATCATGGCTGGGGTATGTGTGCTCACAAAACTGTGTACTTCCCCAAGGATTTATGCAGCCAATGGTTGCTTGAGGATGAGAGACATTTTCTTTAGTAGGGCAGCTAACTATGAGTTGTCCATGTTCCTGTAAGAGTAACCAATTAAACTCATTGATTCATTAAGCTAGATTTTTCATGGAATCATTTCTTTACTTCTGTTGTTGGTGTCCTATCTATGGTAGGTAGCTGTTTATTCACATCTCCTCAGAAAAATGTTACACAATGATATGAAATGACCTGAAGACTAAGTAGACGGGGGCAGAGAAAAAGTGTGGGGAGGACATTGGGAACAATGACTCTTAGTGAGGCACAAAGATAATGTATGAACTGAGATATCATAATGAAATGTATTGTTTTACATTCTAACTAAAATAAATTAAAAAGAGTTTCTCATAGGTTTAATTGTGGTCATAGATGAACTTAATGTAGACAAATAAAGGTAGCATCCTGCAGTCCCCCTCTCAAAAATACCCTAAAAAAAAAAAATGAACAAAGAAACAAAAACATTCATTTGCTAGCAATGCTTCATCCATTTTGTAACTAACATACTGGAATTTTCAAATCTACTCCCCTTCCTTCTTTCACTGTTCTGACATTGTTTATCTTAACCTGCTCCACAATAAAAGCCCTTTGTTGCTGGGCTGGGCATCTAGCATGTCCTCATAATGAGGAGGGAATTCAGGGGAACAGGATTCCTTATCAGCGCATGGTGAAGAGGAAGAGGCCAAGAATGATTTTTCTTTTAAACTACAGAACAGGTATTAGAAGGAAGTCAGGATTTTTCTGTTGTTATACTTTGTAAAAATATATATAGCCTTGTTAAAGTTTGAATGAAAGTTATTATCCAACTTAAGAAATTGTATTGTGGTTTTGATTTGACTTGAGTAATTTTTTAGTGAAACATCATAGGAGAGAAAATATGGAAGTTGGAAAATGAAGGGTTTAGATGTAGTGAGAATCTTGACAATAAGATGTTGAGGAATAAGTGAAAAGGGGCTAGACTTTGATGTTATCTGAGCTAATAACAAGAACAAGACAAAAATACTGTTGAATACTGTTGAAATATTTCACAGAGAACTTTCATAAACAGTAGGGAGAATAATAACTTCAAAAAACAAAAAATGTATTTTATGTGAAAAAATTTTAAGTTCTATGAAAGGCATAGATGTCAAAAATATAAATACTTCTGAGAGGTCACATTGGAATGATAAAAAACTAATGTATTAGTAAATTAAAAATATCATTTGGCTTTAATTCTTCTCATGTAAGTCTATTACTGCTAGGGAAAGCATTTATATGGGGGAAAAGAAATTCATAACCAAAGATTTGGTATGTATTGAGGAATTGAGTGGAATAGGATAAAGAAATAGAAAAGACTTCAATCACATCAAAAGTGAAACTCCACCTTTGAAATATCAACAGACGTATGTCTGATTCTGTAGACTGGGCAGGTGATAGGTATGATGTGATCAAAGGTCAAGAGCTAAGAGGAGTCCAGTAGATAGTGTCTGTCTGGATCCCAAATCTGATACTGACACTCACTAACTTGATGACTTTGGCAAAGGTTATAAACCTTAATTTTTCTCATTTGTCAATGCAGAAGACCCTAGGATTCTTTGGAGAGTTAAAATACACTAATGATCTTTAAGAATTTAGCCTTATATTTGGTACCTCAAAGCATCTAATAAATACTAGCTAGTAAAATAAAAATCAATATTTCATGGAAGCAACAAAGTTTGCTTACTGTGAGTGAAGCTAAAAGAAAGAGTCAAATGGGATTGGATTGATTCTCCCACAGGTTCTTCCACAGAGAAGAGATGAGTGTACATGTGTTTGAAAGAGGAGGCACTGCTTTGACCAGCCAGAGGGTTATGGATCTTGAAAATATCAATGACTGTGCATACATGCATGTATATGGGTGCTCACAAAGGCCAAAGGAGGCCATCCTATCCCCTGGAGTTGGAGTTGCAGTTTTAATCCACCTGATAGGGGTTCTGGGAGTGAAACTTAGGTCATCCTCAAGAGCAGCAAGTTCTCTTAGTCCCTCAGACATCTCTCCAACCCCTAATGTCATCTTGCATTGTAGCATGACCACCTCTTTATGACAAAGGTCAATTATAGCACACATTATTTTTCACTGTGATAGAACTTTGGTAATGTCTTCTGTACTATCCTACTGAAATAATTTGTCCTCAGCATAAGGGATGTAAGGGTATTGATATGGTATCACATACTACTAATCTTAGGGTCAGCAATAACATATGATATTATGTTCAGGTACAGGTTGTACTGTTACAAGGCTGTATTGTTTAAAACTTACAAATATCAAGAAGCCATTTAGTATATGTCAAATCCTAAGGGTCACTCCCCACAGTCTGATTCTTATGAGTTCCTGGAAATCTCACCCAGTGTGTGTGTGTGTGTGTGTGTGTGTGTGTGTGTGCAGGTCAATGGATTAGAAGCCCCAAAAGTCCTGATTACTATATTGTGGTTCACAGATTAACTAAATGCCAATAACACTTATCATCTGTGTTATTTCACAGGGCTTTTCTGTAAGGAAACTAACATCTGTTGCTAGGCAGCAATCCTATGTCCCTATGCAAAAATGCGTAATGTATATTCTTTGTTTCCTAGGGCACCAGGAAAATAGCACCAATTGGGAGTTGATGGTTAGTTCCCTGCTGCTCACCAGGCACCCAGGGACTAACAAAGCTGATGGCAGGTTGTCCAGTACTTAATAAGCACATGGTTTTTGAACAGCTCAATGCTTAGCTGAAATGCATGTCTTCCACAGGAGATGAGGAAAGTGACACTTAACTATCTTTCAGAATTAAAAACTTCTGCTTTAGTCCCATTAATGCTGCTTCTTCCTCTCTCCTACCCAGTGCTAGTTCAAACTGGCACAAATTGGATTTGACAAATATTACAGTTAGATTACTCTGTGAAAAACAGAGAAGTTATTTTCTCTTTATTTTATGGAGAAGTAAGGATAATTAAAAAATACTACTGAAGAATTTTTTCCTTTTAGTGTCAGCAGAGATAAAGTGAGTTTATGAATTCTTCGTTGGATTTTAGCCAAGAGGTATTATGTCTAAAGAACAGGCAGTTTGGTGGAGCTGATGTCAACCACAGAGTTTGAGCTTGTATTTGCACTCAGACCCCCTTGTCATCAAAAAGAAAGTTCTTCCTTATTCCATTCTAACAAGACTTTCTCAGTTATAGTTGTGGATGAGAAAGGATTATTTAATTAAAAAAAAAAAACTACTTTGAATCTATTCCCAGCGATAATACAACTTCTTGTTAACTGAGTTAGAATTCAAAGTGCAAGCATAGTAATTCAGACTAAGAAAGACAGATATCAAGGTTTCCTCTCAGATGCACATCTAGATTTAAATTTATATATTTGCACATAGTCATATACACACAGGACATGGTAAAGAGGAAACTATCAGGGAAGAGCAGGAAGTTGAAAGCAAGGAAAGAACAGAGAAGGTAACAGAATGTGTGTGACAGGAAAGCAGGCCAGGAGTGGTCCAGAAGGAGGGAGAGAGGGACTGGGATGGCAATGAGGCATGATTAAGAACAAAGCATAATGATATATGTGTATACAAATATCACACAGAAACCTACTACTTTGCATGCTAACTGAAACTATTAAAGATACAAAATTAAAATCTAAATTACTGTTTTGTTTCAGGATGATAGCTATAAAAATTCACAGGCACAAAAGGAAAGTCCCCGATTCTAACAGCGAAGCAGCTGTCCCAGAAGATGCACGCACTCTTCCAATTTAACTACCTAGTCAGATGTCTAGTCAGTGCAGCTGGTTAGAAGGACACTGAAAATTATAAAGGTTTCCAAGCGCCACCCCAGCATACTGCAGCAGTTGCAGATGCCTCCATCTTACCTGAGGTCCATGTCGCCATCTACCCAATAGGCCAGGATATTGGAAGCAGTTCCTCCAGGGCAGCAGCCCATAATTAGCACCACCACAGCTTGTATAGGGAGGATGCCAAAGGCTACAGACAGGATGAAGCCTGTGAGAGGCATGATTCCAAACTGACAGAGGAAGCCCACGAAGATGCCCCATGGCCGTTTTAAGTGTCCCAGGAACTTGTGAATTTCCACATTGCACCCCATAGAAAACATTACCAGGGCCAGCAGGATAGTGAGTACAGTGCTCATCACCAGACTGAGAACAGCATTGAAGTTGCTCTCGGGTGCTACGCAGGAATCACTTTTGCAGACAGTTGCATTGGGGGGACAGACCGAGGTATTATCCATCATGGCTGTGCTGTCCAAATGGCCAAGTCCACAGAAGCACCTGTATCCTGGTTCTGTATCTACTGCCAGCTGAGTATCACTTACTAAACACGTCAAACTTTTAAACCCTTTCTAAATATGTGGTACTTAGTGTCTCTTTCAATAGCCACGTTAGAAAAGCAATAAAAAACAATAAATGCTAGTATGTCAGTTTCGAGAGGCCTCATTACAACACAGCACAAATAATGAATCATAAAAGTCCAGAAAAACTACTGGCCAAGACAGAAAGTTATAATTAATCATTTATTGGCAGGATAATGAACTGTGCCACATAAAAATAGCCATGTTAATGTTTAATGCCTGGAAGGTTTGCTGAATAATTTTAGTTAAAATTAAAGTAAACTCTGAATTGTAGAGCATTCTAAGGGTATAAGAAAGCATATTATTCCCTCCTCTCACTTTAGGGAGGAATGGGGCTTAGAAAATTACATTATAAACAAAAATCAATACATTACAAATTAACAACAGACTGAAGGAGATTTCCAGCTTTCCTACAATAGCTCTCACCTGGCACTCTTCCTTGTATGTACTACAGTGTCCATAAAATATATGTATGTTCAAGGGGTTGGAAGAAAACTTAGAGAGGGTGGTTAACACTTGAGGGTACAGATGTTTTCTGCTGGAGAGAGTCTGTCATATACAGCAGCCCTCAATTACTTACACATGCAATTATGCATGTATTGCCATGGCAACAAAGTGCCTTATAGATAGAGACAATACAGTTATTTAGAAAGATGAACTCCAGATTAGGTCAAAGTAACAATATATTTATTTGTGCTTAGAGTCAGGAATTAAAATTAGGTGGTGTGTGTGTGTGTGTGTGTGTGTGTGTGTGTGTGTGTGTGTGTAAAAGGGAAGGATTCTAAGAGGTGATTGGAAATATTAAGTGGTTACCTTTGTGGTGGATGGGCAGAACACTGTAGTTATATATATATGGAAGACACAAAAATAGTCAGAGGAGAGAGAGAGATGGTCCAGTTCTGTGGTGTTTAAAATGCAACATTAGAATAGGATGGGTTGTGGCACATAGTTGTAGTCTCAGTACTGTGCAGAGAATGAGGTGTGAAGGGTGTTTAGTTCAAGGCCACAGGGACTGCAGAATGGGACTCTTTTTCACCTCTCTCCTCCAGGAAAATGAACACATAAAAAATAAGTAAGTAAGTAAATAAACAAACAGAATAGTTTCTTAGAATTCAGTGTGCCCAAGGTCATTGGGGGTGGGGAGGTGGGGGCTGGTGGTTAGAATGCAGGTTCTGAGTCTGTAAATCTGGGCTGGACTTTGTTTTCTAGGAGTTCACGGTTGATGGTAACGATGCTGAGAATGGCCAGGGCTTTGTGTCAGCAGTTGTAGCCCGATAGTGAAGTCTTACCACTCACACTCAGAAGCTGCCTGTGAGGAAAACTGCACAGGAAGAATGGCTTTCTTATCACCTTGGGCTGCCAGGCCGAAGAGCAAATAACCCCAGGCCCTAGCAGCTGGTGTCTGGAGACACAGTCCCTTTAATCATTGAGTTACCAACCTGATCAGAACTATTTCCCTAACTGGTCACTGATTCCTTCTCATTGTTGAAATAACTTCTGTCCCAGGGATGTCCTCTTCTCTGTTAGGGTAGGTTGCTCTGTGCTTTCTCCTGTGGGTGGGCTGCAATCGGCTCTGCAAATCCAGGCTGGGATTGCCCTAGGCGGGATTCAGTGGGCTAGAGGTTTGTTTCTGGAAGATCCTTTCTTCTCTCCCACTACCTGCCTCACCTGTGGCTAAATGATTAGCTAGGTTTCCCAGGAAGGCCTCTCCTGCCAATCCTGGCTGTACTTCACCAAGATCTCCTGGCCATTGACCTCTGTCTTACTTCCTCTCCTGGTCCTAGCCAATCCCCAGGTATGTGATTGGGGTGCGCCCCCTGCTGCTGCCTCTGTGTACCTGCCAGCACCATGTCCCCCTCCTCCCCGTTTTACTTTACCTAATCCTTAAAGTAAAAGTAAAAAAGGTAGACTAGGAGGCCCTTACTCCATATGGCCTATTTATTTCAGCAGGTTTTGTCTGTCAAGGAAAATTTGAGGCCTAGGCTAGACGGATTTAGATTTGTAAATTTCTCCTAAACTGAAAGGCTTCACCATGAGGCCAAAGCACATCACTTTCAGACTCCCTCCTTTGAATGCCAGGGTTGGCCAGGGCAGCAAGCTCCATGGTTGTGACTGAGCTAGTCATCTGCAATCGATTCTTCTCCTCTGCATCTCTCTTCTTCCTTTTTGAAATAAATGTATTTCTTTAACTTAATGATGTAAGAATGGCCATATTGTTTCTAATAAAGAACTTTTCTAATTGTGATTTTTTTTTATGGCTGAACATTTGTCAAAATATTTTTAATTGGTGTATACTCCATGGTGACAGGTTTCATAAAGACATCTTTTTTTAAGTAGATTAAGAACTTTGGCCCTCACCACTCCCACTTCCCTCCCTCAATTTCTCCCAATCCTGCTTCTGTTTTTCTGTCATACAAATAAATGATTTTATGTATCTTTATAGACTGTAGGGTTAGCAACGAGAAAACATGTGATGTTTGTCTCTAAATCTGGATTATTTTGTTTAATATGATAATCTCTAGTTGTATCAATTTTCCAGGAAATATGTAATTTTATTCCTTTTTCTGACTGAATAAAGCTCCAATGTATAACTGTACTACCATTTCTTTAACCATTTCTCTGTTGACAGACACCTAGACCAATACCATAACTGGGGTATTGTGGGTGGTGCTGTAATAACCATGGGTGTGAAAATGTCTCTGTGTTGTATTGACTTGGTGGCCTCTGGATATTCACCCAAGAGTGATCAGCTAGGACATAAGGGAGTTCTATTCCTAACATTTGGAGGAATCTCCACCCTGATTTCCTTTGCCACAGTGCTGGAATCAGAGGAGAGAAAGCAAAGAGTGCAGAAAGCAGGCTCAGAACAAAGCTGTTACCCAATTTGAGATGACTCGCTGAGGAGACCTTAAGCTTCCAGGGAAGAATGTGGACAACTTGCAAATGAGCAGACTGCTTGACTAGACATAGTGCTACAGTTCTGGCTTTAAAAAAATGTGTCAATTGCATTTCTAATTTTCACATTGTTTTTACATAAATTTTCACATTAGGTTCGAGAGACCTTATATTCAAGTATTGGAATGATTCACAATTAATGAGCATCCTTAACTTTAGATATATTCAACTCCAGGGTGTTACAAGTGTTTAAATACACAGAAATAACTGATTTTATACAGAAAGGAGGGACAGATGCACACTTGACAGGGGAGGGTGGGATGCTGAAGTTTGGTTTTTCCATTGTCATGGTTCTCAATTTCCTCACAGGAATCTCAGTTCCCAGTGTTCTAAACAAAGAAGTACCTTGCTGCCTTGGCATCCTGGGTGGGGACATGGAGGTTGAGCCTTAACTTGACACTTAAACCTTCCCGTTGGGTCCCTTCTCATGTGGTGTCAGTTGGCAGGGGCTGGGCTTTAATAGCTTGCCAGCATGTTTACCCTAAAGTTCCACGATAAAAGATAAGCTCTCTCTTTTCTGTTGTGATCCACCAGTGATGTTTCTGTTAATAGACCCATTACCATTTGGACTATGAGTGAGGCGGCTGAACACCTTCCTGTCGATGAACTATCTCACCCCAACTTCTGGCCATTGATACCCCACAGAACATAAAATTCCCTTAACTGCAATTATTTGACACTTCCATTAACTTTTTTTTTTTTTTTTAAAGAAAGCGTACCTGAGAAATAAGTGGTTAATGAAGATGAGGGAAAAGGTAGCAGGAAATAGAAGAAGCAAGAAGGATGGAAGGATCAGAACCTAGTAAAGGACAAAGTTGCAGGCTTGGAAGCAGGACTTGTTCCTGGCCACTTTCCTTGGAAAGTTCTATGCAAATGTTTAGGTCTTAATAACTGTGAAGGCTTACCAAAAAGCCTTCAGAAAACGTAGACAAATCCCATAACCCAGTTATCCTGGACAAATGTATTGATCTGAAGAAATCTTTAAGTGGTGTTTTCTGACGACATGAACTAAATCTCCTCCATAGTAGCCCCACTGAGAATATCTTCCATGCAGAAAAATGTCTTTTGTGTACACAATAGACTTCTTTACAACATTTAGGATGAATGACTGTAGCTAGAGTTTTCCTGCCTGGCCCACAGTCAAGACAAATCTCTGTCACCTGCCAGTCCCACAGCCTCTTAGACCCAACCAAGTAAACACAGAGTCTTATATTGCTTACAAACTTTATGGCCGTGGCAGGCTTCTTGCTAACTGTTCTTATAGCTTAAATTAATCCATTTCCATAAATCTATACCTTGTCACGTGGCTCGTGGCTTACCGGCATCTTCACATGCTGTTTGCCATGGCGGTGGCTGGCAGTGTCTCCCTTTCCCTTCCTGTTCCCTTAATTCTCCTCTCTGTTAGTCCCGCCTATACTTTCTGCCTAGCCACTGGCCAATCAGTGTTTTATTTATTGACCAATCAGAGTAATTTGACATACAGACCATCCCACAGCAAATGACCTATTATCTATCTGTCTGTCTGTCTATCTGCCTATCTATCTATCTATCTATCTATCTATCTATCTATCTATCATCATCATCATCATCTATATATCTAAAATGTTGAGTTAAAGAAGCCAAACAAAAAAGAGAATCCACAAAAATTAAGGTAACATATGCTGTTAGAAGTTAGGAGAGACATTAACAGTGAAATGTGTGAGGGACTTCCATCTTGTGAAAGGTGTCACAAGATGTCATACTGCAGACTCCAGTAAATAAAATACTGTTCATATGACCATAATGGGAAAAGATTCCTGGATATGTAGATGGCAAGAGGTAGCAATGGTCCTGGGCAGTCTGGAGAGAATGAGACTGAGCTAGAAGTGGGAATAAGGTGGAGATAAGACCTATGGGTGGGGTAGGATATTTCGATTTCATTACATTAAGAAGATGAGCCTGCTCAATCACCCTGTCTTAGACACTTTGCTGTCAACAGTTAAGCATCTTGTAAATGTCAAAAGTTTCATTAAGCTCTATGAACTTAATCTCCTCAAAGACGACCATCTTTCTATGCTTTGAAACTTGCTAATAATAGCCTTTTACATTTCATGTTTGAAAGAGATTCTTGTTATACTTCCAAGACTGGTCTTAAAACACTATATAGCTCAGAACAACCTCAAATTCCTGATCATCTTGCTCAAGTGCTGGGGTTGCAGGTGTGTACTCCTCCTGGCAGTAACTCAAAATCTTAAAGTTAAAAATTCAACCATGTATTTTTGCTAATGTTTCCTGTTGTCTGTTACAACTATGATAATATTTTTGTTTCTTACGTCTTTGGCTTTGCATTTATAACTAGCATGAATGGTACTTTCCAGGAAGTCATGCCATGGCTGGTTATAGAGTATTGTTACTCTGTGTTAACCACTACCTACTGCTATGTCACTGGATTCTACAGTAATACTTGTTGAGACCCAGTTATGGCACTTCCCTATTGAGGATTCCAGCTAGCTGTTAAGTGTGGACATCCACCCAAGGGACCTGCTTTGTAACGTACAGTGATGCTGATGAGTCCCTCCTGCCCCCAAGCAGAAACTACATGACTGCGGCACTCACTACCTTACCACCCAACTCCTTTCCATCTGTCACTGGAATGGAGGTACCAGTGACTTTAGGAACTATGAAGAATATTTATTCTTATTGGTAGTGGCAATGCCCTTCTTGTTTTCCTACTTCCTCTGACAAGTTCCTTATAGCCTAACAGCCAAGAAAACTTGGAAATTTAATATTTACATCTCAAAAATCCTTATTCAGATATTATTTAAGGCTGACTATGTGAGTTAGTCCCAAAGCACCACTATTCTTCACTCCACCTGGTTCATCTAACATAGTGATTCTCAACCTGTGAGTAGCAACTCCTTTCAGGGTTGCATATCATATATTCTGCATATCAGATAGTTACATTATTATTCATAACAGTAGCAAAATTACAGTTATGGAATAGCAATAAAATTATTTTATGGTTTGGGGTCACCACAACATAAGGAACTGTATTATGGTAAATAGCATTAGGAAGGTTGACAAACCCTGATTTAGCAAGAATTTCCTAAGATGTTGAATTTAACTTCCTTTCATCTTAAATTTGTACCAAGAGCCTGAGTTTCTGCCATTTGGAGCTCCTCATGCTGGTAACTCTGATTTTAATGCCTTCTCTAAGATACCTTGTTACCTCCTTTACCATGTCGATTGCCATAAGTCTCCAAGACATTTGTTCACATTACCCCATCCACTGCCCAACTTAGTCATTTGCCAGCATCTCCATACGAAATGTAGCCATAGACTCCTGACTTCAAACTGTCTCCACCATGGCCCTTTCTCCAAGAAGCAATCCTTAGAAACAAAAGTAAGGAATGTACAGCAGTTTGTCAGAGTATGGAACATTCCTCCAAAGCCATTGTTAAGGGTGTGGTTCTTGTATTAGCACTATTGGGAGGTGGTAGAACTTTTAAGGGGCAACTTATAATAGGTGTTCTTTGACTCATGGTAGGTGTGCTCTTGAAGTGAATTCTGGGACCTCAGTCTCTTTCTCTTCATTATTTGAGTCCTAGTAATGAGGTGAGTGGCTTCTGTTTACCCAGAAAACTTGGGGAATCCCTCTGTGGTTGCCAGATGATACCAGAAAATTAGGGTCCCCTTTGGGATTCTTAAGTCTCATTGATAAAAATAAATAAAGAATGGACTCAAATGGAAGCTTGAGGATAACTTTGGTAGGTTTAAAAAGGAAAAACAAACAATCCAGAGAGAAGGTGAGTTGTAAATCTTGGCAGGTGTCTGGATTAGGAGACTGGAGAAGAGAAAGGAAAAGCTATGCCTTTTGAGTTAAGCTGGCAAACATGAAGGACAAACAACCACATGGTGAAGATGGGAGCTTTAGAGAACAGGTGGAAAAGCCCAAACTAGTGGAGAAAGCATAATGAGGTGGTGGCCAGCATCTGAAAGAGGAGAAAAAGAAGTTTTGTTTTATTTAGGACTCAGATAGGTGGACAGACCCAAAAGAACATCTTGGCTGCTTGGAGGGACTATGCTAAGGGGCAGGAATTCTTGGAAGCAAAAGTATTTTAATTAATTGACTGGTTATTCCTCTTATCTTTTTGGCATGGCTTGAGGTGGACCCACATCTCTGAGGTAGTCCATTAGCCAGGTGATTGACCTGCAAAGCTAGACTAACTTTTAAGGGAGGAAACACTGGCATGTCTCCATCTAAAGAGATGCCATTTTTTATTTTTTTACCCCTCTACACCAGAATGTTCTGCCTTGCCATTGATCCAAAGCAATGGGGCCAACAGACCTTGGATGGAAACCTCTATACCTCTGAACTTAATAAACAAACAAACAAAACTTTATTTTTGCAAATTGATAGCTTCAGACATTTTTTACAGCAAGGCAAAGCTAAGTAACATATAACTAATATATTAGACAGTGTCAGACTCCACTCAAATGCTTCAATGTGGTTCTAATATATGCAGAATAAAATCTAAATACTTCACCACAGGCCCATGCAGTGTAACGCTGACCACCTGATCATCCTTGTTCCAGCTGTGCTGGTGTTCTTGCTGCTCATTAATAAAATGAGCTCACTTCTCCCTCAGGACTTTGCCTGGAATACTTCCCCATTTAATCTTAAGGGCATCAATTCCCTCACTTCATTTAAATCATCTTCAAATATAACTCCATAGAGAAGCCTTTCCCAATGATCCTGTTTAAGAAGTTCCCAGCTACCCACTGGCCCCTTATTCTGTTTATCCTTAAATCCTTCCTACTAGGCCATGTCCTGTCTATCATATATTGGAACATTTCTTTATCTACTTATTTGTTGACAGTTTATTTATTACAGGGAGTTTTATTGTAGCAGTTTTTTTCTTTCATTTTCTTTTCTTCCTTCCTTCCTTCCTTCCTTCCTTCCTTCCTTCCTTCCTTCCTTCCTTCCTTCCTTCCTTCCTCCCTCCCTCCCTCCCTCCCTCCCTCCCTCCCTCCCTTCCTTCCTTCCTTTCTTTTGGTTTTTCAAGACAGGCTTTCTCTGTGTAGCTTTGCCCATCCTGGAACTTGCTCTGAAGACCAGGTTAGTCTCAAACTCACAGAAATCCTCCTGCCTTTGTCTCCCAAATTCTGGGATTAAAGGTGTGCACCATCACCGCCTGGTTTATTGTAGTAGTTTCTATCACTACTGTTAATGAAGCAGGACATAAGGGTAGCTTCAACAATAGACAATTATTGTCTACTAGATTCAGAGTCTAAAAGTTCAAGGTCAAAGTTTTGGCAGGGCTGTTTCCTTCTCAAAGCTGCGGAGAGGCACCTGCTTGCAGAAGGCTTTCTGGGACTGCCAGCCCTCACACCATGACATGGAGACTTATTATTAGTTATGAATGCTTGGCCTTAACTTATGCTTGTCTTACTAGCTCTTATAACTTAACCTGTTTCTCTTCATCTATGTTTTGCCTCAGTTTTTTTTTTTTTTTATATCCGCAATCTTTCATCCATAGATGTCCGCTCAGATTAGGTTTCATCCTGGACCTTTTTTTTTTTTTTTTTTTTTAACATTTCTTTTAGTCTATGTGTCCTACTTTCCTGCTTCCTCCATGTCTGTCTGTCTGTCCTGTGGCTGGCTGGCTGGCTGGCCTTTGGCGTCCTCCTCTCTTTTTTCTTCATTCTTTCTGGAGCCCAGATTCCTCCTCCTTTTAATTCTCTCTGCCTGCCAGCTCTGCCTATCCTTCTACTGCCTAGCTATTGGCCGTTCAGCTTTTCATTAGACCAATCAGGTGCCTAAGGCAGGCAAGGTAAAACAAATGCAACATGTCTTTACATAGTTAAACAAATATTCTATTCTGCAACATCTACTCCTGACTCACCAGATGGTTTACTGGCACACTGGCATTCCCAGGCTCTAGGAATGTTGCTCTGATCTCTACTTTGGTCTGCATGTGACTTTCTCCCTCTGTCTAAATTTCACTGTTTTTTTTTTTTTTTTTTAAATAGGGCCACAGTAGTATTGAATTAAGGTCTACCCTAATAACATCATCTCAGCTTAATCACTTGCAAAAATTCCATTTCCTAATAAGGATATTTATGATCCTGAGTTAGGATTTCACCATATATAATTTTAGGGGCACTTAAACCCACAATACAGGTTTACCTGCAAATGTATCTGTTGAGTACCTGCAAATGTATCTGTTCTTTTATTTTTGCTATTTTTAACACCATACAGATGTCATTTAAGAAGCACATGTTGGATATGTGAAGACCACTATTCTGTTGCTACATATATTCATATGATCTGTACTTGGTGTTCTGCTCCAGGGGTTGGCATTTCTGCAGAAGTAGCTCCACCTTAGCTGCATGGATACAGTCTGTGTTCTGATTTTGTAAAGAGTTTAGTCCCTCCTCTCCTTTTCAGAGTCATTTTGTGGTTAGGATTTACTTTTGTTTAAATAACATTAAGAACCTCCCTGGCCTCCACCACCAAATTGTATCAGTTTAAACAGTTACAACACACTCTGAATGTGTAGTGGTGTTAGATATTTGGGGATACTTCGGTGAATAAAATAGACTGATTATGGCTCTTGTGGATATTACAGTGTAGTCAGAGAGAGAGAGAGAGAGAGAGAGAGAGAGAGAGAGAGAGAGGAGAGAGAGAGAGGAGAGAGAGAGAGAGAGAGAGAGAGAGAGAGAGAGAGAGAGAGAGAGAGAGAGAGAGAAGAGAGAGAAGAGAGAGAACCTACACAACTTACACATAAATAGAAATAGTCATGGTGGTAATGTGGTGAACAAGAAATAGAAAAAAAAAATACCCCTAAAAGAAGACAGTCCTGAGGAGTGTGGAACTGAGAGACGATGTGCTCCTAAATAATTCTTAGGAAGCCAAGAACAGAGCAATGAGTCCAGGTGCTTAAGATGACAGGAGAGGTTGCATGTGGGGAGGTCCCTGTCCAGCTTAAAGGCAACCCAGTAAATCCCAGTGTCTTCTCCCCAGCAATAGTTACTTTTTGTAAAACACTTTTTTGGGGAGGAGTTATTACAATTTTTGTTTACCTCATTGTCTTAGGAGCCTTCCTCCTCCCTACAGAGAGGACCTGTTCCAATGTAAATAAGCAGCAACACTACACCACCCCTTCCTTCCTGCTCAACTCTGTAGACTTCCTTCAGTATGGGTTTCTTAGAATCAGCAGAGGATTTGAGATGTGATTATATGCAGAATTAAGGGCAATCCCTATAATGGTTTCTTCCTGGGATGTCTTTCTAAATATTTTAACAGTTACAAAGTCTTTTCTCTGAGAACTGAGGCCCGTGTGGCTTTCTGATATGATTCCTAATATCATGGACCAATGTCTGTTTCTAGGGAGCAGCTTTGCTACTGCAGATTTCACCCAGGGCGGGCAGATTTTTTTCCCCCAAGACAGGGTTTCTCTTGTAGTTTTGGTGCCTGTCCTGGAACTCACTCTGTAGCCCAGGCTGGCCTTGAACTCACAGAGATCCTCCTGGCTCTGCTTCCTGAGTGCTGGGATTAAAGGCGTGTGCCACCACCGCCTGGCAAATGATCAGGTTTTATCTAGTCTGCTCTTTGTTGTTTTCCTGCCTTTGGTAGCTGTTTGTCTGCTGACCACTTCCACGTGGTCTTCTTCACATGACCTCTATAAGTTTACATCTGCAGGAATTGAGTTTGTTATGAGAAGTTGTGCTTTACCAGAACCAGCAGTATAAGCTGCTTTTAAAAATGCAAAATGAAAAATGAGGAAAAATTGGATGGTGCTCATTAGGAAACCGTGGTTAGGTGGCAAAATCTTTATTAAAAAAAAGCAAGGAAGTAATTACCTTGATTAAGCTTCATGCCATCTTTAATACAGTGAGGGAGCAGGGGGTGGGAGGGCCCACAAAGGGGCACTGACTTCCTGGTGATATACCATTTCTTAAAGTGTTTATTAAAAATGTTCACTTTAAGAAAAATTAATGACTAACACATTTTACTGTACTTTTTATATAATATATAATCAAATGTTTAAAAAGTTTAAAAAATAATTAGAAATTCTAAAAACTAAGCTGGATCATTCTGAATATAGTTTGAAGTTGTAACTAATTTGTGCTATCTGTAGGGATGAAACAACTTTTTGCTACTTATTATTTTAAAAATTTAGTTATCTTTAAATTGAGAGGTAATTGTGTGGTTTTTATATAATGGGATGGGATATTTTGTTGTTTTTCGAGACAGGGTTTCTCTGTGTAGTTTTCGAGCCTGTCCTGGATCTCACTCTGTAGACCAGGCTGGACTCAGACTCACAGGGATCTGCCTGCCTCTGTTTCCCGAATGCTGGGGTTAAAGGTAGGTGCCACCACTGCCTGGAGGGATGGGATAATTTTTAAAAAAGGATTTATTTATTTTTCATCAAGTGTCTCTGTATGTACTTGCTTGTGGTACGTCCATGTGAGTGCCAGTGCCCATACAGGCTACAAGAGGACGCAGGCTTCCTGGAGCTGAAGTTATAGGTGGTTATTAGCTGCCTGAAGTAGGTGTTGGTAACACCTCCATAGGGAATGGGCTACAAAAAGCCAGATCATGCACTAGGGACAAATCCTGGTTCCATTGCCAAAGGCCCCACAAACTGCCCAAGCCACACAACTATCACCAACATTCAGAGGGCTTAGTTAGGTCCTATGCAGGTTCCCCAGCTGTCAGTCCAGAGTTAATGAGCTCCCACTAGCTTGGGTTATCTGTCTTTGTGGGTTTCCCCATCATGATCTTGACCCCTCTTGATCCTTCCTCCCTCTCTTCAACTGGACTCTAGGAGCTTGGCCCAGTACTTAGCTGTGGATCTCTGCATCTGCTTCCATCACTTAGTAGATGAAGGTTCCATGATGACAATTAGGGTAGTCATCAATCTGATTGCAGAGGAAGGCCAGTTCAGGCACCCTCTCCACTATTGCTAGGAGTCTTAGCTGGGGTCATCTTTGTGGATTCCTGGGAATTTCCCTAGCACCAAGTTTCTCCCTAACCCCATAATGGCTCCCTCTATCAAGGCATCTCTTTCCTTGCTCTCCCTCTTTGTCCCTTCCCCAGCTTGACAATTCCATTCACTCATGTTCTCATCCCCTGTCCCCCTACCTCAGTTTACCCAGGAGATCTTCTCTCTTTCTCCTTCCTAGGGTGAACCATGCATGTCCCTCTTAGGGTCCTTCTTGTTACCTAGCTTCTCTGGGGTGGTGGATTGTAGGTAGCCTGGTTATCCTTTGCTTTGTGTCTGTTATCCACTTATGAGTGAGCACATACCATGTGTGTCTTTCTGGGTCTGGGTTACCTCACTCAGGATGTTTTTATTTTTTCTAGTTCAATCCATTTGCCTACAAATTTCATGATGTCATTTTTTAAACCACTGAGTAATGCTCCATTTTGTAAATGTACCACATTTTCTTTATCCGTTCTTCAGGTGAGAGGCATCTCGGTTGTTTCCAGGTTCTGACTATTACGAATAATGCTACTATGAACATAGTTGAACTAGTGTCCTTGTGGTATGATTGAGCATCCTTTGAGTATATGCCCAGTAGTTATTTTTAAAAACTTTTTATTGATTCTTATTTCACATCATGCATTCCAATCCCATTCACCTTCCTGTGTCTCCACATCTGCTCTCTGCCCTTGAAATCTCCCTCCCCCAGAAAACTTAAACAACAACAACAAAGAAAATCAGTGGAAGCTGCGGTGTACCACAGTGTGTCACACAGTATTCACTTTTTCCCAAACTGCTTCACTTGTAAATGTTCATTGCAATGCGTCACTGAATTAGTTTGAGGCCTCTGACTTCTGCTACCCTGTAATACTGGCTCCTCACTGTGACTCCTCTCAGATATCCTGTTGTCCTGTGTCAGGAGATCCTGAAGATTGGGTTCTACAGGACCGATCCCTTCACGAACTCCAACAGTTTACGGACAGGGTGATGCTGGGGTGGGCCAACTCAGAGCCCTGATCTTGACCTGGGTGGTGGCTAAGTTGGTCAGCCTGCTCACTCTCCTGCACCTGTGCTACCAGGGCTAGCTCTCCTGCTTTGCCCAGGTGAGGGGTGGGGCCAGATCTCCTGCCTGTGGCAGCTGGACCTGTTCTCTTCCTCTTATATCCTTGGAGTCGGATCTTTCTCACCCATGCCACCAGGGTCACCTCTACTGTACTGCCTAGGCCACTAGGCCAGGTGTGGGACTGCTTTCCCAATTGCTACAGTTGGCAAGGGGCATGGCCAGCACTCTGCTCTCATGCCCTTTGAGCCAGCTCTCCCACATGGCCCAGGCAAGGGGTTGGGCCAGCTATCCTGAACTCACACCACTTCATGGCTGTTGAGGGGCAGGACAAGTTTTCCTGCACTCATGATACCAGGGCCAACTCTTCTGTGATGCCCAGGAGAGGTGTGGGGGCTACTTTCCTAAGTGCTGCAGAGGGTGAGGGGCAGGACCAGCTCTCTTGTTCTCATACCCTTGGGTCCAGCTCTCCAGAATGCTATAGCTCCTGAGAGTTAGGGACATTAGTATGGTTCCAGGTGACAACCCAGACTAGGGAAATCTGCATGGCCTTGGTGGAAAGGTGGGCCATGGACATTGACCCAGACCCCTGCTGCTGCATGGCCAGGGACCCAGACATGGCCCTCAGCATCAGCATGGGCTACTCACATCAGGGTGTTCCTTATCACCCTTCAGTCTCCAGTTTAGCCTTTCTTCATAGTGCACAAACAGTTCCACTTCTCTTTCTCTCCCATCTCCCCACCACATACTTGCTCACCGCAGTGGCACCTGCCCTGCCTGAGCATCCTGTGGTGGGTGGAGCCTCTCAGGTGTCTTCTGCCCTGCTTGAACCCTAAAATAGTTTTATGATGAGTACAATGTATTTCTTCTCATGAGTGCTTGTATGACATCTTTATTGCTTTCCTAAATTTAAGATGTCTTAAATTTAGGCTGGAAAGTTGTCTTGCTACTCTTCCAGAGGACATGGTTTCCATTCCCAGCATCCAGATGGTATCTCACAATTCTAGTTCTAGGAAAATTGAGCTCCCTCTTCTGGCCCCCGAGGGCACTGCATATAGATGGTACACATGAGCATGAGGCAAGCACACATATATGCATAAAGGAATAATTAAAAATGAATTAAAAAATGAAGTTGCCTTTCCAGCATGCTCAGGGCCTGCACAGGTCTGAACCAGATGGGGCCCTAGAACTGAAAGAAGTGGGCACATGGCCCCATCCCTCACCCAGAAGCAATCTCCATTTGATAACCACTTGTAAATGAAAATTTAGTTTTTTCCTCCAAATGCATCCCACTGGGGGAAATAAACTACTCTTAAGGGTCCAGGAGATGATGGCTAATATAAAACTAACTCAGTGTCATCTTTGAAGGTTCCTTAAATCTCAATGTGGTGTCAATACTTTTTTCTTTTTAATTTTATCTTACATTTTAAAATTTTACTTTTTATCCTCCTTTTTTAAATTTTAGTTTTATCTTACTGTTTTTTTTAAAGCTATAAGTCCTTTTCATATGTATTGTGGCTTCCAGTTTAGAGTTTTTATGGGATTCCTGAGTGTGAGAACAAATGAGTCTTTGTTTCTTGTGCCTTCTCATGGACTCTCTTTTCCTTCTGTTTGCTTTTGTCCGATTCTGATGTTAGTTTTTTTAATCTTACCTTATTTTATTTTATTACTATAACTTAGATGCCTGTTTGTTTTCTAATGAGAGACAAAAGGGGAATGGATCTGGATAGAAGGGAAGATGGAGAGGATCTGGGGATAGGAGAGGGAGGGGAAACCATAATCAGGATATATTAAGTGAAAAAAATTATTTCAAATAAAAGAAAAAGATGCCTTTTTTGTAGCAACTTAGTTTTTATTTATTATGTAAGCTCGAGGGTCATCTGGGTTCTTAGAGAGACCCTGTCTCAAATGAAAAGAAAGGGCTTGGGGCATGCTGAGTGGTAGGACACTTGGCTACCTTTCACAAGGCCCTGGGTTCAATCCCTACAACAAAAAAACAACCAAAGAGAATTTTGGAATTTTTGTCTTATTGCTAGACGTTATAAGTAATCCCTCCTGACATAAAGCAGTGATGTTGAGAATTGTGACTCATTATCTTAGATAGAAGAACAAAATTAATCTGTAAGCAGTATTCATTACATTTATCCAAAGACAATTTTATTATTCATTTTTTGTTTGTTTCTGCAGTTATTTTTCAATTATTTCCCTTCATCCTGAAGGCACACTTAGCACTTTACTTAGGGAGGGGACTCTAGAAGCAAAAAATTTCAATTAAGATTTCTTATCTCCATTCTGGCAAGCTATTTTAACCAATTATGAGATTCTATTTTGGCTGGGCTTGCCTTCAGAAGTTGACATTCTGATCACCTTTTCCACTCCCCTGGGTCTCTGAGTGCTTGTGCTCATTGCTCCTTTTAAAGTCATTTGTCTTTTCTATTTTTGTAATATTTTCTCTTTAGTTTTCAGCTTTTAGCTTTTTTTTTTTTTTTTTGAATTTTTGAGACAGGGTTTCTCTGTGTAGCTTTGCGCCTTTTCTGGGACTGACTTGGTAGCCCAGGCTGGCCTCGAACTCACAGAGATCCACCTGGCTCTGCCTCCCGAGTGCTGGGATTAAAGGTATGCGCCACCACCGCCTGGCAGCTTTTAGCTTTTGCATGATGTACTTTCATGTTCTTTTCATTTATCTTGTTCGGTATTCATAGTATTTTAAAATATATTGTCCATGAACTTCTCTCATTTTGGAAAACCATTACTGCTGTAAATATTATTTATAATACTGTTTTTACTATTGCTTTTCTTTTTTTCTTAAACCTAATTGCACATGCCCCAGGCTCTCTCACTGTGGTTTGAATTGTTTACTCTCATGCTATCTTCTAGGTATGATATGCCTGTTAAAATCATGAATTATGTGGCTGCATACAGAAGATATCCATGTGCAAGAAAGTCATGGGGTAGAGGGAAAAGAGCCTGGGAGAAGAGAGTAGGAAAGGTTAAGGGTAGGTAATGGGGGTTAATATGATCCCAATATATTCTGTACCTGTATGTAATTGTAAAAATAAAAATAAAATTTAAAAAAATGAGCAAGTGCTTACTATTATATCTCTTCTACAATTCCCCCTACCCTTTCATTGGGACATATTTTTCTGGTCTGTCCATTCCCCAGAATTAGGTGGTTTTGATTCTGCTTATAAAAAAATACATACTTGTAGCAGGAATCTTAAAAGTTCTTATTAATAAAATCAAACCTGAGGCCAGTTATTGGGGTGAATGCTGGAAGATCAGAGAAGCAGAACAAGCCACAGCTTCCTCACCTCGCCAATTCCTCAGCTGATCCTATTTCCTCAGACTGGAAGCTTCTGTGTCCTCATCCAAATGGCTCTCAGTTGAACTGCTGCTCAAAGCCTAAAAGCTTAACCAGCCAAATGCTTCTAGTTTCTGGTCCTCACGCCTTATATATCTTTCTGCTTTCTGCCTCACTCCCTGGGATTAAAGGCTCACTTCTTGGGATTAAGGCGTGTATCACCATGCCTGGCTGTTTCCAATGTGGCCTTGAACTCACAGAGATCCAGAGGGGATTTCTACCTCTGGAATGCTAGGATTAAAGGAGTGAGTGCCACCATTTTCTAGCCTTTGTATCTAGTGACTGTTCTGTCTCTGACACCCCCCCCATAAGTTTATTAGGGTGCACAATATTGTGGGGAACACAGTACCACCACATGCACTTTTCTGATTTCTGTCTTTTTAGTCTTCCATCTTTGTGAATTCCCCATTTAATGTGCTTGATTTCATCTCATTGTAGATCTAGTTCTATATTTTTCTGTTGCTTTTAGACTGTGTTTCTGTGATGAAATTACCAACTTTTCTTGTGGTCTTTTTGAGCAGTCAGCACACTCATTTTATAATATAAAGTCCGTAGTATCGGGAACCACTGGAGATCTGCTTCTGCTAGTTTGTTTCCTGTTGGGCTTCCTTTATGATATTCTGTCTTCCATTTTGCGGCTGCTTTCTTTTTCTTGATATCTATTTGATGCTGTGGGATGTTAATGTATGTCCTGTGGGAGCCCTTCTTGGGTTCCTTGTGGCGTTACCCAGCAGGTCCGTATAGAGGATGATTAGGACCATGGGCCTGAGTGCAGGTGTATGAGATGGTCTGCACTTGGCTGTGCTGGGGGATGGTCTGTATGTCAAGTTGTTCTGATTGGTTAATAAATAAAACCTGATCGGCTGTGGCTAGGCAGGAAGGATAGGCGGGACTAACAGAGAGGAGAAATAAAAGGACAGGAAGGCAGAAGGAGACGCTGCAGCCGCCGCCATGACCAGCAGCATGTGAAGATGCCGGTATGCCACCAGCCACGTGGCAAGGTATAGATTTATGGAAATGGACTAATTTAAGCTATAAGCACAGTTAGCAAGAAGCCTGCCACGGCCATACAGTTTGTAAGCTATATAAGTCTCTGTGTTTACTTGTTTGGGTCTGAGCGGCTGTGGGACTGGCGGGTGGCAGAGATTTGTCCTGACTGTGGGCAAGGCGGAAAACTCAAGCAACAATTTGACTCCTACCACAAGCCTTACATTCCTAAAATGCTGTCAAGCATGCATTGGACCTTCAAGCACCCCTCACCATAACATCCTTCTGTCTTTACATTTTCTGTCTATTACTTATTTGATGACTCCAAGAGCTTTTCAAAGTTCATACACTTACTCTAGTTTGGTGGAAAGCAGCAAAACAAAACAAAAAATTTACTGTTTTAATTTTGCAATTTTGATGTTGATAAATTATCAACCATTTCCTTTTAGTTTTGCCCACTTTTTTACTCTTATATAGATTAATATTTATATAAAACGTATTTCTGGGGATGGAAAGATAATAGGTCAGTGGTTAAGATTGGTTGTTACTCTTCCAGAGGACCTGAGTTTGGTTCTAAGAATCCACATTGGGAAGCTTACAACTGCCTATAGCTCAAGCTCTAGAATTGAATACTTATACTCATCTAAACCCTTTCCCTACATACAAAATACATATATAAAAATACATACATACATAAAATAAATCTTTAAAATACTTTTGTAAATGAACTAATTGTTTAAGTTGATATTTCATGTGTAAGCTTTACTACAAGAATAGTGTAATATCCATTATCCCAGTGAATTCCACTGAAACCTCACAGTGGGGCTCGTGCAACTGCTATTGTTCTCTCATTCCGACCATTACATTTTCTGTGAGCCTGTGGTGATCACTCAATATTTTAGGCAATGTTTTGGATTTTGATTTAGTTCACCCTCATTTGATAGAAGGGGGTTTTCTCCTGCATATCTTTGGGAATATTTAAATTTTTAATAGTTTACACCAGGCTTTATTTTATAAGTATAGATGGATATATGACAGGGATCTCCCATTATGTTCTGATACAAAGTACTTCCATTACTGTAGAAGTACTCTGAGCTCTGATCCTTCACCCTTCCCTTCCTTTAAACAACATGGTAATGACTGTACGTTTATTTTTTATTTTCAGTTATCTCAGTTTTTGATTTAATTTTATTACACAGGGTTACCCAGGCCATTTTTTATGCAAGTTCATAATGTGCTTTGATAATATTCTCTGCATACTACAATCCACCTGCTCCTCGCTTTTCAGCATCTTTGGTTCCCCAGACACCTTCACTTATTCTTTCAAGTCATTTGAACATGTATGATTTTATATATCTATAAAGACTAGGACCTGCAAATGAGAGAAAACATGGTTTGTCTTCCCAATCCTGACTTAATTCACTCACTATGATTTTCTCTGGTTGCATTCATTTTCCTGCAAATAGTATAATTTCATTCTTTTTTTATGGCTGAAAAAACTTCCATTGTGCATACAAACCACATTTATCCATTCTTCTGTGGTGGGTCACATAGGTTGGGCATTTAGCTTAGCAACTGAGGTGCACATACCATTGTGATTTATTAACTTGGAAGACCTTGGATAGCTACCTATGAATGGTATAACTGGGTCACATGAAGATCTTTTCTGTTACTGACATTACTAGTGGTTGAACTAGTTTACATCCCCACCAGCAGTGTATAAGGCTCTGCTGGTCTACTATTCTTGCCAGCATTTTCCATTTTTGTATTGATCATTTCCATTCTGACTAGGATGAGATGGACTATCAACCTTGTTTTTACTTAAATTTCTCTGTTGGCTGGTGAGGTTGAACCCTTTTTTTTATATTTACTGCCTATTTATACTTTATCATTTGAGAACTCTCTGCTCATTTTATTAGCCCATATTGATTGTATTGTTTGA